>NW_004443963.1:21095741-21126230 GCF_000243295.1 Trichechus manatus latirostris
AACAAATTAAAAAAAAAAAAAGAACAAGAAAAGCCCCCCAAAAAACAGAGAAAAAATAAAACACGAAAAAAGAAATGCCTTCTGGGATCCCTCTGCGTGTCTGCGCAAGCCGAGGGGGTAGGCCCCAAGCCGCTCAGTACCGCCCAGCCAGAACGGGCTCCAAACTCAAGAAAAGGAAAAGAAAACAAACAAACAATTCAAAACAAACAAACAAAAGCCCCAGGATCCCATCAGTGTGGCAGCCCAGACCGGGAAGCAGTTCCACACTCGAATGGAGCTCCACAGCCCCTCAGGAAGAAGCAAAGATGGAGCTCAGAGCCAGGTGTTTGAGCGAAAGGAGGGGGAGGTGGTGAGAGGTAAGGGAGAAATCAAAAGAAGTGGAAAAAAGCAACATCAGTAGCCAACAAATGGCACTCAGGGAGCCAGCCAGTGCGGGTAGGTAGAATCCAAGCAGCTGGTGCTTCCTGGCCAAGAGACTGTGGCCGCAGGTAGCAGAGGAGGCCGTGGAGGTGAAGAAGGGTGGGGCATGGGAAAGCGTATATCACAAATTACCGGTTGTTTTGTCTCCTGCTGGAAGCTCTGTGAAGCTGCTTTCTCTTACTCCCTATTTGTTGGTCTCCAATAGGAGTCCAAGATGGCAGATCCGCGCTGTGTTAGCTGATAGGGGACCTCTGCATGAATCTCTCCTGGCTCTCTGTTCTCTGTCAGTTTTCTCACTCCATTTGGTGCTTGGCTGAGTTCTTTATTTCTTCATTTGGTGTTTTAGGGTTTCAGGATTGCTGTTGTCTCTGTTTGGCTTAGTTTTTTGGATCTTTGCTGTGGAGGGATGGCGTGGTGCTTCTGTCTAGAGTGCTATTTTGCCAGAAGTCCCCACCAGTACTTTTTTTTTGTTGGGAGTTTTTTAATTAACTCTTCAATCTCTTCTCTTGTTATGGGTCTGTTCCTATTTTCTATCTCAGCTAGTGTTAGTTTAGGTAGGTAGTGTGTTTCTAGGAACTTGTCCATTTCTTCTAGGTTCTCAAATTTGTTGGCACACAATTTTTCATAGTATTCTGTTATGATCCTTTTTATTTCAGTTGGGTCTACTTTAATGTTCCCCATCTTATTTCTTATTTGGGTTATTTGCTCCCTCTACTGTTTTTCTTTTGTCAGTTTGGCCAGTGGATGATCTATTTTGTTGATCTTTCCAAAGAACCAACTTTTGGTCTTTATTCTTTCTGTTGTTTTTCTGTTCTGTCTTTCATCTATTTTGACTCTAATTTGTATTATTTCATTTCTTCTTGTGTCTGTGGGATTCTTTCATTCCCTACTTGTTCGAGTTGTAGGGCCAACATTTTGATTTTTTGCTCATTCTTTTTTGATGTGTGCATTTATTGCTATAAATTGACACCGAATGCTGCCTTTGCTGTGTCCAAAGGTATTGGTATGATGAGTTTTAATTCTCATTTGATTTTAAGAATTTTTTTATTCCTCTTTCATTTCTTCTATTACCCAGTTGTTTTTAAGTAAGGTGTTATTCAATTTCTTGTATTTGATTTTTTTCCTTTGGTCTTCCTATTATTGATTTCTACTTTTATGGCATTGGGATCAGAGAGAATCCTCTGTGTTATTTTGATGTTTTGGATTTTATTGAAGGTTGCTTTGTAGTCTAAAATGTGGTCTATTCTGGAGAATAGTCCATAAGCATTTGAAAAGAATGTACACTTTGCTGCTGTTGGGTGAAGTGTTCTATATATGCCTCTGAGGTCAAGTTGGTTGATTGTGGCCTTTCAATCTTCTGTATCTTTGTTGAGTTTTTTTCTAGATGTTCTTTCCTTTATTGAGAGTGGAGTGTTGAAGTCTTCTACCATTATTGTGGAACTGTCCATATCTGTTTTCAATGCTGTTAGAGTTTTATGTATTTTGGAGCCCTGCCATTGGGTGCATAGATATTTGTTAAGGTTATGTTCTTGGTGGATTGTCCCTTCAAACATTGTATACTGTCCTTCCTTGTCTTTTATGGTTGATTTTATCTTAAAGTTTATTTTATCTGAGATTAGTATTGCCATTCTTGCCCTTTTTTGTTACTCTCTACCTGTGATGGAGTGGCGTGGCCTGGCAGGAAGGGGTAGAGGTCCCATACAGGGCTAGGTGGGAGAGAGAAAGAAAAGGAAGTAAGGTTAAAAAAAAAAAAAAAAGAATGAAAGAAAGAAAAAATGGTGTGGTAGGAGCCAGCAGGTGAGGGTGGGATGGACCCCAGTAGCTCCCCAGCCAAATGGCACAGTTCTGCCTGTCAGGAAGGGGTGGGGGTGGTGTATGGGGCTAGGCAAGTGGGAGAAGAAAGGGGAATAAAGGGAAAAAATGGCACTACAGGAGCCGGCAGGAGGGGATGGGGTGACCAGGAGTGATGGCAGGCCAGTAGCTCTCTAGCCAAGCAGCAGTGTGGCCTGTCATGAAGGGCTGAGGTAGCATACAGGGAAGAAAGCTGAGGGGTAGAAAACATGTTTTTCTGGTTATCTGGTGCTATGTCTCCTGTTGGGCGCTCTGTGGAGTTGCCTTCCCTTACTCCTTGTCCAGGGTGGTTGCTTGCTGTGCTCCAAAATGGCAAAGTTGTGCCATGTTAGTTGGCAGGTGACTTCCACTCTGTCTCTCCTTGTTCTCTGTTTTTGTTCTGTTTCTTCTTTTATTCAGTGTTGGATCTAGTACTTTATCCCTTCATTTGATTCTTAGGATTCTAGGATTGATGTTTGTATCTGTTTTACTTAGTTTTTTTGGTCTTTGCTGCAGAGAGATGGCATGATGTGTCTGTCTAGGGTGCCAGGTTGGCTCCGCCTCCCTCTTCATTATTTTTAGACAGCATCTGTGTATGTATGCATGTATGTATGTATCTACCTACCTTTTTATTGAGAGAGAGATTATAGGATTTGAAAGACGTCTATTTAGCACATATACCTAAAGAAATATATATTGATAATGATCTACACTACTTTATTAATAGATAAATTACATGGTCATACCATATTAAAGTGAGTAATTTTTTTTTGTTTTTTCAAACAAATGTATTTGTAGTTTTATTTAAATTATATGGAATCCCCCACCCCCATATTTCCCAAAGAAACTGCAAGATGGTGAAGGAAATTCCTGTCAAAAATAAATAAAAATCAAAGAATTATATTTTGTGAATAGTAAGTGAAATATCGTATCAATATTTTTAGAGTGGCTCCTATATTTCTAGGGATCATTGTTTTCCTAAACACAACTCAAAACCCAATTTTGCTTTTCAAAATATTGTTGTGAAGAAATTATGATTAACAAAACTGTTCAGAAGAGGAGGGAGTCAGAAAGATATAAAAGAAGCATTTTAAGAGGAATGAGAAATGTATTAAACAAATATCCCTGTGAATTATTAGAGAAAAATAAAAGAAGAATGCATGAGCATGAATGAAAGGGAGGCCATTTTGATTTGAACAGCCTACTGAAAACTCATGTTTATTTTTAAATTAACCTTCAGTTTGCCTCTAATTCATGACACCGCATCTTTTCATTCGCTTGTGAAAAATGCAGTCCTCCTTGCCATGTCCATGAAGGCTCACTTGACTTGTTGATTCCTTAAGCTGTAAATAAAGGGGTTCAGCATGGGAGCTACTGAGGTGTTTAGCACAGCTACTCCCTTGCTCAAAGAAACCCTCTCTTCTACTGACAGATTAATATACATGAAAATGCAGCTACTATAAGAGATGGGTAAGACAATCATGTGGGAAGAACATGTGGAAAAGGCCTTTGTCCTCTGACTAGTAGAAGGAATTCTCAAGATTGTTCTGATGATATATATGTAAGACAGAATTACTAATGCCAAAGTGAACATTAGAGTAAATACAGCCCAGGAAAAACCCATTATCTCTAGGAATTTTTTGTCTGAACAAGAAAGTTGCAACAGCGGAAAATAATCACAGGTAAAATGGTCAGTGTTAGATCTACAGTAATCAAGCTTTAACAGCAATGTAAGTGCAGGGAATATGATTAAGAATGAAGTCAGCCATGAAGAGAAGACAAGCATGCTGCAGACTCTACGATTCATGATAGTCACATAATGCAGAGGTTTGCAGATGGCCACAGAGGGGTCACAGGACATGGCAGCCAGAAGGTAAAATTCAGTGACTCCCAAGAGAATGAAAAAAAAATAGCTGAGCAATGCAATCATTAAAGGAAATGATCTTATGACCTGTAATAATGGTGCCCAGGAACCTGGGTATACTGACAGTTGTGAATGAAACTTCTAATAAGGAGAAATTCCTGAGGAAGAAATACATGGGGGTCTGGAGGTGGGAATCCAGCAGGGGGAGGGTGGTAATGGTCAGGTTCCCAGTGACGCTGAGCATGTAGGTGATGAACAGAAACACAAAAATCACAACCTGAGCCTTGGGGTCATCTGACAATCCCAAGAGGATAAACTCTGTTGTTGCTGTATGGTTCCTCATTCTTCAGGTGCTTATTTGTTTTCCTCCTGCAGACCTATAGGAGAAAGCACAAAGAACAAACTTGAAGAGTACGTTAGCAAAATATCCAAGTGTGGAGCTGGAAGTTGGCTGAGACAGTACGTTAGTTCACCTTCAAGGGAAATTTAAAACACCCATATAATGACAACAGTGCTTTATTTTCTTCTCTTTTACAGGTGAAAACTTGGGCAAAAGCAGGTTACAATACCAAAACCAAAAAACTTTACATTAGCACACAGCTTAAAGTGACAGGGTAAGGATTTTAACCCAACTTTTCTGACTCAAAATGCTGCTTGTAAACTTTCAAAGAAACATGCCACAATGTTCTTCCTCAACCAGAACCACCTTTGTGTCATTGCTTCAACCCCAGTGAAAGTTTCCCGTTCTGTTATTCTTTTCTTATTTTAGGAGAGTCTACAGGTAAATCAGTACAAGAGACAAATAGGTCAGTTAAAGGTTGAACCTTTCTCAGAAGAGGGAAGGATAGTTTGACATTTCTTAAAAGATGACTCTTTTCTCCTTAGTCATCTATCCACTTTTGCTTTTCCAAGTCCTACTACCTCATTGGAAGTCAGAGATACTGACGCTATTGTCACGAGCAAGCTCAGATGTCAGGAATAGCGGGTAGAAAGAGGTAGAAGACAATGGTGAGAGAAACGGGAAGGGCTTAAAACTGATTGCATCTGCATCTCTGGCAATATTTTATGACTTTTCAATCTATTTATGTGTCATTATAACCTTTATTCCTACATAACAAATTTTCCTTTCTTTGTAAAATAATAAGGAGTCCAAGTGACACAAATGGTTAAGTGGATGGCTGCTAACCGAAAGTTTGGCAGTTTGAACCACCCAGTAGCTAAGAAAGAGAAAGACCTGGTGATCTGTTTCCTTAAAGATTATAGCCAAGAAAACTCTATGGGGCAGATCTACTCTGTCACATGGGTCACTAAGAGCCAAAATTGACATTATGGCACCAAAGCATAACAACAATGTAAAATAATAACTATTACTGGCATTATTACAGAACAATTACCCCCAGTCAAACAGATACATAGGTCTACTCCAAGAAAGTTGGTTTTAAACTTTTTATTTTTATTTATATGTGTTTTTAAAATAGCATGTTTTAATTTTTCATTTTTTAAAATACAATTTAAAATGTATTAGCATAGATGTTTTCATAGGGAAGAGTGAGAATCTCTGGGTTTCAGTCCAAGCCACTTACTAGGTCTGAAAATCACTTAATTCCTCTATGCTTCAGTCTCTTCATCTGTAAATAATCATTTCTTTCTCTGTATACCTGTCTACCTCAGAGGGTTTTTATGAGCATTAAATGAGTTTATGAAGTAAATGGGTTAATACGAGTCCCTAGGTTGTACAAACATGAAGCACTCAGAGACTAGCCAAAAAGTTGGTCGAAAGGTTGGCAGTTCAAATCCATCCACAGTTGCCTAGATAGACATGCTTAGAAATCTGCTTCTGAAAGGTCACAGCCTAGAAAACCCCTATGAAGCAACCTACTCTGCACACTTGGGGTTGCAGTGTGTCGGAATCACCTAGATAGCAACTAACTACAACAAATGAGTTAATCTAATGAAGTATTTTAAAAAATGCACAGCATTTAATGAAAATGATATAAGGATTTACTTTATTGAAAAAATGTTCCTTAACCACTGAGTTGAAAACCTGTGGAATTAAGATGTATGACTTTTGCAAAAGACTATGTCTAAGATAAATTCAGTACCAAGAGAATCACATAGGAATACTACTAATAATATAAAAAATCGGGTTTTACAGTGTGTGTCTGGCCTTCTAGGCAAGTGAATCTTACCTTTGTTCTTCCATCTCATCTATATGATGCTGACCTCTCTCATCCTGGTATATCTTTTTTCTTTACCACATCACCACCATACACATACAATCCACTGCTCCCATCTCAGCTGGGAATTGATTACCGAGTTCGCAGCATGCTAGATGTTTATAAGATGTCAGCACTGCTACTTAGTTTTTCTGCTCCTCATTAGTAATAATAACCTTTCTGAGACTGATTATGAGGCTGGAATGAAATAATACATGTGGCTGTAAATAGCTTTGTGGGTAGCACCTTGCAATGACAACCAAAACCAATTCCCTGCTTATTCAACACAACTGTAGGGTTTATATCCATTACATGTGTCTCCATAAACACCTTATAGTCGTTCTTCCCAAACCTTCCACACTTAACACACTGTGGTGAAATCTGTGAATTTCCCCACTTCCATGTGCATTCTTGAAAGTTAGAACAGTGTCTGATCATCAAAATGACTGTAACGTAATCTAGTGCTTAGAATATGTTGTGTCGTTGTGTGCCATCGAGTCAATTCTGACTTTTACAGACCCTATAAGATAGAGTAGAACTGCCCCATAGAGGTTCCTAGGCTGTAATCTTTATTGAGGGAGCTCTGGTGGTGCAGTGGTTTAGCGCTCAGCTGCTAACCGAAAGTTCGGTGGTTTGAAAACACTAGTCACCCTGCTGGAGAAAGATGTAGGAGTCGGCTTCTCTAAAGATTACAGCCTTGGAAACCCTATGGGGCAGTTTTACTTTGTCATATAGGCTCGCTATGAGTTGGAATCAACTCAATGGCAATGGGTTAATCTTTACGGGATCAAATCGCCGGGTCTTTTCTCCTGTGCAGAAGCTGGTGGGTTCAAACCGCTGACTTTTTGATTAGCAGTTGAGCCCTTAACTATTACACCACCAGGACTCCTTGCTTAGTATCCAGTAGGTTTAAAATAAACATTTGTCAAATAAACAAACAGATGTTGAGTTTGTTGTTGAACCAGACATTGCCATCAGGTACAGTTCTCTGTTTTATGCTATATTATAGCTTAAATTTGTATCTATGTTTTGCAAGATAAATTATTTTCCTCCCTTACCAATAAAGTTTGACCCAAACTTTCTGTATTGAGTCAACTGGAAACAAAGGATACGTAAATGAAAGAAAATTTTATTGATATATAAAATTTAAAACAAACTTCATGAAACATTTTCAAAAATTATTTCCCTTTACTATGGGGACTAGGGTCCTGGGGAACATCTAGCTCAATTGGCATAACATAGTTTATAAAGAAAATGTTCTACATTCTACCTTGGTAAGTAGTGTCTTGTGTCTTAAAAGCCTGTGAGCAGCCATCTAAGATACTCCACTGGTCTCACCCCTTCGGGAGCAAGGGAGAATGAAGACAACGAGATACAAGGGAAAGATTAGTTCAAAGGACTAGTGGACCACAGCTACCACGGCCTCCACCAGACTGAGTCCAGAACAAGTAGATGGTGCCTGGCTACCACCACTGACTGTTCTGACAGGGGTCACAACACAGGGTTTTAGACAGAGCTGGAGGAAAATGTAGAACAAAATTCTTTTTTATTTATTTTTTTGTTTTAAATTTTTTTTTTTATTGTACTTTAGATGAAGGTTTACAGACCAAATAGTTTCTCATTAAACACATATTGTTTTATGACACTGATTAACAACCACACAACATGTCAACACTCTCCCTTCTTGACCTTGGGTTCCCTATTACCAGCTTTCCTGTCCCCTCCTGCCTTCTAGTCCTTGTTCCTGGGATGTTGTGCCCCATTAGTCTCATTTTGTTTTATGGAGATGTCTAATCTGTGGCTAAAGGGTGAATCTCAAGAGTGACTTCACTACTGAGCTAAGGGTGTCGGGGGCCATACTCTTGGGGTTTCTCCAGTCTCTGTCAAACCAGTAAGTCTGGTCTTTTTTTGTGAATTAGAATTTTGTTCTACATTTTTCTCCCACTATATCCGAGACCCTCTGTGGTGATCCCTGTCAAAGCAGTCAGTGGTGATAGCCAGGCACCGTCTACTTGTACTGGACTCAGTCTGGTGGAGGCCATAGTAGTTGTGGTCCATTAGTTCTTTGGATTAATCTTTCCCTTATATCTTGTTTTCTTCCCTTTCTCCCTTGCTCCTGAAGTAGAACAAAATTCTAACTTACAGGAAAAGACCAGACTTACTAGCCTGACAGAGACTGGAGAAACCCCAAAAGTATTGCCTCCAGACACCCTTTTAGCTTAGTAATGAAGTCACTGCTGTGGTTCACCTTTCAGCCAAAGATTGGACAGACCCATAAAACAAAACAAGACTAATGCGGCACAACAGCCCAGGGACAAGGACTAGAAAGCATGAGGGGACAGGAAAGCTGGAAATAGGGAATCCAAGGTCGAGAAGGAAGAGTGTTGACATGCCGTGGGGTTGTTAACCAATGTCATAAAATAATGTGTACTAACTGTTTAATGAGAAACTTCATTCTGTAAAACTTCATCTAAAGTACAATAAAAAAAAATTTTTTAATTACTTCCCTTCAAATTCCCTCCTTTCAATTCACTCTGTTAGTACAGTGGCATCACTCTTCCTTCATCAGGGGTCATTATACATTAAATCGTTCGTTTTTCATAACACCTTAAAGTCCCAAAGAGCATTCTTATCAAATAGAAAAGATTTTATTTCAATCTCAAGACTGAAGTTCCTTCCATAGCTTACTGCCTTTGGTGACCAAGGGTTATTATTACTATTGTTTTTATTATTATTATATAGTGAGTAATGTATTATTGCACAGTATTTTTAAGTGTATTCAACTTTAAAAAAAGTATGTTTTTCCTTTTAATTTTAGCTTTTTTCTAAATAATGTATCATAACTTACTCATTCTAGTGATTGACTAAAGCTCTGAAGAAATGTATGAAGAGCTGTGAAGAAATGTATGAAGAGATATTGGGAGAGATTACTTGAGCATCACAAAGAATTAATACTTCTATACCCAGTCTGCAAGGACCATAAAAAAAAAAAAACTAGCAAAAAGAAACTCTAGCAGGATATGATCCAATGCCATAAGATTAGTGGCAGTATACCAAACTTTTATGTAAAAATGTTTATGGAAATCCAATGAAATATATTTATTTACCAACATCAAATGGGCTGATAAAAATATTCACCATTTATAACCCTTAGAGAGAAATAAACTTCAGTGTTTCACAAGGTGCATATGATTTGTCGTCTTAAGTCATCCCAAGCATGTATTCAAGTAGAGTAAGGAAGGATATCTTCAAGCATTTAACTCAACATGTCAGCTTTGTATTTCTGAGTGCAGATCCATATTTCTCCTTGGCTGAACATGGCTTATATTACCAAGCTTTACATTTCCTTCCACCCATTTCATCAAAATGGATTTTTACTTACCTTCAAAGGATCCCTGAGACAGACTCTGAATCATTCAAAATAAAAAGTAACAGTAATCCTTAACATTGGTTAAGTAAGATGACTGGAAAGCTTTCCAGGGCCTTCATTCTCAAAACACTCCTATATTCTCCTCTTCTAAAATCTCCGTCATCGAGTAAATACTAACAATCACCCTTTAGAATACTGATTACAATTTCTTTGATGAACAAAATAAGAAAGGAACTTTATTTTAAAGGTCAAGTTAGATTTGAAGATCGAAGGACGTAACTTTGACAAACTAAGAGGAACATTTGACTGGTTCCACTTCTTTTCTGGAGTTTTTTTTTTTTTTTTTTTTTAGTGCTTCATGTTACACTGGGTGAGAATGCCAGTTGGTAATTTATGACTTTGAAAGTCGACTTTTTTCATCTTCCTCCATGTTTACTCAGTTCTCGCTTCTTTAGTTAAGTCTCATTAAAGGCCGTTAGAAAAACAAGGACAGAGCAAATCTCCAAAGCAATTTGTTTTATTGACCATGTCACCCTGTTTCTTTTTACTTTATTGAATTTACGGATTTGTTTAGGGTTTAAGTTAATATATTAGAGAAAGGAAAAGAGTTTTAACATAGTGTTGTGGGCAACATCCAACATAGCTTCATAATTACACTAAAATACACATTTGGCACAGCTTAATCATCCTTGGCTTTGAACAATAACACAGGGTTCATTTGAGACCTTTCCTCTGCCTGAATGAAACAAAGTCTACACAGGAGACCCCATTGAGTAGCTGGTAGAATTGTTCTATTAGAAATTTAAAAAAAAAATGTTTTTAACTATTTTTCATGGTAATTTTAGAGGACTGTTTACCTGGAAAAAGTTGAATAATTTATACTTCTTCATTTCAATAAAGATGGGCAGGTTTACTTCTCAGATTTCATACCAGTGTTTATAGAAACAAATCAAAGGAAAATAGACATCATGAAATCACAACTGGTAATAATTTCAGAAAAAGTAACATTCGTACATGTAGTAGTTTATGGAGAATATCAATTCATAACCTCATACTTTCAGTTCATTAGTGAGCCATATATAATTTAATGGTTCATTTAATACAGATACAAGAAAAGGAAATAATTATTAATAAAATTATAGTACCAAGACAATATTAATTTTCAATTCATAATATTATAAGGTCAGTTTATTATCCCAGAAAGTATATGGGCTTTGCAGACAGACACATGGATTAAAAATTCAAACGAGCCACATAATGGATTTGTGACTTTGAAGTTACTGACTTTGTTTTAAAAATGAAGCTGAATCTTTTAAAAATGAAGCTGAAATGTCAAGGGTGTTTTTGAGAATTAATTGAAATGACATAAATAAAACTGCTTCATAAATTGTATCATACTCAGTAAGTACCTAAAAATAACTGTTAAACTTTCTTTTGATTTTAATTGAAATTAACTCTCAGCTTTGGAAAGGATATTCATATTTGTGAATTATCAAAGGCACTATTTCAGTGGAAGACTAAAGATTTTTATAATTTATCTCAGTCTTCAGAACAACGATATGGAAATTTTAGCTTTATTCTCAAATGAAATAACAGGCTCAGAGAAATTGTGCAACTTAAATAAATTCATATAGCTAGCAAGTGTTAAATATATAATATCAGACTACCTGAAATGAAACCCTGTTCCCTTAAACACAGCACTGCATAGCCTGTGTACAATGAGAAACACACAGACACAGAGACAGCAGTTGTCTGCCTTTAATTAATGGGGAATGAATAAATTGACACACTAAAATAATACTTACCTTTAAAAAATACTTTTAAATACATTTAGTTTTAAATTATAACCACAATATATCTTATTCAATTTGATTAAAAGTCAAGCTGATAAAAAATGAATCAATGCAAGAATAGGGAGATTTCCATTGCCTTTTAGATACCCAACTTACCTCTGCTGTTCATACAGTTTCCCACACACTCAGAATGACTGGGATAGTAAAAACATCAGCAAATGCCATCGTTGTCATCCCTGGAAGCCAGCATTCCTGAAACCTTCCCCTCCCTTTTCCACTTAACATAGGATCTTATAATGTCCTATTATAGATAAGTCTCATTTTACCCTTGGGGAATATATAACTGTAGAGAGTGAGAAAGGAGCAAAACTATAAAAGAGGAAAAACGTCAGGTGTTTTTGAACCTCTACGGCATGTTTTCTACATAGATTTTACTTGCACCTGCTACTTAATGTTTTATCTCTTTGATCTGCCACTGGCTCAGAGAGATTAATTCAGGGAATCAAAGTTGCCAGAAGAGGAAGGTATACAAAACACTAAGGAATATAAACACAACATACATTAGTATTGAAATTGAAAAAGGGAGCTTGTGAGACAGGGAATAAAAACTAACAAACAGCAACAACACTTTTTAAGTATGAAGTTTTTTCCCTTGACTCCCCAACCCCCAGACAGAGATTAGAAACCAAATGCCTTATCTCCAAATCCAGATTTCTACTCAATACTCCATGCCAGTTTTTTAAAGTTAGGAATCTACCACATTGTATCAAACACATTTATTAATCTTATTTTTTTTAATCTGCCTTCTAAAATAAATTTTTGCTACCATATACTGCTAATACACTACACTGTTTTCATGATCGCTCTATTACTGCCCACTAGCAATATCAAAAAGAGGAGAGTATCTTATTTTGATTGAATAACGTTATGTTATAATTTACATGCCAAAATAATAATTGGAATTGGTATCTTCCCTGCCTACCTTCAATAACATACTTACACTCAAATTAGATAATTTGAATAACAAAAAAAATAAAATTGTTCAGATTCTTAGAAAGCTATACAAAATTGCGGGTCATTTCAGAGTTTCAACTGTGTGTAAAGATAAACAAATTCAAGGGTTTTGTTTTGTTTGTTTTTTAATTCAGGTTATCATACTGGCTACCATAGCTCAGTAGCCTCAAGCAAGTTACTCAAATTGAGAATTAATTTACACATTTTTAAAAGGGAGATAATCATGTCTAGTGTCCCATATACCTATGACCAGTAAATAAAATATAGTATAGAACTTACCTAGTTGAGCAAATGCACAGAGTAAGTATTCTGTATAGAAGAGCTATTATTATTACTCCTCAATTAGACTCCCAGGTTACATAATGGTAGTAGTGCCTGCCTAAATATTCATCTTTGTTATCCATTTTCAAAAACAAATACAGATAACAAGGAGAGTATATAAAACTAGGGATAACATGTTCTTCAATATAACTAGGGAACAGAGTATTCATGAATTTTGAGTAACTTGTAAGTAAGAAAATAATACCCAGTTCCTTCAGATGAGTAGAAATAATTGTACAGATACTGGGGATAGTGTGAAAAACGTCGTGTTTCAAATGTTTAATTTCATATAATTTCTAAGAAAAAACTATTTTATTATTCTAGTCACAGAGCAGAAAAAATTTAAGAGTTAATTAAAAGTGTTTGCTTTTTTAAGCCATTACAATGTAAAACATTTTTATAGTTCAGAATAATTAGCCAAATGGATTATGTAGTATAGTCACTGGTTTTATATTCAGAATAATAAATCAATGATTATGTGGAACTTACTGAAAGTTTTAAAGGAAGACACAACATAGACACTTCCATGTTAAAAAGAAAGTTGAAGCATTTGGGTTCACCATTAAGGGTACTGGAGAGATGGATTTAGGATACTGAAGATTAGACGGCAGCTAGAATTTCATTTATTCTTCAACCTTCATAATAATATTCATTCACACCAATAAATACTGTCATTTATTTGCAGGAAATCCTATTTTATGGATCAAGTCTTTGAATGCTTGTTTTGCTTGCTGGTTCCTCAGGGTGTAAATGAAGGGGTTCAGCATGGGGGCTATCGAAGTGTTGACAATAGCTACTGCTTTGGTCAATGATGCTCTTTCTTTTGCTGAAGGCTTGACATACTTGAATATGCAGCTGCCATAAGAGATGGAAATGACAATCATGTGAGAAGAACCAGTGGAGAAAGCCTTTTTCCTCTGACTGGCAGAAGAGATTCTCAGAATGGTGATAATGATGCACAAGTAGGATAGAATCACTAGTGCCAATGTGAATAGCGAAGTAACAAAAGCAAAGTAAAAGTCGATCATCTCGAAAAGCCGGGTATCTGTGCATGAGAGTTGTAAGATGGAGAAGTAGTCACAAGAGAAGTGATCAATGACATTGGAAACACAGAAATCTAACTGGAGGATAAGCATGAGCGGTGGGAAAATGGTCAGAAATTCTCCCAGCCACGAACAAAGAACAAACAGGGTGCAGATTTTCTTGTTAATGATAGTGGTGTAATGAAGTGGCTTGCACATGGCAATATAATGATCATGAGACATGACAGAAGAAAAAATTCAGACACACCCGAGAAGATGAAGAAAAATAATTGAGCTAAACTATTGTTGTAAGAAATGTTCTTGACTTCAGTAAAATGACTGCCCCCAGAAATCTGGGGATAGACACAGTAGTGAATGTAATTTCTAAGAAGGAGAAATTCTGGAGGAAATAGCACATAAGCGTCTTTACATGAGAGTCTCTCAAGGTGAGGATGATGATGGTCAGATTGCCTGTGACACTTAATACATAAGTTATAAATAAAAAGATAAAGATCACAACTGGAAGCTTTGAGTTGTCTGATATGTCCAAGGGTACAAACTCTCTAATCATTGTGTGGTTTCTCATACTGACTTGTTTTT
Source organism: Trichechus manatus latirostris (assembly GCF_000243295.1). Classification (NCBI taxonomy): domain Eukaryota; kingdom Metazoa; phylum Chordata; class Mammalia; order Sirenia; family Trichechidae; genus Trichechus; species Trichechus manatus. The sequence goes on from NW_004443963.1 coordinate 21,110,192, forward strand.
CCTCTTTAGGCAAAATCTATTGGTGAAAAACAAAACATAAAGAATGAGCGAATATTAAAGGAACTAAAGATTTAAATATTAGTGTTAATAACCGCAATGACACGAAACAATGGACCTTTTTTCCCTTTCATCTCTTTTCCAATATCTTTTCACTCTTAATGAAGTGGAAAATTGTCTTACATCAACTATTGAAAAGAAAATGTATTCACAGATCTCTGTTAAAAGCCAAATCAGTGTCAGTGCCTATAACCTCTACATATAGTCAAATTTGCTATATTTTCAGTATATCCTTGAATCAAAAATTTCCACACCAATATTAATGAATTATGTCTATAGTTTATATAGTGACAATTTGTTTTCCAGTTTCTAAGATTGTACGATTTCAGGAAGGAAATATCTAATTTTGAGCGTTTATTCTGATGCCATTCAAAAATTTTATTGTCTCCTAGGGCTTTGGGGGATACTGGAACCCAATCACTATCCCTGAACTTAATAGTATCTAAAATTATTTTTATTCTTAATAATTTTAAATACAATTAACAAAAATAAAAGTGTTTTCCAATCACATAAATAGGTAATTAGAATGACCTGATTGTAAACAACGTGTTTTTTCTATATCTGAAGTAACATAGCAGCGCTCACATTCACATACTCGGAGATTTGTTGTTGTTGCTATTATACACTAATGCCATTATGCTATGCAAAATATTCTATAATTACTTTTTTTTCAGTATATAATATGTAATGGATATCATTCCTTATCAAGTTTTTTTGTAACAATCACATAGAATACCAGAGGTGACTTGCATGTAATTTAATAATTACATTGCTGATTAAGATTTAGGAAACTAGATTGTGACAAATTTCACATTATTAGTTGGGATGTTATAGTGCGTCCTTATGCATACATTTGCATATGTGTAAAATTATATATCTGTGAGTTTTAAATTTTAATAGTTACTTAAAAAATTTTATCCTACAGATAAGAATGAGTCCTTTTCTTCACATTTGAGTCAAAACTGGATATTATCAGTCATTTAAAATTTTTAAAAGCAGAGAGACAAAATAATATTATAATTTATTTAATGGCAGAGACACTATAGCTTAGAGATCACATTGCCTGGGTTTTTAGGTTAAACAGATCCAATTTCTTTGCAAACTTACAAATTCTAATGAAATTTTCTGAACATTGATGTCACTTCAGCCATAAAAGACTAATAGTCCTAACTCATAGGCTATTGTAAAAATTACAATGAAGTGAAAGAGTTTAGCCTACTAATTTGAATATGTTGCTGTTAGTTGCTTCAAGTTGATTCTAACTCAGCAAGCAACCTCATGCGATGAAATAGAACCATCCCATAGGCTGTTCCAAGCTGTAATCTTTACTGGAGCAGATTGCTATGTCTTTCTCCTGTGGAGCTGCTGGGGGGTTCTAAACACCAACCTTTCGGATAGCAGCTAAGCGCTTAACTGTTGTGCCACAAGGCTCATTAGTTGAGCTATAGTAATTGCTTAATATGTAAATCTTACCTATTTTTAAAATTTCATATTCTCTGATTCATACAGAGATTGACTATATTTTCAGTATTTTTATTTCTTGTTCCTGAATTGCATATTTACAACTTTTGTTCACATTTCATTAGGTTTATTGTCTTTCTATTTATTGGTAGGATACATTTATATATTCTGGATATAAACACTGGGTGTGTCTTATTTGTTATATATGCTTACTTTTTAACTTTTCTATGATGTTATTCTATACAAAAAGTATTGTACAACTATCATAAATTCTTAGTGATATATTCTCTTTAGCAAGGACTTCCCCACTTACCTCAAAATTATATAAATGTTGTTAGTGTTGTTAGGTGCCATCGAGTCAATTCTGACTTATAGAGACGCTATGTACCACAGAACGAAACACTGCCCAGAAGTGTGCCATCCTCACAATTGTTGTTATGCTTGAGCCCATTGTTGCAGCCACTGTGTCAATCCATCTTGTTGAGGGTGTTCCTCTTTTCACTGACTCTGTACTTTACCAAGCATGATATCCTTTTCCAAGGACTAATCCCTCCTGATAACACGTCCAAAGTATGTGAGACTAAGTCTCTCAATCTTTGCTTCTAAGGAGCATGCTGGTTGTACTTCTTCCAAGACAGATTAGCTCATTCTTTTAGCAGTCTATGGTGTATTCAATATTCTTCACCAACACCAGAATTCTTAGTCATCAATTCTTCTTCAGTCACCCTTATTCATGGTCCAGCTTTCACATGCATATGAGACGATTGAAAACACCATGGCTTCGGTCAGGCGCACCTTAGTCTTCAAGGTGGTATCTTTGCTTTTCAATACTTTAAAGAGGTCTTTTGCAGCAGATTTGCCCAATGTAATGGGTCTTTTGATTTCTTGACTGCTGCTTGCACGGGTGTTGATTGTGGATCCAAGTAAAATGAAATCCTTGACAACTTCAATCTTTTCTCCTTTTATCATAATGTTGCTTATTGGTCCAGTTGTGAGGATTTGGTCCAGTTGTGAGGATTTTTGTTTTCTTTATGTTGAGGTGTAATTCATACTGAAGGCTGTAGTCCTTTTTTTATTATTTTTTTTTATTGTACTTTAGATGAAAGTTTACAGAATAGTTTCTCATAACAGTTAGTATGTATACTGTTTTATGACATTGGTTAACAACCACACAACATGTCAGCACTCTTCCTTCTTGAGCTTGGGTTCCCCATTACCAGCTTTCCTGTCCCCTCCTGCCTTCTAGTCCTTGTCCCTGGGCTGTTGTACCCCACTAGTATCGTTTTGTTTTATGGGGCTGTCTAATCTTTGGCTGAAGGTTGAACCTCGGAAGTGACTTCATTACTGAGCTGAAAGGGTGTCTGGGGCCACACTCTCAGGATTTCTCCAGTCTCTGTCAGGTCAGTAAGTCTGTCTTTTTTTGTGAGTTAGAACTTTGTTCTACATTTTTCTCCAGCTCTGTCCTGGACCCTCTGTTTTGATCTCTGTCAGAGCAGTTAGTGGTGGTAGCCGGGCACCATCTACTTGTACTGACTCAGTCTGGTGGAGGCCGTGGTAGTTGTGGTCCATTAGTCCTTTGGACTAATCTTTCCCTTGTGTCTTTGGTTCTCTTCATTCTCCCTTGCTCCCAAAGTGGTGAGACCAGTGGAGTATCTGAGATGGCTGCTCACAGGCTTTTAAGACCCCAGACACTACACACCAAGGTAGAAGGTAGAACATTTTCTTTATAAACTATGTTATGCCAATTGAGCTAGATGTTCCCCGAGACCATGGTCCCCACAGCCCTCCCCGTAGCATTTCAGTCCCTCAGGGAGTTTAGATGTGTCTATGGAGATTCCATGACCTTGCCTTGCACAAGTTGTGCTGGCTTCCCCTGTATTGTGTACTGTCTTACCCTTCACTAAAGTTACACTTATCTATTGTCTATTTAGCATTCCCCCCCACACACCTCCCATCCCTCGTAACCATCAAAGATTTTTCTTTTTGTGTGTAAACCTTTTCATGAGTTTTTACTCTAGGAGTCTCATACAATATTTGTCCTTTTGTGATTGACTTATTTCACTTAGCATAATGTCTTCCAGTTTCATCCATGTTATGAGATGCTTCACAGATTCATCATTGTTATTTATCATTGCATAATACACCATTGTGTGTATGGACCATAGTTTGTTTATCCATTCGTCTGTTGATGGGCATCTAGGTTGTTTCCATCTTTTTGCTATTGTGAACAATGCTGCAATGAACATGAGTGTACATATATCCATTCGTGTGACAGCTCTTATATTTCTAGAATATATACCTATGAGTGGGATTGCTGGATCATATGGTATTTCTATTTCTAGCTTTCTAAGGAAGCGCCATAATGTTTTCCAAAATTGTTGTATCATTTTGCATTCCCACCAGCAGTGCATAAGAGTTCCGATCTCCCCACAGTCTCTCCAATATTTTTTATTTCCAGTTTTTTTCATTCATGCTAGTAATGCGGAGTGAGATGATATCTCTTTGTGGTTTTGATTTGCATTTCTCTATTGGCCAGTGATAGCGATCAGTTCCTCATGTATCTGTTGGCCATTTGAATGTTCTCTTTCGTGAACTGTTTGTTCATTTCCTTTGCCCATTTTTTAGTTGGATTATTTGTCTTTTTGTTTTAAAGGTGTTGAATTTTCTTGTAGATTTTAGAGATTAGACCTTTTTCTGACTTGTAATGTCTAAAAATGTTTTCTCAGTCTGTCGGTTCTCTTTTTACTCTTTTGTGAAGTCTTTTGATGAGCATAAGTGTTTAATTTTTAGAAGATCCCAGTTATCTAGCTTATCTTCTGGAATTTGTGTGTTGTTAGTTATAATTTGTATCCTGTTAATGCGGTGTATTAGGGCCTCTAGTGTTGATCCTGTTTTTTCTTCTATGAACTTTATAGTTTTTGGCTTTATATTTAGGTCTTTGATCCATTTTGAATTAGTTTTTGTATATGGTGTGAGATATGGGTACTGATTCATTTTTTTTGCAATTGACTTTCAGTTTTGCCAGCACCATTTGTTAAAAAGACTGTCTTTTCACCATTTGATGGACTTCGGGCCATTGTGGAAGATTAGGTGACTGTAGGTGGATGGATTTACAGCTGGGTTCTCAATTCTGTTCCATTGGTCAATGTATCTGTCATTGTACCAGTACCAGGCTGTTTTGACTACTGTAACTATATAGTAGGTTCTGAGATCAGGTAGTGTGAGTCCTCCTTCTTTAATCTTCTTCTTCAACAGTGCTTTACTTCTCTGGGGCTTCTTCTCTTTCCATATAAAGTTAATGATTAGTTTTTCCATCTCTGAAGAATCTTGTTGGTATTTGGATCGAGATTGCATTGTGTTTGTAAATTGCTTTGGGTAGAATTGTCATTTTCACAATGCTGAGTCTACCTGTCCATGAGCATAGTATGTTTTTCCACTTATTTAGATCCCTTCGGATTTCTTGCAGTAGTGTTTAGTTTTCTTTGTATAGGTCTTTTACATCCCTGGTTAGATTTATTTTATTTTTTTAGGGGTTATTATAAATGGAATTGTTTTTCTGATTTCCTTTTCATTGTTCTCTTTATTGATGTATAGGAATCCAATTGATTTCTGTATGTTTGTCTTGTGTTCTTCTCTCTGTTGAATCTTTCTATTAGTTTCAGTAGTTTTCTCATGGAGTCTTGAAGGCTATAGTCTTTGATCTTAATCGGTAAGTGCTTCAAGTCCTCTTCCCTTTCAGCAAGCAAGGTTGTGTCATCTGCATAACACCGATTGTTAATGAATCTTCCTCCAATACTGATACCTCATTCTTCTTCACATAGTATAGCTTCTCAGATTATTCGCTCAGCATACAGATTGAATAGGTATGTTGAAAGGATACAACCTTGACGCACACCTTTCCTGACTTTAAACCACGAATTATTTCCTTGTTCTGTTCGAATGAATGTCTCTTGATCTATGTACAGGTTCCTCATGAGCACAATTAAACTTTCTGGAATTCCCATTCTTCGAAATGTTACCCTTAATTTTTTTATGATCCACACAGTCCAGTGCTTTTGCATAGTCAATAAAACACAGTTAAATGTCTTCCAGGTATTCCCTGCTTTGGGCCAGGATCCGTCTGACATCAGCAATCACATCCTTTGTTCCATGTCCTCTTCTGAATCTGGCTTTTATTTCTGACAGTTCCCTGTTGATATACTGCTGAAGCCGCTTTTGAATGATCTTCAGCAAAATTTTACTTTCATGTGATATTAATGGATTGTTCTATTATTTCAGCATTCGCTTGGATCACCTTTCATGGGAATAGGCATAGTTATGGATCTCTTCCAGTTGGTTGACCAGGTAGCTGCCTTCCAAATTTCTTGGCATATGCAAATGGGCACTTCCAGCCCTGCATCCATTCATGGAAACATCTTAATTAGTATTTCGTCAATTCCCGTAGCCTTGTTTTTCACCAGTGCCTTCAGTGCAACTTGGACTTCTTCCTTTAGTACCACCCTGATCATATGCTACCTCCTGAAATGAGTTGAACATCAACCAATTCTTTTTGGTATAGTGACTCTGTGTATTCCTCCATCACCTTTTGATGTGTCCCGCATTGTTTAATATTTTCCCAGTAAAATCCTTCAATATTGCAACTCAAGGCTTGAATTTTTTCTTCAGTTCTTTCAGCCTGAGAAATGCCAAGGTGTTCTTCCCTTTGGGTTTTCTATCTCCAGGTCTTTGCACATGTCATTATAATACTTTTTCTTCTTGAGCCGCCGTTTGAAATTTTCTGTTCAGCTCTTTCTCTTCGTCTTTTCTTCCTTCTGCTTTAGCTACTTGATGTTCAAGAGCAAGTTTCAGAGTCACTTCTAACATCCATTTTGGTCTTTTCTTTCTTTTCTGTCTTTTAAATGACCTCTTGCTTTCTTCATATATGATGTTCTTGATGTCATTGCACAACTTGTCTGGTCTTCAGTCATTAGTGTTCAATGCATCAAATCTATTCTTGAGATGGTCTCTAAAATTCAGGTGAGATATACTCAAGGTCACACTTTGGCTCTCATGGACTTACTCTAATTTTCTTCAGTTTCAACTTGACCTTGCATATGAGCAACTGATGGTCTCTTCCACAGTTGGCCCCGGGCCTTGTTCTGGATGATGATATTGAGCTTTTCCATTGTCTCTTTCCACAGATGTAGTCGATTTGATTCCTGTGTATTCCATCTGGTGAAGTCCACGTCTATAGTCGCCATTTATGTTGTTGTAAAAGGTATTTGCAATGGAGAATTCGTTAGTCTTGCAAAATTCTACCATGTGATCTCTGGCATCATTTCATCACCAAGGCCATATTTTCCAACTACTGATCCTTCTTCTTTGTTTCCAACTTTTGCATTCCAATCACCAGTAATTATTAATGCATCCAGATTGCATGTTCGATCAATTTCAGACCTCAGAAGTTGGTGAAAATCTTAAATTTCTTATTCTTTGGCCTTAGTGGTTGGTGCGTAAATTTGAATAGTAGTCTTATGAACTCATCTTCCTTGTAGGTGTACGATTATTATTCTATCACTGACAGTATTGTACTTCAGGTTAGATCTTGAAATGTTCTTTTTGACAATGAATGCAATACCATTCCCCTTCAAGTTGTCATTCCCAGCATAATAGATTATATGAATTGTCCAATTCAAAATGACCGATACCAGTCCGTTTCAGCTCACTAATGCCTAGGATGCAGATGTTAATGCATTCCATTTCATTGTCGATGATTTCCAATTTTCCTAAATTCATACTTTGTTCATTCCACCTGCTGATTATGAAAGGATGTTCGGAGCCGTTTCTTCTTATTTTGAATTGTGCCACATCAGCAAATGAAAGTCCCAGAAGCTTGACTCCATTCACATCATTAATGTCAACTGTACTTTGAGGAGGCAGCTCTTCCCCAGTCGTATTTTGAATGTCTACCAACCTATATAAATATTCCTCTATATGTGACACTTCTATGGTTTTGCTTTTTAAATTGACATCTTTAATCCATCCAGAATCCATATTTATTTTATTCTTGTTTATGTGAGCTATGGATCTAATTTTTCTATTTTCTCAACAGGAAACCACCTGCCCTAACACCCCTAGGCTAGAGACAATATGAGCACCAATGTCAGGTTATCCTCTGTTTGTAATATTTCTACCCCAGATTCTCACCTATAAGGTCCACATGCAATGTTTCAGCTGGAGATAGAGATTAATCTATTGAAACAACCTTGGTCTAAAAAACTATGTAATATCCCAGGCATTATCTTCATCTCCATGTGGAGACAAAAGTATATCATCCTTAAAAAACACATCTACTTATCTTTTAACTTTTTAACTCATAGTGCAACCAGAATGGTGATATAAATATAATCATACTTTTTAGGTAAAAACAAAAAAATTGAGTTCCTAATGCCGTCAGTATAAAGTATTTAAACATCTAAATTTAATACCTTTAAGGCCCTATAATATTTAACCCATGCTTACCCTTTCAGGTTCACTTTCAGACTCACTCTATACCATCTCCCTTCACCTTTTCCATTCCAGGAAAACTGGTTTTTTTGGTTGTTGTTTGTTTGTTTATTCTTGTTTGTTTTAATTATCCGACACATTTCTCTTCTCCTTCAGGATATTCATACATGTTCTTCTGCCTGCTAGACGTGGTTTCTCTGGCACTTCAATTCATATCTACTTTAATTGTACTCTGTTAGAGAAGTCTTCTCTGATTCTCTCAAACTCTTATGTGTTTTGCATAATGCCCTGTGCTCCATCTTTATAGCAGTAATTGTACTTTAATTACTAACCAGGTATCATCCTCGCTCAGGAAAAAGTTACGTATGTGGTTATTTAAATTCAAATATGAATTAATTAAAATGAAATCAAATAGAAGTTTAGCTCCTCAGTCACACTAGCCACATTTTAAATGCTCAATAGCTGCATGTGGCTAATGGCTGTTGTATGGGACAGCACAGATTCAAGACCATTTCTATATTGCACAAAATTGTATTGGACAAGTGCTGAGGAATCAGTTATTTCTCTTTTTCATTGTTCTTTGGGAAGTAGCCAAGTGCATGACATCTTTTCCAGAACCAAGACTCTGCACAACCATTGCTCAAATATCATCGAATCTTTTCTAATTCTTCAAATTGTGAGGCATTTTCAGACACACACACACACACACACACACATTTATATATTCCTTTAATGTTTAGTCTAAATATCACAAAATCTTTGAAATCTTCCCTATCTGTAAAACCAGGATTCGATGCTTTCTCTTCTCTGCTCTCCCCAAAATTTGTACTGTTATCTTACTCCATTGTACTTATTTGTAGAGAAATCTGTTTCTATTAAAAAGCCACTTAAGGAGGAGGCAATAGGCCTTGGTTGGTTTAGACACCTACTCCTCACTATCTCATTATCCTATGTTTAGCATTTATATAATTAGTAAAAAATCTACCATCCTGACTAATTTGCACGTTAACGATGTATGTCTGGCAAGAACAAATGCGGAGGTGTGAGGCAAGTGGTTGTTGTGGCGTCACTAGGGTTGGTGTTACCTAGTGTGATAACTCATGATGTCGCCCCCCTCCACAGATCTCGTTCAAGTTCCAGCCCGTGCGTGGGAAGTGCCCTGAGCTCCCAGAACTCACCTCCCAGCGATGGGTGCAGGTGCCCAGCTCACTATGGCTCACAGAGGCTCCTGGCTACAGGCTACAGGCAGCAAGACACTGCAGGGGCAAGCCAGGAGGGCTGGAGGCCAGTCTGGGAACATAAACAATGGCCCCTGACCCCTAGCTTGGCAACCCCATGCAGTCCCGCCCAGGACTTGAACTGGCAGAGCTTGGTGAAACTCCAGAGTATGGCCCTCTGACACCCTTGTAGCTCAGTAATGAAGTCACTCCTGAGGTTCACCCTTCAGCCAACGATTAGACAGGTCAACAAAACAAAGGGGCACACCACCCAGGGGCAAGGATGAAAGGTAGGAGAGAACAGAACAGCTGATAATCCAGAACCCAAGGTCGAGAAAGGGAGAATGTTGACATGTGGTTGGCAACCAATGTCACAAAACAATATGTGTTTTAATAGTTTAATGAGAAACTTGTTTGCTCTGTAAACTTTCATCTAAAGTATGATTTTTAAAAAGTTGTTTTACGGCTATAATATCGGGGGTTCCTTTAGTCTCTTTCAGTCCACCAAGTCTGGTCTTTTTTATGAATTTGAGTTTTGTTCTACATTTTTCTCCCATTCAAAGCAGGACTTTTTATTGTGTCCCTGGTCAGAGCGGTCAGTAGTAGTGGTCAAGCATCGTCTAGTTCTTCTGGCCTCAGGCTAGAGGAGGCTGTGGTTCGTGTGGGCCATCAGTCCTGTGAACTAATTGTTTCCTTGAGTTTTTTGATTTAGATCTTCTGTATCTTTATGGAGTTTCTTTCTAGTTGTTCTGTCCATCATCAAAAATCTTATGGTAAAGTCTCCTACGATTATTGAAAACTGTCTATTTCTCTTTTCAGTTCTGTTAGCTTATTTTATGCATTTTGGAGATCTTTCATTGGGTGTGTAAATATTTATTACTATGTCTTCTTAGTGGTTTGACCCATTAATCATTATATAATGCCCTTCTCTGCTCCTTATAATGAATTTTGGCTTAAAGCTTTTTTTAACCAAAATTATTATTGTTACTCCTGCTCTCTTTGCTTGATATATTTTTTCCCATCCTTTGATTTTTAACTTGTTTATGTCTTTAAGTCTAAGATGTATCTTCTGTAGGCAACATATTAATGGTTCTTTTTTTTAATGCTTTCTGCTATTCTCTCTCTCTGTCCCTTGACTGGTTCATTTAATCCATTTACATTCAGGGTGATTAATCACTACACCACCAGGGTTTCCATTAAGGTATTATTTTATTTATTTATGTATTTATTTATTGATTGTATGTTTGTTTGTTTTGTCCTGATTTTTTTTATCTTAGGGGAGATGGCGTGGGTATGCTCCACTGATTGCTCATCTTGCAGCATGGGAGGGCTCACCACCTGTCTTCAAGTGGGCAGAGCAGAGGCGGGAAGGGCGAGCATGTGTTGCTATTCACTAGACACGGGAGGCAGCTGAGAGAGGGCTGGGCAGTCCGCCTTCTGTTGGTACAGAGGCACAGGAGTGTATGATGATGCACATCAAGTGCATGGGACAGTGGGTAGGGTTGTGTGGTGGGTGACCAGTGGGGTAGGTATGCTCACTGCTGTTCACAAGGTGTGAGGAGATGTGGTAGGCAACTGGGTGTGCAGAGTGATCTCTATTGGTTGAGGCGGCAGGCAGGGGGATGTCTCAGGCTGGCAGGGCAACTCCACTGTATATCTCTCCTTGTTCTCTATTTTTGTTTAGTTTCTTCTTCCAATCTGTGTTGGATCTAATTCTTTACCCTTCCATTTGATACTGAAAGTTCTAGGATTGTCATCTGTATCTGTCTCACTTGGTTTCTCAGATCTTTGCTGTAGGTGGACTGCATGGTGTTTCTGAGTAAGCCGCCATCTCTTGTGTTATTCTTTGTCTCATTGTTTATTTAGGAATGTGCTGCTTAATTCCCAAATATATGTGAGTTTCTTATATTTTCTTCTGTTGTTGATTTCTAATTTAATTTTATTGAGATCAAAGAATATATGTTTATTATTTCAAACACTTTTTATTTATTTAAGTAAGTTTTATAGTTGACATATGGTTAATCTAGAGAGTGCCTGATGTATACTGCTCAGTTTTGATATCCATTATTGAAAGTGAGGTATTGGTCTCCAACAATTACTGTTGAATTGTTCTTAGATGTGTATATGTTTCTAATAGCTTGTTCTTCCCAATAGATTAACACTTTTATAATTTTAGAATGTTCTTGGTGTCTGGTAACATGTTTTTACTTTAAGTGTAATAGTTGGTGTCTTAGGCTGGGCTCTCTATGGAAACAAAACCAGTAAAGCTTATAAACATATACAGAGATAGATTTATATTAAGGAAACAGCTCACATGATTGTAGAGGCTGGAACATCCCAAGTCCGTGGATCAGGATAGAGGCTTCTCCTGATTCCCGTTGCTGCAGGGGTTGGTGAACACAAGATCAGCAGGTCGGAGAACAGGGCTCTTGTTCACAGGTTGTGAAGATCGACGAATTCCAAGATCAGCAGATAAGCTGCTAGCTCAAGTCCCAAGAACTGGAGGTCACATGAACAGGAGACAGCTGCAGGATCCAGAGAGGGCAAAAGCCAGAATATCTGCTTATATTTGGATGCAGATCACATACCCAAGGAAACTCCCTTTCAACTGATTGGCTACTCACAGCAGATCCCACCAAGGGGTGATCTGAGAATCGTGGCCCAGCCAAGTTGACACATTATCTCAACCATCACAGTCAGATATTAGTATAGCTAATTTGGTACTCTTTTAGTACTGCTTGCATGCTGTCTTAGTTTCCTAGGGCTGCCATCACAAATTTATTTATTGTCTCACAGTTCTGCTCTAAGATTAGGGTTATGCATTTTCTCTTTTGGTTCTAGGGGAAGATTCTCCCGTCTACCAGCTTCTAGTAGCCCCTGGCATTTCTTGGCTGCTTATCTTCACATAGCATCTCTCTTGCATGTGTGGCTCTCTTCCCACCTGTTCTCTCCTTTTATAATATACCTCTCAGAAGATACTAGGATTAGGACCTATTGTACTCTGATATGACTTAATCGATAATATCTTCAAAGAGTAACCTTATTTCCCCAGAGAAGGCCACAATGACAGGTATAAGGGTTAGGACTTTAACATATTACTTTCAAGTTCCCTTTCATTTCATAACACATGGCATACATTTTACCATCTTTTATTTTCAAACTATTTGTGTCTTTAAATCTTAAGTGTGTCTATTGTAGACTGATATATATTTGGATCATATTTTCTATTTAATGCGTTTTTCCAACATCTGCCTTTCACTTGGGTTGTTTCACTATTTAAATTTAATTTAGTTACAGATAAGAGTTCTGTCTTACCTCTTGCAATTTGTTTGCTATGTGTCTTCTGTCTTTTTTAGTCAGTCTATTCATTGATCCCTGGATACTTTTGTGTTAAATCAATATTTTCTAGTGTATGTTTTCAATTTCCTGTTGTACCTTTTACAATATATATTTTAAATTATTTTCTTAGAAATTTCTGTGAAGGTTAGAGTTAGCATCTTAACTTAAAACAAATGAATTCAGATCAATAGTATCTTACTTTCAATAATATTTAATATATCTCTGTCCACTTATTTTTTGAAAAAATGTTGTCATACGAATTACTTGTTTAGATGTCAAAAGCAAGGATTTCCTTTTCTTCATTTATTGGAAAGGTTTTTGTGCATCAGAGGACACTATTAAGAAAATAAAAATTCTACAAGTAAATCATATATCTGATAAGAGTCTCGTATCTTTTTAAAGAGCTTATTAAGGAAAGAAACTCTATGTGGATGGAGGTTCTCAGGATCATGAATATAATCATGTGTTCTCACACTATCTACCAAGGAAAAGTAGATTACTCACAATTCTTGCTTTGAAAGTTTGTAAAACTAATTTGAACACAAATCTGAAATTAAATGATTTCTATTCAGGGCCACATGTATAATAGTTACACCAACATTCACCCAATGAATTCTTCACTTATATGGCAAATTATATCCCATATGGAACCCCATGTTTTGTAGGTGACTGTTTTAAATCTGAAAGTATATTAATAAAACTTCTCTTTTTATTTATTATTTATTTATTTTATTATTGTACTTTAGATGAAATTTTACAGAACAATCTAGCTTCTCACTAAACAATTAGTCCACATATTGTTTTGTGACATTGGTTACCAACTCTACGACATATTAACACTCTCTCTTCTAGACGTTGGGTACCCCATTACCAACTTTTTGTCCTCTCCTACCTTCTAATCCTTGCCCTTGGGTTAATGTACCTCTTTAGTCTTGTTTTGTTTCATGGGCCTGTCTAATCTTTGGCTGAAGGGTGAACCTCAGGGGTGATTCATTAATGAGCTACAAGGGTGTCCAGGGGCCATACACTCGTGGTTTCTCCAATCTCTGTCAGACCAGTAAGTCTGGTCTTTTTTTGTGAGTTAAATTTTGTTCTACCTTTTTCTCATGCTCTGTCAGGGACCCTCTGTTGTGATCCCAATCAGAGTAGTCAGTGGTGGTAGCTGGGCACCATCTACCTGTACAGGACTCAGTCTGATGGAGGCCATGGTAGTTGTGGTCCATTAGTCTTTTGGACTAATCTTTCCCCTGTGTCTTTGGTTTTCTTCATTCTCCCTTGCTCCCGATGGGATTGAAACTTCCCTTTTTAAATGACATTAAATATATGGGTTCTTGTGTGCAGAAGTGGAAAGCTGGGAGAGCCCAAGAAGAATCATTTGTTATACCCTTATAACCTTCTTTCACTCATCCCAGATATGTAAACGTTCAATAATTTCCCTCAGTTCATTTTACTAAACTTCTCTGGAGTTCGATCCTGGAGCTTTTGATCCACTGCCACTATTGTATTCTTAACTCTTAAAATATCTCATTTAGCTTAAAGCATTGGCACTTTAACTTGTGTTCCTAACTCCAAACGTGTAAAAATCCATTCTCAGCTCATTTGACAGAGCAATCTCTATAAGATAAATATCTCATCACATAGATGCTTAGATTAAAAAAGGAAACCCTCATACGAATATCTGCCTCAGAATCACCCACTGTTCATTTCTCTAGAACAGTCCATGTGATTTTAAGTTATTTTAGGTGTAAGACACAAAGAGTTTTTATCTCCCTATTCTGTTCACACTAAATTTTCGAGTCTGTACACCTACCAGATTAAGTTCCAGTATATTTCAGTGCATAAAAGCTTTCTAAAATTTGAAGCCTACCTCTTGTTCTTGTTACAGTCTATCCCAGCTGAGGTAACTTTTCCTCACAAAGGGCAGGTGACACTTATTGAGAGCTCACTGAGGGCCAGGTGCTGACCTAGAATTGCTTTATGTATACTGCCTCAATTCATTCTCAAAATAACTTTATCAAGTAAGAACTATTATTATATCTATTTCATAAATGGAGAAATTTAGCAACAAAGAGTTTGAGAAACTTCACCATGCTTATATGTACATCAGGAGTTATACCTTGGCTCGATGGCTCAGACTATGCTCCTAAATATCAGTATAGTGATACTAGCCTGTGATATTTGAACTACTTCCTAGTGCCCTGAACAGTGTATATGTTGTTATACACGTGTCTTTAACATCATATTACTCTTTTTGCCTATATATTGAAGCTGTTGCAAGAATTACCTCTTTTTGAACTGCATTCCTGAGTCACTAAAATAATTAAACATTTATTACTATGAAAACACAATTCTGTATATAACTCTATCATAAGAGAAATTGTACTCCTTGATAATTTTTGTTTATTTATTTCTCTCCCCAACAGTAAGCTGTATCATCCTAATGATAACAAAAATTATGACTAACACAGAAATGGATGAGCATACCTATAATAAATGGATATTAACTAATTACACCTATCCAGGCAAATTTGTACGGGATACATAAATACATAATTTAAATTGTTTTTTTTTTTTTTTCTTTTTCTTTTTCTTTTTAGGGAAGGTGAGTTCCATGTCTTGGGAAGTAAGAAATATTTAAATTTGTCTTGAAAACTTAAGGGAGAATTCTCTAACACTGCAAGAAGTAATAATCATAAAGAGAAGTAGGAAAGTGTGAATCATCCTGCGAAATTTGTTTAAAATGTTATAAGAATGTTAAGGAAACATGAACATAGGAGCAGAACTTTTATTCAACGTTTACATCAAGATTTTAAAACTATTTCTTCATTTTTTTCAAAAAATGAAAATCTTTTTCAGTATATCCTTGAAAGCTTGTTTCACTTGCTGGTTCCTTAGAGGGTAAATAAAAGGTTTTAATAAAGG
This sequence comes from Trichechus manatus latirostris, assembly GCF_000243295.1. NCBI lineage: Eukaryota > Metazoa > Chordata > Mammalia > Sirenia > Trichechidae > Trichechus > Trichechus manatus. The sequence goes on from NW_004443963.1 coordinate 21,125,674, forward strand.
GGCAACTGATGTATAGATAAAAGCTGCACCTTTAGGTAAAGTCACCCTTTCTTTTGCTGACAGATTCATGTAAATGAAGATACAGCTACCATAAGTAAGGGAGACTACAATCATGAGGGAAGAACAAGTGGAAAAAGCCTTTGTTCCTTTCTGAGCAGAGGGAATTTTTAGAATGGTCTTGATTATATATGTATAGGAAAAAATCACTATCAGCAATGTGACCACAAGTGTTATACTTGCTGAAACAAATGAAATCAATTCTAGGAAGTGAGTGTCTATGCAAGAAGCTGCAAGAGTGGAGAAGTGTCACATATGAAATGATCAATTACTTTGGAAGCACAGAATTCCAGTTTTAGTCCCAAGACCAATGGTGTAAAGATATTCAGAAAGCCAGTTGCCCATGAACTGAATACAAGTTGGTAGCACACTTTGCTGTTCATAGTGACTGAATAATTCAGAAGTTTGCAGATGGCTACTTAATGGTCATAAGACATGGCAGCCAGAAGGTAAAACTCTACATCTCTTTTTTTTTTTTTTTTTTTAAATATTTTATTGTA
>NW_004443963.1:21133539-21175631 GCF_000243295.1 Trichechus manatus latirostris
CTAGGGTTTCAGGATTGTTGATTCTCTGTTTGGCTTAGTTTTTCGGATCTTTGTTGTGGAGGGACGGCGTGGTGCTTCTGCCTAGACCGCCATCTTGCCGGAGGCCTACATCTCTTAATGAAAGAAAAAAGAATAACTGAGATGAACAATCATTGTAGGAAATGATTTTGTTTTAGGAATCTAAGGAATGCAGATTGCTGTCAATGAGATTTCCAAGAAGGAGAAATGTTGGAAGAAGAAATACATTGGACTCTTGAGGCGAGAATCCAGCAAGGTGAGGAGGATGATGGATAAGTTCCCCATCACACTCAAAATGTAGTTGAGCAAGAGAAATATAAACATCACAATTTGCAAATGTGGGTCATCTGTCAGTCATAATAGAATGAACTCTATCTGCCTTGACTGGTTCTTCATTTCACTTTTGAGACTTACTAAATCGACATTAGAAAAAAACTCCAAAAGCAGAAATAACAGGACATTTTTAAAGCTACCATCAGGAAAAAATCTGATATTCAGAAATATAAACAAGTGTAAATATTTGTTGCAATTAAAGGCAGATGATACCTAAAATTATAGTACAGATCAACCTAAGCATCTTATAATTCTTTGTACCTTAAACTTTAAAGTTTTACTTATTACATTATTAAGTTCTTCTTTTTCCACTTTAGACTTGAAAGGTAATTTAAATCTCAGCTGATCATTTCCAAATGATCTGAATTCTGCTTAAATGTTCTAAATAAAGAGAACATAAGTATTATTTAACATGCATTTTCTGTGTGTGTTTAATACATGATTGCAATAAATTCTTATAAAATCTAGACAACTTTGCCAGTGTCAATTTACTACGCATGTTCAATATTTTCTACTTTATGGAAAGACTTTTCAAGTTTATGAAATATACAGAAATATTAGCTATTACAAGTTTTCCCTAACTATGATTAAAATTCTATATATGCCATTAATTCTTTAGCTCCAATGCAGTACTACTTCATTCCTTTGACTTATTTTCTTTACTATTTTTTTCTGCTTCCAAATCATCAGTCTTTTCATAAAATGGTGCATTTAAACTCATCGTGTTGAAATGTCTTCAAGACACGTTTAGTAATTTCAAAAGTCTAAAGATATTGGGCAAAGAAATACAGTTATAGGAAAAACAAACAAATCAATCATTTTCTGACTTGATTTTTGTGTTAGATTCAGATAGTTAATAAATTCTTAAACATTACTTTTTTCCTGTTTGTACAGACCACAGTAAATAATTTTGTTTTCTTAGTCTGCGAGTGATCTTAGTGAGTAGGAGTAAAGAATTTAATTAAATTCTTTTATTAATCAAAGATAAGTATAGAAGTGATAGTCAATAGTCAACTTATGATCCTAACTATATTATTTTTGTCACCCGACATCATTGTTCTTAAAACCGTAAGTAAGTCTTTTGTCTACAGATGAATAGTCCCATTGTTTGCTAAATTGCTTATTGGATACATTATGTTCAGAAGACAATTGTTGTGTATATATATCTATGGTGGAAAAGAGAGCTTTTTATTTGAAGGAAGATGTTGAACTACTATCCTAACATTAACCTATTTAATGCCAAAGTTATTTTACAGGTCTCATATGGCATTTAGGAACCCTGTTGGCACAGTAGTTAAGCGCTCAAGCTGCTAATCAAAAGGTCGGCAGTTGGAAACCACCAGTGGCTCCTTGGAAACCCTATGGGGCAATTATACTCTGTTCTATAGGTTAGTTCTGAGTCGGAATTGACTCAAAGGCAACAGGTTTGGTTTGGTTATATGGTATTTAAATTAGGGTATTTGTGAAATAATAGCCTTATTCATTTTTGAAATCATTCCACTACATTTTTAATTTATGTATCTCAGTTAAGTAAAATACATATTTTTTTAATTCCTGCATCCAAAAAAAAAAACAAACCTGTTGCCGTCAAGTCGATTCCAACTCATGGTGACCTTATAGAGCAGAGAAGAACTACCCCATAAGGTTTCCAAAGAGCAGCTGATGAATTCAAACTACTGACCTTTTGGTTAGCAGCCAAGCTCTCAGCCGCTGTGCCACCAACATGGAAGGATGATATTAGTTTTTCCAGAATTTCATTTTTCCTGACTCTCTGCTTAATATAACAAAATATTTTCTTATGTCAGTTTTGTTGCAAGTTTTGAATGATAGCTATTGACAATCTAAGGTGTTATAACAATCTATAGCTATAACAATCTAAGGTGCTTCAATTTTCAGTGTTTTTTTTTCCCCCAATATTTCAAATATTTCATTTTTATATTTGGACTTACATTTTCTTTGGAAAATAGATTAGATAGACAGGCAGACAGATTGAAACTTTTGATTCTGGTAAATCTGAAAATCTGAAGTCGGGGATAGTAGACATTTTTGTTTTATTTCTTGGCTACTGAAAATACAATAAGCTGAGCGATCACAAGTGTTTATCAAGAATGTGTATCAGCACTGTCATCGCTTCAACTCACAATGTAGCTCCATACTCAGTCAGTAAGAGAACTTTCTAAGAATCAAACAATTTTTGCTAACATCATGTTGCTAGATGACAAGTCTACATGCTGGTTTCTTAAGAATCTGCAAAATAGATGCTTTTTCCTCTTCAAAATTTCCTGAAGGAGCACAATTGCATACAGTAAAAAACAAATCTATCATGCAAAAGTTTATATACATCTCTGTATAATCAGACAGCTTTGAGTACTGCATCTACATAAAGATAGAAAATATATGCTGCCTGCGATATCAGTGGTAATTACCATTGTATTTGTAGAATTACCTGCTTTTATTATCTATGTATTTATTCCAAATTACAAGCGATTTACCATATGCAGAGTATACTGATATTCTTTCCACCCTAATGACATATGGTATAAACAAAAGTCAAATGATAAGTGATGAATATTACTTCTTTTATAATATTAGAAAAAATTCAATTATTTAAATAAGAAGTTTAATTCCAATGCTTTTCTTCATAAAAATTTAAGTCAGAGGGGCAATTTGGAAAGTATATGCATCTGTTAATATTTGTCATTTTCACATACACTACAAAAATCACAGGACATAGTTATTACATATAATTCAATTAGAATACTCTTTCTAATAGAATTTTTCTGAAGTTGTTTCTTTAAATATTTAAACCTAAATGAAAATATTACTCTTGAAGTCAAGAATATTTTAGGAAAGCTTTCAGATTAAAGGAACCCACTTTTCATTACAAAGAATGATTATGTTCGTAATTGTGCACAAAATTGCACCATTGCTACAGTTTTATCAGTTGGCTCATAAAAGACTCCAGGGGATTAATTGAAATAAAAGGAAAAAAGAAAAAGAAATCTCCTGTGGAGACTGGTATTCAGGACTACCATTAAATATCAAAAAAACAAAACCCAGAAAATTGTTAATTGCTTTAAATACAAAGTTCAGGAGACATTCTCCCAAAAGATAACCAGAAATAATTTAAACTCTGTATGAGATGCCAATAAGATTCTGATATTCCACTACCACGGAGCTATTGAGTCATTCTACTGGTCAGAGGTTTAACTCAGAAAGGAGCTTCTGTTAACTTGATTGTTTCCCACCCCAATACTTGAGAAAAAATACTTTGTGTTGTTGTTGTTCGGTGCCATCAATTCAGGTCTGACTAATAGTGACACCAGGTACAACAGAACAAAAAACTGCCAGGTGCTGTGCCATCCTCACAATCATTGCTACGTCTGAGCTCATTGTTGCAGTCACTGTATCAATCCATCTCTTTGAGGGTCTTCGTCTTTTTTGCTGACCCTCTGCTTTACCAAGCATTATGTCGTTCACTAGGGACTGATCCTTCCTGATAACATGTCCAAAGTACATGAGACAAAGATAGGCCATCCTTGCTTCAGAGGAGTGTTCTGGCTGTACTTCTTCCAAGACAGATTTGTTCACTCTTGTGGCTGTCCCTGCCATATTCAATATTCTTTATCAACACCTAATTCATTGTCCAGCTTTCACATACATATGAGGCGCTTGAAAATACCATGACTTGGGTCAGGCACACTTTAGTCTTCAAAGCGACACCTCTGCTTTTTAACACATTAAAGAGGTCTTTTGTAGCAGATATGCCCAATACAATACGTTAAACATATAATATGAGATCTTTCATTCTGAGGTCATATTGTGTAGGAATGTATCTATATTTGAATCCTATTAAGAGGTTTCACCTTCACAAGTGCTCAATAACTGGTTGCTCATCACTGGGACCTTCTGTTAAATAAATTTTGAGGTGGTGATATTTAAGTTACATTGGTAGTATGCAATCTACTTCCAAATATATCTAAGTGTGGGGATGAGAATAGAAATTTTAAGAAAAGCTTTTTCGTTTTCCTTACACCGACATCCATGGTGAAGAGAAGTCATTGTCCTCATTTATCTCTGATGTAGCTTTTTCTTCCTCAGTTTTTTAAGGAAATAGTGTTCCTGGTTCCAGCTTAATATTTCTGCACGTGCAATAGCTAACCACTGTGTGTGGGACTAAATTTTGCTTCCTTTCCCCATTTTATTAGTCCTAGTAAAGTCCAATACCTGTATCAACATCTGTTTCATGTCTATTACCTGTGTAGACCTTTTTCAGGACTCATTCATACTATCTTTCTAGACAGTGCAGATTTGTCTTACTTTTCTAGTGGCTCAACCATTCATATTATGACATATATATATACTATAACCAAATCAAACAAGTTGCTGCTGAGTCTATTCAAACTCATAGTGAACCTATAGAACAGAGTAGAATTGTCCCATAGGGTTTCCAAGGTGATAAATCTTTTTGGAAGCAAACTGCCACATCTTTATCCCATGGAACAGGCTAGTGAGTTCAAATCGCCTACCTTTTGATTAGCATCAGAGCACTTAACCACTGTGCCACCAGAGCTCTTATACATACTTAAATATACAAAATATATATACACAAACATACAAAAATACAAATATATTTTTAACTTCTTTCAGCAATATGAGGCTTTTTGTGCCTGGAATATATTTTTCAATATACCTGCTGTCTCAGCTTTCTAGTGCTGCTATACCAGAAATACCACAAGTGGATGGTGTAATGGTTAAGATTGGGTGTCAGCTTGGCTGGGCCATGATTCTCAGTGTTTACATGTGATCGCTCCCATGATTAAATATTCTGTGAGTAGCCAATCAGATGAAAGCAAGTTTCCTTGGGGGTGTGGCCTTCATCTGAATATAAGCAGATATTCTGGCTTTTTGCACGCTCTGGATCCTGCAGCTGCCTCCTGTCATCTCACCTCCAGTTCTTGGGACTTGAGCTGTCAGCTTATCTGCTGAACTTAGGATTCCTCAATCTTCACAGCCTGTGAGTGGAGACCTGCTCTCTGACCTGCTAAACTTGGGCTCACCAGCTTCTGCGGCTCTGTGAATTGGGAGAGGCCTCTACCCTGATCCACGGACTTGGGACGTTCTAACCTCTACAATCGCATGAGCTGTTTCCTTGATAAAAATCTCTCATATATATATTTATATGCTTTACTGGTTTTGCTTCTCTAGAGAACCGAGCCTAAGACAGCTGGCTTTAACAAAGAGAAATTTATTCTGTCAGTCTATGAGGCTAGAAGTTTGAACTCAGGGTGCCAGCTCCAGGGGAAGGCCTTCTCTCTCTGTCGGCTCTGGGGGAAAGTCCTTGTCATCAGTACTCCCCAGTTGAGGAACTTCTCAGCACGGGGATCTCGGGTTCAAAGGAAGTGCTATTCTCCCTGCTCTTGTTTCTTGGTGATATGCGGTCCCCCTGTCTTTTTGCTTGCTTCTCCCTTTTATATCTCAAAAGAGATTGACTTAAGACACAACCTAATCTTGTAGATTGAGTCCTGCTTCATTAAAATAACTGCCACTAATCCCAGCTCATTAACATCATAGAGTAGGATTTACAACACATAGGAATATCAAATCACGTGACAAAATGGTGGACAATCATACAATACTGGAATCATGGTCTAGCCAAGTTGATGTGTATTTCTGGGGGACACAATTCAAACCAAAACACCTGCCGTATTTAGAGAAGTAAAAGACCCTTCTCCTTTCTTGTGTTTCTAAATCAGGATTTCTATTAAAAAACAAACAAACAAACAAGCAAACAACAACAACAAAAAAACCATTGCCATCAAGTTGATTCCAACTCATAGCGAACCTATAGGACAAACTAGTACTGCCCCATGGGGTTTCCAAGGAGCAGCTATTGGATTTGAACTGCCCACCTTTTGGTTAGTAGCCTTAAAGCTTAACCACTGGTCACCAGGGCTCCTTTTTATTAAATATTAAAAATATTATTGATAACGTAACCAACAGGGTTAAACTGCTCTCCCTCCTGGAATGTAACTGACAGAGTTAAACTGTTCACCTTCCTCACATCACATCCTGGTCACATCACACACTCCTGATAAGACATTTTGTGTAGCAGCTCAAGGCGGTCTTACTGCTTTGCTCAAGGCCACTTCACTACCCACCAACCACTCCCCTCCTCCATTTGGACATGAACAATAGGCTTCCAAGTTGTCCTTAAATAAACTTCATGTGTCATATCCCCCAAAAAACGCATGTCCCCAGCCACCAGATTGGACTCCCCACTGCTCCTCCATACGTGTTAATTAGTTCCTGAAATTGCACACCTATTCCCAGAAACTTCATGAATTATGCATAAGTTCCCTATCTCAAAACCAATAACTACCCTAGAATCCCCAACCTCGGCCAGCTTGATTTGAGACAGTCTCTGAGCTCCTTGCTTGACCGGCTTGCAATAAAGTCTACTTTCTCTTTCTCTAAGGCCTGATGTCTCTCAACTGACTTGAGAGGTTACACCAGGTTACAATACTATAATAATGCATAGATTACCATTTCTTTCATTGGTCAGTGTATTCATTTTCTGTGTCTGCTATAATAAATTACTATAAACTGAGTGACTTACAGCAACAGAAATTTATTCTCCCACAGCTCAGGAGGCCAGAAGTCCAAAGTCAGGGCCAAAATATCTGAGCCATAATCAAGGGTCACGGCAGGCCCACAGGCTCTTCAAAGGCTCTAGGGGAAAATCTGTTCCTTGCCTCTTCCAGCTTCTGGTGGCTGTCTGCATTCCATGACTGTGGCTGCATCATACAATCTTTGCCTCTGTGGTCACATTACCAACTCCTTTTATGTCTTTATGAAATCTCTCTCTTCTTCTCCCTTTTAAGGACACTTGTGATTGCAATTGTGGATGATAGGACAATTCAGGATAGTTTCTCCATCTCAAGATTCTTAACTTAATCACACCTGCAAAGATCATTTTTCCAAATAAAGTAACAAATACAGTTCCCAGAGAACAGAACCTAATATCTTTGGAGACCATTATCAACCTATTACAGTCAATTGAACAATATGCAAATATATTACTTCATCCCTGTCTTATCATTTCACTATCTGTCAGTTTGTCAGACTGTGGTGACTTGTGTGTTGCTATGATGTTGGAAGCCATTGGTATCTCAAATACCAGCAGGGTCAACCATAGTAGACAGACTTTAGCGAAGCTTTCAGACTAAGACAGACTTGGAAGAAAGACCTGGGGATCTCTTTCTGAAAATTGGACAATGAAAACCCCATGGATCACAACAGGTTATTATCCTATATAGTGGGAGGATGAGCCCTCTAGGTCGGAAGGCACTCAAAATACTGTGGCCTCAACAATGGACTCAAACACTCAACTATCAATGTCTGGTTCTGCTGTACATGCGGTTGCCATGAGTCAGAGCCTACTCAACAGAAACTAACTACATCATATCATTGCAGGGCTATTATTCTCATTATTCTGACTACTTGTATTAATTAGTATGCGAAGAGAGAGCCAATTAATTTAGTGATTAGGATCATAGGCAGATATGAAGTTTAAAATTCTTATTACCATTTCCTGTAGAAATCTTAATTTCTTTTCCTATAATATGTTTTGATGCACGGCATCAAAGTTATATTAATTCTCCAAGTTTGTTTCCTTATATTTATATTCCTTAGATTTATAGTGTGACAATTAAATTGATAAATAACTTATATTATGTATTGAATACTACTAAATGGTAAGCACTGTACAAATATTATCATAGTAAAGCCAAAAAGCCACTCCATGATAAAACAGTACTCTTACAATCTCCTTTGAACAAACTAAGAAATGAGTACTCTTATGAATAATTAACTAGGCTGTTACGGTACAGCTAAGTAATGTGGAGCTAGACTTGGAAATAGGGTTTTCAACTTAAGTTTTGTCCTTTTATGTATTTCTCTATCAAAAATAAGCAGAAAAACAAATCTATAGATATGAAAATATGATTAATGAAATTGAATCCCTGAATAATATCCACATGTATCTGTACAGTGTACTCTTTGTGGAGATATCATAGCATTTATAAAATTGCATTGTGATCAATTGGTGATTGTACACCAAACTTTCATGTAAAAATGTTTATGGAACTGCAATGAATTATATTCACTTACCAATATCAAATAGGCTGTTAAAAACTTTCACCATTTGTAGCCCTTAGAGAGAAATAAAATTCAATGTTTCACAAGGTATATAAGATTTCTAGACCCTTAAGTTATCTCAAGGATGTTTTTAGGTAGAGTAGTGAAGGACAGCTCCAACCTTTTAACTCAACATTTCAGCTTTTTATTTTTGAGTGCATATCCATATTTTTTTCTGGTTGAATAGGGTTCATATGCCAAGCTTTACATTTCCTTCCACCTAGTTCATCAAAATGGGTTCTTACTTACCTTTTAGGGGTCACTGAGACAGACTCTGTGAATCATTCTGAATGAAAATTAACAGTAATACTTAACATTGGTTAAGTAAGATGACTGGAAAGGATCTTCAGGGCATTTTTTCTCAAAACACTCCCACATCCTGCCCTTCCAAAATCCCTAAAACCAATTGCCATCAAAGTGATTCCAATTCATGCGAACCCCATATGTGTCAGAATTGACGTCATAGGTTTTTCTCTGGCTGATTTTTCAGAAGTAGGTCATGAGGCCTTGCTTTTGAGATGCCTCTGGGAGGATTCAAACTGCCAACCTTTCAGTTAGCAGCCAAGTACACCAGCTAGGGCCTCCCATTAAGTAAATACTAACAACAACTATCTAGAATCCTAGATAATGGCAATTTCACTGAAGACCCAAGATAATAAAAGCACTTTATTTTAAAGATCAAGCAAGGTTTGAAAGATCAAAGGATGTCCCTTGACAGACTGAGAGAGGAACTTTTGACTGGTCCCTCTTCGTTTCTGGTGTTTTTTTTTTTTCTTTTCTTTGTTTGTTTAGTGCTTTATATTACATTTGGTGGTAAAACCCTCCTAATAATTCAATGACTTTGGAAGTCTACTTTTTTCATTTTCCTCCATGTTTACTCAACACTCAATTCTTTCTTTTTCAATTAACCTTCCTTAGAGGCCATTAGAAAAAATACGACAGAGAAAAATCTCAAAATAGTTTGCTTTATTGATCATGTTGCTGTGTTTCCTTTTAATTTATTGAATTTAAAGTTTTTTTCAGGGTTTAGGTTAATATATTAGAAAGAGGAAAAGCGTTTCATTCAATTTTGTGAGCAACATCCACCTTAGCTTCAAAATTACACTAAAATATGCATTTGGCCCTGCTCAATCATTCTTGGTTTTAAACAATGACACAGGGTTAATTTGAGACTTTGCTTCTGCCTGAATGAAACAAAAGTCTACACAGGAGACCCCACTGGGTGGCTGGCAGAATGTTTTTATTAGAATTTTATTTTTACTATTTTTCATAATTATTTTAGAATACTGTTTCCCTGGAAAAAGATGTGCAGGTTCACTTCCCAGATTTCATACCAGTGTGTACTTAGACAAGTCAAGGGAAGACAGACGTCACCAAATCGCATCTCATAATAATTTCGGAAACAGTAACATTCATGTGTAGGAGTTTACGGAGAATATCAACTTGTAACCTCATACTTTCAGTTCATTAAGCAGCCATCTATAATTTAATGGCTCATTTAACACAGAAACAAGAAGAAAAAAGAAAATAATTAATAACACTATGGTATCAAGACTTACTATTAATTTTCAGTTTATTATTATTTTCAATTATTATTTCAATTTATTATCACAGAAAGTATATGGGCTTTGTAGTCAGTGAGACATGAATTAAAAATCCTAATATACCATCTAATGAATTAGTGACTTTGAATGAGTTGCTAAATTTCTTTTTAAAATGAAGTTGAATATTTTAAAAAAGAAGTTGAAATGTCAAGGGTGTTTTTGGATTCATTGAAATAACATAAATAATAGTACTTTATAAATCATATGGTACTAAGGAGTACTTAAGAATAGCTGTTTAATTAGCCCTTTTTTAATTGGAATTAATTTTCAACTTTGGGAAGGATATTCATGATATTTGTGAATTATTAAAGGCAGTATTTCAATGAAAGACTATAGGCTTTTATAATTTATCTGATTTAGAAGTAGTAATAAAACTGTGACAATTTTGTGTATTCCCTAATAAAAAAAACTGAAGCTCAGAGAAGTTACACAAATTAAATAAATCAACATAGCTAGAAAGTTTTAAATATAAGCTCTGAATAACTGAAATTAAAATCAGATCCCTTAAACACAGTACCACGTAGTTGACAGTCAATTAGAAACATACAGGCAGAGAGACAGTAGTTGTCTGCCTTTCATTAATGAAGAATGAATAAATTGATATACTAAAACAACACATACTCACCTTTTAAAAATACTTTCTGATATACTCAGTTTTATATTATAATCCCAACATATCCTTTTAAATCTGCTTACAAGTCAAGCTGATTCGCAATCAATCAATGTTAAGAACAGGGGCATATGCGGTGTTGAGAATAGCTACTCCTTTGGTCAATGATGCTCTTTCTGTTCCTGAAGGCTTGCAAATAGCAACACAATGATCCTAAGACATGGTGGTTAGTAGAAAAATTCAGACACACACACGAAGATGTAAAAAAAATAATTGAGCTAGAGAATTGTTGTAGGAAATGGTCTTGACTTTAGTAATGACTGCTCTTAGAAATCTGGGGATGGACATGTTGGTGAATGTAATTTCGAGGAAAGAAATTCTAGAGAAAGTAGTACAAGTGAGTCTAGGTGAGAGTGTAACATGGAAAGGATGATGATGACCAGGTTTCTTGTGACACTGTAAACATAAATTAAAATAAAAGGATAAAGATCACAACCCAAAGCTCTGGGTTGTCTGATATGACCAAGAGTACAAACTCTGTTATCATTGCATGGTTTCTCATACTGATTTTTCCTCCTCTTTCTGCAAAATCTGCTGGTGAAAAATGAAACATAAATAAAGGGTAGGTGAATAGTAAAGGCATTTAATATTTAAAAATTGGTATTAATAACACCAGTGAAGTGAAGCAATGGATCTTTTTCTCTTTAAGCACCTTTCCAATATCTATTCACTCTTATTAAAATGGAAAAATTTCATACATCCTCTATTGAAAAGGAAATGTATTCACAGATCTATGTTGAAACCCAGTCAGTGTCTTTGCCTATAACATCTACATATAACCACATTTTCTGTATTTGCAATATATCTTTGAATTATAGATGTCCAAACCAATGTTTGGATCCCTGGTGAAGCAGTGGTTAAGAGTTTGGCTGCTAACCAAAAGGTCAGTAGTTTGAATCCACCAGCTGCTCCTTGGAAACCCTATGGGGCAATCCTACTCTGTCCTATAGGGTTGCTATGAGTTAGAATCGACTTGATGACAGTGGGTTTGGTTTGGTTTGGTTATATGCATGTTTATGAATTATGTCCATAGTTCACACGTTAAGACATTGTTTTACAGTTTCAAAGACTTCATGATTTTAAGACTCTAAGTTTGCCTTTTAATTCTGGTGCATTTAAAACTTTATTGTTTACTAGGGCTTTGGTAGAAATTGATAGCTAGTCACAATCTCTGGACTTAGTAGTTAAGAGCTCAGCTGCAACCAAAAGTTCAGCAGTTCGAATCTACCAATTTATATTTAAATCGCTAACCAGTTATCAGCCTAGCTCAGGAGTAAGTTACTTTTGTGATTATTTAAATTTAAATAAGGATGAAATAAAATAGCAGTTCAGGTTCTCAGCCACATTTCAAATGCTCAGTAGCCACATGTGGCTAGTGGCTACTGTATCAGGCAGCACAGATTCTAGAACATTTCCATTATTGCAGAAAATTATTTTGGACAAGTGCCATGGAATCAGTTATTTCTCGTTTTTATTGTTCTTAAACTAACCCTGTGCAACCCAAAGCCTAGGCCCTGTGCAACATTTGCTCTACTATCATCATATCTTTCATTAATTCCTGTAAATACTAGGGATTTTCAGACACACCCAGACACACCCAGACACACACACACACACACACACACACACACACACACACACACACGTACTTTCCTTTGAAGTTTAGTTTCAGTGTAACAAAATCTTTGAAATCTTCCCTGTCTGTAAAGCCAAGATTAAGTGCTATCTCCTCTCTGCTCTCACAAAAAATTGTTCTCTTGTCGTACTCTATTGAAATTACTTATACATAAATCTACTGAAAAACTACCTAACCTGGAGGAAATGGACCTTGGTTGTTTTATGTTTACATTTCTAGTGCCTGGTATTTAAAAAAAAAAAAAAAAAAAAACTCGATGCCGTTGGGTCAATTTCCGCTCATAGCCACCGTACAGGGCAGAGTAGAACTACCCCATAGTGCCTGGTAGGGGTGATGTAATTTATATGCAATAAATATTTCTTAATTAATCAAAGATTTGAAACCTTTGTGCTGTCCTCTCATTAGTGAACCTTTTGGTTTTACCTAAAAATATTATTTTTATTAAAACAAATATTTATAACTATATTTACATTAATATTAATGTCAATGTCTATATTCAGGCAACAATTGATCTGCAATTAGTTTTCATTTACTAGAATTTTATATAAATAAAATAACATGTACTCTTTGTTTATTTGTTCGATTTTTTTGCTTTGTGCTATTTTACTCTTCTTTTTCTTGTTTCCAAAGGTAAAACATTTGTTTATTGATTTCAGATCTGTCTTCCTTTTTATCATAGGTATTTGCAGCTATTAATTTCTCTATAAACAATTCTAAAGTGCGTTCTGTACATTTTAGTATGCTGTCTTTTCATTTTCTTTTATCTGAAAATATTATTTTAAAATTCCCCTTGTGATTTATTCTTTGGCTCATTGGTTATTTAGGAGTGTACTGTTAAATTTCCATATACTTGTGTATTTCTTATATTTTCTTCTGTTGTTGATTTTTAATTTAATTATATTGTGGTCAAAGACCATATTTTGTATTATTTCAATCATTTTGTATTTATTTAGGCTTGTTTTATAGTCTGCTATATGGACAATCTGGAGAATTTCCCATGTATACTGCCTAGTTTTATATCCATTATTGAAAATAAGTTATTGAAGTCTGTATTATTGTCGAAATGTTGTTAGGTGAATATATATTTACAATTGTTCATTCTGCCCAATAGATTGACACTTTTATAATTATAAAATATTCTTTGTATTTTGTAACTTTTTTGTCTTCAAGTCTAATGTGTCAAGTATTATAGACAACTCAGCTCTTTTTTTGGTTACTGCTTTCATGGTGTGTTCACTTCCTAGTGCTGCCTTAGCAAAATACCACAAAGTGAATGGCTCTGAAGAACAGAGTTTATTGTCTCAGTTCTGAAGACTAGAGGTCCAAATTTGGGGCATTGATAGGTCTGTGAGCCCGTTCTAGAGAAAACTCCTTCCTGTCTTTTTCAGATTCTCGTATTCCCTTGCAATTCTTGGTATTCCTATGGTTGCTTATAGATGCATCTGCCTTCATTGTCGCATGACATCTGTCTTTCCCTGTGTCTCTTTCCATCTCCCTGTCTGTTATCTCCTTTTATAAGATACCCCTCAGAAGGAATTAGGACCGACTCTACTCTTGTATGACTGAAGTGATAGTATCTTCAAAGAATGGAGCTATTTTCCCAAACAAGTTCACATTCCCAGGTACAGGGGTTAGGGCTTGAACACATATTTTTTGGAGATACTTTAAATCCAGAGCATATGGCATATCTTTTATCATCCTTTATTTTCAACCTATCTGTGTCTTTTAATCTAAATTATGTTTATAATAGACATATCTTTGGATCATGCTTTCTTTTTAATCTTTGTTTCCAATCTCTGCCTTTCAATTAGGTTGTTTTACTATTTAAATTTAATTTAATTACTGATAAAATAAGACATGTCTTTCCTCTTGCTATTTTTTATACGTTTTATATCTTTCTTAGTTATTCTATTCTTGATTCCTATCTTCTTTTGTGTTAAATTGGTACTTTTTAAATTTATGTGTTGTATCTTTTGCAATATATGTTTCAAGTTATTTTCTTAGTGATTTCTATGGAAATTGCAGTTAGTATCTTAATGTAAAACCAACTAATTCAAATTAATAGTATCTTAATTTCAACAGCATTTGATATATCTCGACCCTGCTCATTCTTTGTAAAAATATTGTCACACAAATTATGTCTTTGTATGTTATTTTCTCCATTTCATGAAAGGTTTTTGTGCATCAAAGGACATTACTAAGAAAATGAAAATGCAATCAATAAAATGGAGAAAATATTTGCAAATCATATATCTGTTAAGAGTCTAGTAATTTTTTAAGAGTATCTGAGAAAACAAACTATGTGGATGAAGGTTCTCAGTCCCTTGAATATAATCACATGAACTAATATCCTTCTCTCTGCCAAGGAAAGGTAGATGACTAAAAATTGTTGCTTTGAAAGATTGTAAAAGTAATTTGAACACAGATCAAATTAAAATGATTTCTATTCAGGGCCACATAGATAATAGATACAACATCAATCACTCCAATGAATTCTTCACTTATATGCCTCTGATGACAAATAGTATCCAATATAGGACCCCATATGTTTTGTAGGTGATTTTTTTTTGATCTGACAGATATTAAGAAAACTTCCCTTTTAAAAGACATTAGATATATGGGTGTTTGTGTGCAGAGGGGACTGCAGGGTGAGCCCAAAAAAAATCTTTTTTTTTTTCTTTTAATAATCTTCTTTCACTTATCCCAGACATGCACATGTTCAACAGTGTAACCTCAGTTCATCACCTAAACATCTCTTGTCACAGCAGCGACGGTTGTTGGGGCGGCAGAGACAATAACCAATGCCACAACTCTTACAGAGAACTGGGGCCAGGAGGGTCACTCTGAGGAGTCGAACCTCGGCTTCAGTCCCAGGAGTTTGTTTTATAGTCAATACAGCAAACAGTGAAGCAAATAACAGAACAATGGGCTTTGGGTGAATAACAATAAGTTTCAGGCAAGGGAGGAGGAATTCAGGTAAACAAGCCAATCAGACAATAGGTTTGAGAAAACAAGTCGTGACAAATCTCAACATGTTGGGGACAAGTCTCAACATGTTGTGCAGCATAGAGGCCTTTATACATCCATATTTTAATGGCACATATCCCCACAGTCTCTGAAGTTCAATCCATGAGCTTTCGATCCACTGCCACTATTGTGTTTTTATCTCTTAAAATATCTCATTTAGTTAAAACACTGATCCTCTAACTTGTCTTCCTAACTCCAAACATCTGAAAATCCATTCTCAGCGCATTTGACAGACCAATCTTTATAAAATAAAAATCTGATCACATAGATGTTTATACTGAAAAAAGGAAATCCTCATATGAAACGTCTGCCTCAGAATAACCTACTGTCCATGTTCTAGACTATTCCATATGATTTAAAGAGTTGTTTTATGTATGAGACACAAGGAATTTGTAACTCAATAAGCTGTTCACACTAAATTTTCAGGTTTATAGGCCAACCAGATTAAGTCCTGGTACATTTCATGCCATACAAGCTTTTTATGGTTTGAAGCCTGCCTCTTTTTCTTCCCTTGCTACATATTATCACAACTGAGACAGACTTTCCCTCCAAGGGAAGCTAACACTTGTTGATAACTCATTGCGGGGCAGGTGCTGATCTAGAATTGCTTTATACATACTGCCTCATTTCATTCTCAAAATAACCTGATCAAGTCAGAGCTGTTATTCCATCTATTTCATAAATGGATAAATTTAGCAACAGAGTTAGAAAAAAGAGAAATTTGACCAGGCTCACATGTTAGTCTGGATTTATACCTGGCTGGTTGCTCAAAAGTCTACATTTCTAATTAGCAAGTTAGTGATACTAGCTAGTGACACTGGAACTATGTCCTCGTGCCCCAAACATTGTACATGTTGTTATACACATGCCTATAACATTGTTTTATTCTTTCTTTCCTATATGTCACAACTGTCAGAAAAACTACACCTTTTTTAAGCTGCATTTCTGATTCACTGAAATAATCACACATTCATTACTATGAGAACACAATTCTGTGTATAGGTCTAACATAAGAGAAATCACACTTTATGATAATTGCTTGTTTCTTTGTCTCTCACGTAGTAAACTGTAACATTCTAATGAAGACAAAAGTTCTCATTAGTGCAGTACCTGGGATAAAGTATACCTATAATAAATGGAGGTTAACTAAGTACACTTATCCAGGCAAATTTATACAGGATACATTAATTTTTTTTTTTTTTTTTTTTTTCAGGTAACGGGAGTTTCAAGTCTTTGGGATTAAAAGAAAGTTAAAATCTGTGAAAATTTGAAGGCAGAATTCTTACTATAACACAGCAAGAAATATTAATCATAAAAAGAAGCAGGAGACTGTATTGTGTGGGTAGATTTGTTTAAATGTTATAAGAAATTTAACTTACTGAGAGAATAGATTAAGTCAACATGAACAAAGGAACAAAAAAGCCTTATTCATTGTTTCTGTTGAGATTTTGTTTTTCCTCATTTTTTGAAAAAAATAAAAATCTTTTTGAGGGTATCCTTGAAAGCTTGTTTCACTTGCTGATTGTTTAGACTGTAAATGAAGGGATTGAGTAAAGGAGCAACTGAGGTATAGATAACAGCTACACTTTTAGATAAAGTCACCCTTTCTTTGGCTGATGGCTTCATGTAAATGAAAATACAGCTACCATAAGTAAGGGAGACTACAATCATGTGGGAAGAACAAGTGGAAAAACCTTTTGTTCTTTTCTGAGCAGAAGGGATTTTTAGAATGGTCTTGATTATATATGTATAGGAAAAAATCACTAACAGCAATGTGACCACAAGTGTTATACTTGCTGAAACAAATGAAATCAATTCTAGGAAGTGAGCGTCTGTGCAAGAAATCTGCAAGATAGGAGAAGTGTCACACATGAAATGATCAATTACTTTGGAAGCACAGAATTCCAGTGTCAGTCCCATGACCAATGGTGGAAAGGTGTTCAGAAAGCCAGCTGCCCATGAACAGAGTACAAGTTGGTAGCACACTTTGCTTCTCATAATGATGGGGTAGTGCAGGGGTTTGCAGATGGCTACATAACGGTCATAAGCCATGGCAGCCAGAAGGTAAAACTCTGTAATTGCTACTAAGAGGAAAAAGAATAATTGAGATGTGCAATCATTGTAGGAAATGATTTTGTTTTTAGTCACAATGCTTGTCAGGAATCTAGGAATGCAGATTGTTGTCAATGAGATTTCCAAGAAGGAGAAATTTCGGAGGAAGAAATACATTGGAGTCTTGAGGCAAGGATCCAGCAAGGTGAGGAGGATGATGGATAAGTTCCCCATCACACTCAAAAAGTAGTTGAGTAAGAGAAACAGAAAAATCACGATTTGTAAATGTGGGTCATCTGTCAGTCCCAAGAGAATGAACTCTATCTCCCTCGACTGGTTCTTCATTTCTGTTTTGAGTCCTATTAACTTGACATTGGGAAACAACTCAAGAAGCAGAAATAACAAGACTTTTTTAAAGCTACCATCAGGAAAAAAACCTGAAATCCAGAAGTGTAAACAAGTGTAAATACTTGTTGCAGTTTAACAAGGCAGATGATAACTAAAATTATAGTATAGATCAACCGAAGGATCCTCTATGTATTTTCTGTGTATGTTTAATAAATTATTGCAATAAATTCTTATAAAATCTAGAGAATTTTGTCAGTGTCAATTTATAATGCATATTCAACAATTTTTGTTTTGTGAGAAAACTTTTTGAATCTATGAAACGTATAGAAGTATTGGCAGTTACATATTTTCCCTGACTATGATTGAGATTCTCCAATATATGACATTAATCCTTTAGCTCCAATGTAGTACTGCTTCATTATTCTTTTGATTTATTTTTTCTTTAATGTTTATTTTTTACTGGTTCCAAATAGTCTTCTCATAATCATTTAAACTCAACATTTTGAAATATCTTCCAGTTACAGTTAGTAATTCAGTTAGTAATTTCTCAAGTCTAAACAAATTGCAAGAAAAACTGTAGCTACAGGAAAAACAAAAAAAAACAGTCAGTTATTTTCTGACTTGATCTTTGTCTTGGATTCAGATGACTTATAAATTCTTAAATATTATTTTTTCCTGTGTTGTGTAGACCACAATAAATACTTTTATCTTCTTAGTCTAAGTATGTGGGTGATTTTAATACTAGGAGTAAGTAATTTAATCAAACACTTTTGTTATCCAAAGACTAATATTGAAGTGATAGTCTATAGTCACCTATGATCTTACTTATACTATTTTTGGCACTCATCTTTATTGTTCTTAAATCCATAAGTAGGTCTTTTCTCTAAAGATAAGTAGGCCCATTATTTGTTAAATTGCTGATTGGATACATTATGTTCAGTATAGATGTCTTGTATAGATGTCTATGGTGGAGAAGAGAGCTTTTATCTTTATTTGAAGGAAGATATGGACCTGCTATCCAAACATTCATCTATATTTAATGTCAAAGTTAATTTACAGTCTCATATGGTATTTAAATTAGTGTATTTGCAAAATACCTTATTCATTTTAAAATCATTCCACAGGTTATTAATTTATGCCTCTCACATGAATAAAAATAATTTCTTCCATTCTTGAATATAAGAATTTTCTTAGTTTTTTGTGAATTTCATTTTTTGTCACTCTCTACTCAATGTACCAAATACATCTATTTTCTTATAAGAATTCTGGTTTTTGTTTTGAATGATAGCTATTGAAAAGAAATATACAGAGCTCCTATTTTAAAGTGGCTTTTTCCCCCAATATTTTATAGGTAGCAGTCCCTTCTATTTCCATTTCGCTTTAGAAAAGAGAGAGAGTGAGAGCAATAGAGAGACTGATGATAGATTCAAGTATTGATTTGGGTAAACCTCAAAATCAGAACTCAAGGATAGTCGCAATTTTTCTTCTATTCCTTGACTACTGAAAAGATGAAAAGATGAGTGATCATGAGTGTTTATTTATCAAATGTACATATATATATATATATGTACTGTCAACTCTTTAACCCCAGTATTGCTCTATACTCAGTGGGAAAGAAAACTCTGAGTCAGTCAAACAATTTTTGCTAACATCATGTGGCTAGATAACAAGTCTAGATGTTGGTTTCATAAAAATCTGCAGAATAGATACTATTTTTTACTCTTCAAAATTTCCAGAATGATCACAGTTACCTATAGTAAAAAAGCTATAATGCTACAGTTTATATCAATCCCTGTAAAATCAGGCAGCTTTGAGTGCTGCATCAACATAAAGATAGAATATATATGATGATTCGGATGTCAATGGTGATTATTATTGTACTTGTAGAATTGCCTTTATCTTTGATCTAGGGATATACTTCAAATTACAAGTGACTTACCATATGCAAGATATGTTGGAATCTTTTCTTCTTTAAGGATATACGTCATAAACAAAAGTCAAATAATAAATGATGAATATTGTCACTTTTATAATATTAGAAAACATTCCATTATTTGAATAAGAAATTTAATTTCAATGCTTCTTTTGAGAAGGATTCAAAGTAGAGGGGTAATTTGGAAAATATATGCATCTGTTAATATTTCCCAATTTCATATACACTACAAAAATCACAGGACCTAGTTATTACAGATAATTCAATTAGAATACTCTTTCTAATTGCCAGATAAGATTTTTCTGATTTTATTTCCTTAAATATTTACACTTAAATGGAAATAATGCTCTAAGAGAGGGACATTTTAGGAAAAGTCTCAGATTAAAGGAACCCACTCTTTGTAACAAAGAATGACTATGTGTACAATTGTGCACTAACAAAAGCTACAATTTTATCAGTTTGCTCATAAGAGACTCAAGGGGATTAATTGAAATTAAAGAAAGAAAGCAAAAGAAATCTCCCGCGGAGACTGGTGTTCGGGACCTATGAGTTATATGCAAAAAAAAAAAAAAAAAAAACCCCCCCCCATGAAACTGTGAATGGCTTAAACACAAAGCTGAGGGGTCATTCTCCCAAAAGATAACCAGAAATGATTTAATCTTTATATGAGATGCCAACAAGATTCGAACATTCCACTCCCCTGGGTCTATATGAGTAATTCTACTGATCAGAGGCTTTATCTCAAACAGGAACCTGTCTCTTGTCTCCATTAAGCAATATATTAAGATTCTATTAACTTCTTTGGTACCCACTCCAATACTTAAGAAAAAGTACTTAAATCATTTCTATTTATTACTATTTCTATCCTGCAACAATCTCAAACTTAAAGAAACTTAAAGAAAAGTTACAAATAATGAAAAAGAAATTTTTTTTTTTGTTCTAAATCATTTGATGTCCTACTTCCTGCTCAATACTGTAGTATGCATTCCATAACCCCCCAAAAAATCTACTCTATAATAAAATGAAACCATTGATAATTAATATTAGGATAGTAGCACATTAACATTCATATATTAATAACATGCAATCCTCCAATCACACTCAATTTTTACCTGTTTACAGAAAAAAAGATATACATAATTCAGAATTACATTTTCATTTAATTGCTGTGACTCTAGTTTCCCTTGCGTTTTTCTGAGGTTTCTGCCTGATTAGATTCCATTAATTTGCTTTCAGCACCAGGATCACAGAAATGATTCTGTCTTTTCATTGAGTTCTACCTCTTGAATAATGCGGTGATTGACAGGCTTCTCTACCATAAAGCTGCTGTTTTATGTTTGTAATTAATAATTATTTTGTAGGAAGGTACTTTGAATACTATGAATATCTCAATCTGCATAACGCTTTCAACTATTCATTAATTACTTTATATCAGTGCATACTTATGGTATTCAATTTTATTTATTATTAACAAATATGTCAATTATCCATGTAGCCTATATGTTTAATTTTTATCTCAATTATTTTTACTTTAATTTCAACAAATCCTTTTTTTTTCAAATTCTCCTGTTCAATAGTCTCTTTACTTAAATAGATTTCTCCCCTTTTATTTCATTACACTATTAAACAGTCTTCAGTATACTTTGGGTAAATTCATTCAAATTCTTTAGTTTTTGTGAGTCTATTCAGCAATTATTGTTTCTGCTTGCTATTACTTGGTGGCCTGTTAAACATGTAATATGAGGTATTTTATTGTGAGGTCACATTATTTAGAATTTGTCTGTGTCTATATTTGAGGGATCCCTGGTGGCACAGTGGTTAAGAGCTTGGCTGCTAACCAAAAGGTCAGCAGTTTGAATCCATCAGCTGCTCCTTGGAAGCCCTGTGGGGCAGTTCTACTCTGTCCTGTAGGGTCGCTGTGAGTTGGAATTAACTGGATGGCAACAGGTTTATATTTCAGGAGGACTGTCATTGGCAGCTGCTCAGTGACTGGCTGCTCATCACTGGGACCATATGTTACATACATTTTGAGTTGGTGGTATTTAACTTACGTGGGTAGTATGCAAACTACTTCCGAATACCTCGAAACGTGGGAATAAGAGCAGAAATTATAAGAAAAGCTTTATTTCCCTTCCATCCATATCTAAGGTCAAGGAAAGTTAGCATCACTATTTATCTCCTTGAAGTAGATTTATTTTTTTTATTCAGTTTTTGAGGAAATGGCTTTTTCTGGTTTTAGCTTAATATATCTGCATGCGCAATGACCAACCACCATGTATGGGACAAAAAATTTTGCTACCTTTTCCCATTTTAGGAGGTCTAGTAAAGTTCAATACCTGATCAATACATATTTCATGTCTTCCTGTGGGGATCTGTT
Source organism: Trichechus manatus latirostris (assembly GCF_000243295.1). NCBI lineage: Eukaryota > Metazoa > Chordata > Mammalia > Sirenia > Trichechidae > Trichechus > Trichechus manatus. Next base: position 21,155,737 of record NW_004443963.1, read on the forward strand.
TCAGGCCTCAGTCTCACTGTCTATCTTTCCAGACAGTGCAAATTTCTCTTTTCCACTAACTCAGCCATTCATCTTATGACTTTCTTATTTTTTTCTTTTCTTTTCTTAAGCACTTCTAGGCCTTGTGTTCCAGGAATTTTTTTTCTTTTTCTTTTCAAAAGACTTGGTGACCATGTTTCAGGAAATGAAAGACTCTTCTCCTTTCTTATGTCCTTAAGAATGGACATTTTTGTATTAATATTAGTGATACTGAAATGATGCATATATTACCATTTCTTTCATCGATCAGTCTATTCATATTCTGTGGCTACTTTAACAAATTACCAAAAACTGGGTGACTTAAAACAACAGAAGTTTATGTTTCTAAAGTTCAGGAGGCCAGAAGTCCAAAACTGGTTTCTTTGGGCCAAAGTCAAGATGTCAACAGGACTACTCTCTTTTCAAAGGCTCTAGGATACAATCTAGGTCTTGTCTCTTTCAGCTTCTGTGGCATTCCTTGGCTGTGGCTGCATCATCCAATCTCTGCCTTGTGGTCACATTACCATCTCCTCCTTTGTGTATATCAAATCTCATTTCTCTTCTCCTTTTTAAGGGCATTTGTGATTGCAATTATGACCCATGGAACAATTCAGGATAGTCCCTCCACCTCAAGATGCTTAACTTAACCATACCTCAAAGATCCTTTTTCCAAGTATGGTAACATTTACACCTTCAAGGGATTATGACATAATATCTCTGGGGGCTATTATCAACCTATTACAGTCCGTTGAATTATTTACAAATATATCACTTTATCCCTATCTTATCATTCCACCACCTGTCTGTCAGTTTGTCCTAATGTGGTAGCTTGCATTTTGTTATGATGCTGAAAGTTATGCCTTTGGTATTTCATATACAAGCAGGGTCAACCATGGTTGGTCAGGTTTCAGTGGAGCTTCCAAACTAAGACGGACTAGGAAGAAAGGCTTGGGCATCTACTTCTGAAAATTAGCCAATGAAAACCATATAGATCACTACAGAATATTGTCCAACATAGTGCTGGAAGATGAGCTCTCTTTGTTGGGAGGGATTCAAAATGCAGTGGCCTCAACAATGGTCTCAAGTATATCAACCATCAACTTTTTTTTCTGCTGCACATGGAGTCACCATGAGTCAGAGCCAACTCCACAGCAACTAACAACATCTTATCACTAGCAGGATTTTTATTCACATTATTCTGACTTTTGTTTTAATTAGTGTGCTAAGAAGGAGCTGATTAATGTGGTAATTAGGACCATGGGCAGATGTGAAATTTAAAATTCTTATGGCCATTGACTGTGTGGAGCCTTGGTGGCACAGCGGTTAAGAGCTATGGCTGTAAACCCAAAGGTCAACAGTTCAAATCCACCAGCCGCTGCTTGGAAACCCTACGGGGCAGTTCTACTCTATGCTATAGGGTCACCATGAGTCAGAATCGACTCAATGGCAACCAGTTTGGGTTTTGATTTTAATGACTGTGGGGATCACGATTTTTTCCAGTAATATATTCCGGTGTATGGCAACAAAGTTATTTTAATTCTCCAAGTTTGTTTCCTTATTTTTGTATTCCTTAGATTAATAGTGTGATATTTAAATATATAAGTAAATTATACTAGGTACCGTCCACTATTAAGTGCTAAGCACTGCACAAATATTATCTCATTAAAGCCAAAAAAGCAACTCCATGATACAACAATACTATCTCTTTTTGACAAACAAGGAAATGAATACTGGTATGATTAACTAGGAGCCCTGGTGGTGTAGTGGTTAAGAGCTCGGCTGCTAACCAAAAGATTGGTGGTTCGAATCCACCAGTGGCTCCTTGGAAACCCTATGGGGCAGTTCTGTTCTATCCTATAAGGTCACTAGAAGTCAGAATCAACTCTACGGCAATGGGTTTGGCTTCTTTGGTTTATATTAATTAACTAGGTGGTGACAGTACTGTTAAGTAGTGCGGAGCTGGGCTTGGAAATAAGGTTTTTAACTTAAGTTTTGTTTATATATCTGTCCATCAAAAATAAGCAGAAAAACAAATCTGTAGATTTTAAAATATTATTAACAAGATTGAACTCTTCAGTAATAAAAAATACTGCATCCCATGACTTAAAAAAGCCCTTTATTCTCAAATACATATGAAACATTTACAAAATTGACCATAAGCTAAGCATGAAGCAAGTTCCAATAAATTCCACAGAATTAGATTCTTACTGAGAATGATTTCAATAACCATGGAATTAAGCAAGAATTAATAAAGCACACAAAAAGAAACAACTAGAAAGTAAGCAAATTTTGGAAATTAAGCAATATATTGCTAAATATACAACTGATTAAATAAGTAATTACGATGAAAAGAGAAAAATTTTAAATACATGATAATAAAATGTAGCATATCAAAATTGTGAGAAGACTGTCAAGGCTGCATTTAGATAAAATTTGTAGCATTTAATGCATATATTAGAAAATAACAAATGCTGAAAGTCAATTGTCTAACTTGGTGTTGTCCCATAGAACTTCCTGCAGAGACAGAAATTTTATGTTACTTTGCTGTCCAATATGGTAGCTACTAGTCTATGTAGCTACGGAGCACTTGAAGTGTGACCAGTGCAACTGATGAACCGAAAGCTTAATTTTAATTATTTTAAATTTAAATTTATGTAGTCAATTGTGGCTAGTGGCTATCATATTGGATAGTACAGATCTAATCTAAAAAATCTTCTCAACAGCATATTAAAAAAAGAGGCGAATTGTATCCAAACAGGAAACCTTGGTGGTGTAGTGGTAAAGTCCTACGGCTGCTAACCAAATGATCAGCAGTTTGAATCCACCAGGTGCTCCTTGGAAACACTATGGGGCAGTTCTACTCTGTCCTACAGGGTCGCTATGAGTCGGAATTGACTTTACGGCTATGGGTTTGGTTTTTTTTTTTTTTTTTTTTTGGTATCCAAATAATTTTAATTGATTATTGAAGTATAATTTAAGAACAGTAAAATTTATTCTTTTTTTTTGTATAGTTTGATGCACTTTGGCAAACATACTGGTCATGTAACCAACACCCCAATCAAGATATAAACTTTTGCCATCATCCTGGAAAGTTCCCTCATGACACTTTGTAGTCAACTCTTTCTCCTCACCCTCAGAACCTGAAAATGTTGGACAGATTTCTATCCCTGTAGTTTGGCCTTAGAGTCCCTGGTTGGTGCAAATGGTTAACAGGCTCATTGCTAACCAAAAGGTTGGTGGTTTGAGTCCACCCAGAGGTGCCTCAGAAGAAAGGTCTGGATACTTCTAAAAAATCAGCCATTGAAAATCCTGTGGATATTAGATGCTTATAGGATATAAAGTTTCTGAAGACATTTTTCTCCCAGTCAGTAGCTTGTCTTTTCACTTTTTTTGTAAAGTCTTTTGATGAATAAATATTTTTCATTTTTACGAGGTCCCATTTATTTATTTTGACTTTTGCTGTTTGTGCTTTTGTTACTATATTAGATGATCCACTGTTAAAGGCTAGGCCTGACAGTGTTGCCCTTGCTTTTCTTCTAAGAATTTTATGGTTTCAGTTTGCATGTTTAGGCCATTAATCTACTTTGAATTTGTTTTTGTGTATGGTTTGAGGCATGGATCCTGTTTCATTTTTTAGCATGTGGAAATCTTCTTTTCTAAACACCATTTATTGAAAAGACTCTTCTTTTTCCATAGAATGGATTTAGCACCCGTATCAGTTGACCATAGACGTGTCGGTTTATACCTGGACTCTCAATTGTATTCCATTGGTCTATGTGTCTATTGTTATACCGGTGCCAGATTGTTTTGAGTACTGTAGCTGCTTAATATATTTTAAAATCTGTAAGTGTGAGTCTTCCTACTTTGTTCTTTTTCAACATTGCTTTAGCTGTTCAGGGCCGATTTCCATTACATATAAAGTTGAGGATTGGTTTCTCCATTTCTGTAAAGAAGGCTGTTGGAATTTTGATCAGGATTGTGTTTAATCTATAGATCGCTTTAGGTAGGGTTGACAACTTAACAATATATGTCTTCCAATTCATAAACATGGAACCTCTTTCCATTTACGTAGGTCTTCTTTAATTTCTTTAAGCAGTGTTTTATAATTTTCATTGTATAAGTCCTTCACATCCCTGGTTAAATTTATTCCTAGGTATTTTATTCTCTTAGATGCTATTGTAAATGGAATTGTTTCCCTAATTTGTCTTTCAGATTTCTTACTGTTCGTGTATAGAAAACTTTGACAACTTAATAACTAAAAGACAAGTAACCCAATCCTAAAATGGGCAAAGGACTTGAATAGACATTTCACCAAAGAGGACATTCAAATGGTGGCCAAACACATAAAAAGATGCTCAACGTCATTAGCTATCAGAGAAATGCAAATAAAAACCACAATGAGATACCATCACACTCTCACTAGGATGGCTAAGATTAAAAAAAAAAAAAAGAAACCCAAAAAATAACAAATTTTGGCCAAGATATGGAGAAATTGGAACCCGTAGCTATTGCTGGTGGGAATACAAAGTGGTACAATCATTATGGATAACAGTATGAGGGGTCCTCAAAAAACTGAAAATAGAACAACTACATGACCCAGCAATTTTGCTCCTAGGTATATACCCAAAAGACGTGAAAGCAGAGACTCAAACAGATACTTGTACACCCGTGTTCGTTGCAGCACTATTCACAAGAGCCAAGAGGTGGAAACAACCTAAATACTTAAAAACAGATGAATAGATAAACAACATGTGGCACATATGTATAATGGAATTCTACTAAGCCGATAAGAAAAGGGAAATCTTGATACACGCTGTAATATGGACGGAGCTTGAAGACAGTATGTTGAGTGAAATAAATCAATCACAAAAGGACGAATATTGTATGACCTCACTTATATAAAAAGACAATAAAAGGCAAATATATAGAGACCAAAGTTTGTTAATGGTTACCAAGGGCAGTAGGGAGGAGGAGGGGGGTTTATTGTTTATGGAATACTGACTTCCTGTTTATGACGATGGAAAAATAGCATTGATTAAGGGTAAGGTGCACAACTGATTATTGTAATTGCTGTCAATAAGTTGTACACTTGTAAAAAGTCAAATTGGCACAAGCTGTGTGATAGATATATTTACAATGATGATGAAAGAAAGAAAGAAAGAGTAGCTGCTGAGGTTACTTATGTACAACCAAACACTTCATGGGATTTGATTCCTTAGTATGGAGGTTTAGGGTCATGGTTTCATGGGACATCCCAGTTAACTGGCCTAACAACGTGTTTAATGCTTCTGTCTACCTCCTAGTTTGTTACATAGTGCCTAGGGTCTTAAAAGCTCACAAGGAGCCACCCAAGTCACAACAATTCGTCTCTATTCACGTGGAGCAACAGAGGAAGAAGGAGAGCCAGGAATAGGAGGAGGAAATGGATATGTGGTTAATTGCTTCCATAAACATCTGCCTCCTTTGCCATGACAGCAGAAGAACTGGATGGTGCCCAGCTACCATTACTGAACATTTTGATCAAATATTCTATAGAGGAATCCTGATCAAAAGAGGAAAAAGGCAGAACAGAATTTCAAATTCTTACCAACTGCAGATTTTCTGGAGCCATGAAGGCTGGATGGACCCCTGAAACTTGCACTGAGATAATCTTTAAACTTTAAACCAGTAATATCCCCTGAAGTCTTCTTAAAACCAAACAATAGTTTAACTAATAAAGAATGTCTGCCTTGACCATTATGATCTTTGAAGTTCTATCTATCTTGGATCAAACTGACAAGAGCAACTTGAAAGATTAGATAGGAATCTTTGGGGGCAGTGAGTTTATGTTAATGGGGAAGGGACAACTCAGAAAAGAGAGGGTGAGAATGATTGCATAACTCAAAGAATGTAACTAATGTCACTGAATTGTGCATGTTAAAACTGTTCAATTGGTATATGTTTTGCTGTGCCCATTCCAACAATAACAACAATGAAATAAATTATTAAACGAAAGAAAACCCTATGGAGCGCAGTTCTGCTCTGACACACGTGGAGTCACTATGAGTCAGAATAAACTCAGATGAAACTGGTTTGATTTTTGGTTTAGAATTATATAAATGGAATCATACAATATGTTGTTTTTTTATATCTGGCTTCTTTCATGTAGCATAGTGCTTTTAAGATTAATTTGTGTTTTTTATTTATCACTAGTTCATTTTATTGTGGAGCAGTTTTACATGGTCTTGATATACCACAATTGTTTATCCATCACCAACTGAGGACAGTGGAATTGTTTCCAGTTTTGGACATTAACATAAAAATGTATTTAATAGATAAGAATCAGTGCACTTTAAGAATCAAACAATTGCTACCAATAAGGCATTCAAAGCCTCACTTTAAAATGGTTTACAATAAAGTCTAAAATTGCTTCTTTTGCTTATTGGAAGAAAGGCAATGCTTCTTGCTGGTGTAAACCAGCTAAGATTTTCCAGTGTTGTCCCAGGACGATAAAACTGCTGATGTTCCTTCTAACATATTTTATTGCTTTGCTAAATCATTTATGATACTCCTCTGGGATACTTTCGCTTCAGCTTCTTTTTTTTTTTTTTTTTTAAGTCGATTATAACAGTGTACTTCCTTGCAAATAATTAATACTTTTGGAATACTAACTCCCAGAGAAGATTTTCTTTCTTTTATTTCAACAGGATCTCTTGAGGGTGTAGTGAGTAGGAAATGATAAATCTGCAACATTTTGAAAGGGTACCTTGGTTAATGTTATGTTTCTTTACTTGGAAGAGTTGCTTACCTTTCATCATATAATTTTCTGATTTTTTTCCACTTCCCTTTTTTTATTTCATTTTTAAGAATATGTATCTATTTTGAGGTTTTTGAATGACAACAATATCAGTTTTAACACTTTTCATGGAAGTTATTAAGAACAAAATTTCACAAAATTCCACTCATCCAGCTTAGAAGATGGATGTCCATTGAAATTACTGATACTTGAGTCCCATGCTTTGTAGTGAGTAGGAATTTGAGGGAAAGTGGGCAATGTTTGAAGCAGCCCAATACGCACACCTTGTCTTTTCTCACAAAAATGGATAATTTATCTCCCTATTGGGAGAATGAAATACAATGGTCTTTTTAAAAATTTAAAAGTGAGTAAAATCATCATTAATTATGTTATACACATTTCTGCTAGGCACACATGGAAGAACAACAGATTCCAAAAAGGTAAGTCTATTATAATTTTAACTTCAAAATCAGAAACTAATATAACTGCACAAGAAACCCAATTCACTGAGTTAAATTTCACTACTGAATTGTCACTTATTATAAATCTTTGTAATGGAAGAGTAATTTTATGATTACATATAAGAGCAGATGTTACCATCTATTTAATCATACAGTGTTGCATCTATGTTTCGTTTTCTCCGCACTGGGTGAAAGGATAAGGAAAAACAATGAGCAGCTCGAAACTAGAATTTGAGATCGCTCAGCTCTAGAGCAGTCTGCTAAACCCACATCCTCACAGAAATTGATTGACTGATTGATTGATTGGCTCCTAGAAAACTCTTTTAAGCCAGGAGTAGAGCAAAAAGGGAAGCCTTCAAAATAACAAGGGCTGAAATATATATGTGTACAATAAAAGCTTGAGACCACTTAGCAGCTGTAGTGATATTAATAAGGAAAAATACACAAGAATAAAAATAACAAAGAGAGTGTCAAGTTTTCCAGAATTTATCTTTAGTTCTTCATTTTATATAAACGTTTGCAGATAATGTACATAAGGAAGTAGACCGATATGTTTAATGTAATGGGGATAACATAACATGGAAGTAAGTTGAATTCTTGTAGAAAGCATCAGAAATAATATTATTTCAAGATATTCAGGATTTTATAAACAATGTGCCAAAATTATGTAGACACATTTAGGAAAACATTCTAAAAGGGTAATAGAAACGAAGTTACTATATATTTTATCTAAATATATTTTCTTCTCTGTTTTCATAATGTTTTGACTTTTACATTCGTCCTATAGTCTGGAAAATGACTGTTTATTTGCATATGGTCAAGCCAATCAAGAAAACTGGTAATAATAAAGTTGTAGTCTCAGGACAGAAAAAAAAAAAATCAAAACTATTGAAATTAGGATCTTAAACTATTTAAAATGCCATGTTGAAAATCAGTGTTGCCTTAATCATTGAATAGCACAGTAATCGTAATAAAACCCTAAACTTTGGTTTTAAAAAGTCACCTTGAGTCTCATTTTAAAAAGACAAACCAACTTAGTGCAATTTTCACAGTTATAAAAAAATGGAGGCTGGCATTACAAATAATCTAAACCTGAAAGGAAAAGGAGATCAGGATAATAGAAGCTTTTTTTTTTTTTTTAACTTGGTTTGCTTTTAACTATACTTAAGTTTCTTTTTTAATTATTTAGATTTGGGATATTCTCCACTATTTCTTGAAAAGATTGTCCGTGATAAGATTTAAGAATAATTATAAAATATATTTTTAACTGTATGTGCATAAATAAAATTTAGCTTAAAAGAGATGTTCCATTTTGTGTTGTTAAAATAAATTAACAGTATGTACTTATGAATAAATAGATTCAGAGTTGGAAAGAGTACAATGAAAAATACAAAGGTGAAGATGTCAAGATGTATAAAAATTTTGAGAACTCCGTTGAGAGTAATTTTGAACAAAGTATCATAAAATGGAACTCAAAATTGTTTACAGATTAAAATAGGAATTGCTCAAATTGGTTTTCTTTAAGCATAAATAAAAAATATAATTGAAATATTTCATATGCTTCTTCTATTTAAATTATACATGCAGAGTAAAGTCCTTTCGAAAATGACTAGCTAAAATTCATACTGACCAAAAACTCAAGTTCTAAGGAAAAAAATTCTCAGGAATGTTATAAAGAGAAATAAAGGATTAGAAGGAATTTTAAATTGATCTTTGGCATATATTTATGTGTCATCTGGAATTTCAGACTGGAGAAACAATTTACGAATGAGTTATCTCTTTCCGTGTTTTAGGTTAAAAAAAACTTGATATTTCTAATTTTGTTCTTCTTTTCCTATGTAGATTTGATAAGGCTTACAGAAGAGAAATGAACCAATCAATGGAAATAAAGTTCATTCTCCTGGGACTGACAGATGACCCACAATTACAAATTGTGATTTTCTTCTTTCTCTTTCTCAACTATATGTTTAGCACTATGGGGAACTTAATTATTGTCCTCCTCACCCTGCTAGATGTGCGTCTCAAGACTCCAATGTATTTCTTTCTCCGAAATTTCTCCTTTTTGGAAATCCTGTTCACAACAGTGTGTATTCCCAGATTCCTAATAACCATCGTGACTAACGACAAAACCATTTCTTATAATAATTGTGTGGCTCAATTATTTTTTATCCTTTTACTGGGAGTTACAGAGTTTTACCTTCTGGCTGCCATGTCCTATGACCGCTATGTTGCCATCTGTAAACCCCTGCATTATCCCATCATCATGAGCAGCAGAGTGTGCTACCAACTTATACTCAGTTCTTGGGTAACTGGTTTCCTAATCATCTTTCCCCCTTTGATCATGGGACTCAAGCTGGATTTCTGTGCTTCCAAAATAATTGATCATTTTATTTGTGAAACTTCTCCTATCCTGCAGATATCTTGCACAGATACACATGTCCTAGAATTGATGTCCTTTGTCTTAGCTGTGATGACACTTGTAGTCACCTTGGTGTTGGTGATTCTGTCTTACATTTACATCATTAAGGCCATTCTGAAATTCCCCTCTGCACAGCAAAGGACCAAAGCTTTTTCCACCTGTACTTCTCATATGATTGTTGTCTCCATAACTTATGGTAGCTGTATCTTTATGTATATAAAACCATCTGCAAAAGAAAGAGTAACTGTATCCAAAGGTGTAGCTTTGCTCTATACTTCAATTGCTCCTTTACTAAATCCCTTTATTTACACTCTAAGAAACCAGCAGGTAAAAGAAGTCTTCAGGGATGTATTACAGAAGATTTTGTGTTTTTCAAAAAAGTAATTTAAAAAATACAATGCAAAATACAACCTTACAGGAAAAACTGGGGAAAAAAATTTCATACATGTGTTCTGATTATGTTTTTCTACCTCATCAGTTATGACATATAAGAAATTCTTGTTGAAAAATCTTGTAGCTCAATTCTTACGTTTTACTCTTCCTTGTTAAAACATTTCACTCTGCTGCAGTAAACTTACTTCCTTCAAAGCTTTAATCCAAGTTTTAAATAACATTACATCTCCTTAAGGCATATTCATTTCGAGAAACCATGACTTTGATTAAAGTTTGCCTTGTATAAGTGTAAACTGCTGTGTGTAAATTGTTAATTAATTCAGCATACGTTTATTGAATATTTATCTTATTCCAGATATTGTGAGGGGCTCTATCCTTAAGTTAAAGAAGCTTCCATTCCCCAAAAGAGATAAGCACATAAAGCAAATATTGCTATACAGTGTATATAATTAGCGCTATTTAAAGATATAGAAAAATATTATAGGGCACATAGGATAGCTTCTAAGTAATTCTAGAGATGAAAGAGGCTTTCTAGGATAAAGCAATAATTATTCTGAGTCTAAAAATATACAAAAGGAAAGAAAATTCGGATATAAATATATGCAAATAACACAGAGGTGTTCAATAGCAAGATGAATTTGAAGAGGTGATATGTCTAATGGTTATAAGATTATTTTGAGATATTCAGCATGTGTTCAGCAAAGTCTTCATCACATATACACTGTGGGACAGTGCACAAATTACTCAGAATTTTTAAGTCTCAATTTTTTACTGTGTAAGTAGGAGAAATTTAATCCCTACCTCAGAGTTCAGTCAATATATGCTATTAGAATTGTTAAGTCCTCTTGAACAATTCAAGAATGTAGTTTAACTGATACTTGATGTGCTTATGAACGTAGAGAAGACAATAAATCTGACCATTACATTTTCATTTTGAATTATTTTTTTCACTTCCTTTAGAGAAACAATCTGCCCCTACATTTGATTTTGATTATATGAGATTTAATTTTTTCAGAAGATCTGAAACAGCCTGATTTTTTAAAATCTATTTCTTCTTCATTCCGTATTCAAATCTCTTCTCCATTTTCTAAAGGCTTTGATTATCTATTTATAGTATAAAATTATAGCATCATTTGATCTTCTGTATGAAAATCCCCTTTCATGTGTTTATTTCATCCTTAGGGAAACTCAGGTCCAATGATTCTAGGTAATTTTCCTCAGGTTGTGCTGGCAGTCATGGATTTCAGACTCACATTGCCAGGACCAACATGTCTTCATTTTTATCAGTCTTCATCTTTGTCATTGTCACTATCATATTCTTAAGACATTTTCATGTATGAATAAAATTGATTTTAATTTCTTGTTGACATAATGGATGTTATAACTGTCTATACTTATTCATTCTCTAATTTAAAGCAATATGGAATTTTTTCTTATTTATCACAGTGCTATATTAAATCCTAATTTATGTCAATTACTATACTTTCCCACTCAGTTTTTGCAATACCTTGATAGCTAATGATAAAGTGATATTTATAGTAACATATTTAGCTTATAGATGATGACTTTTGAAAAGATAAATTAATTCTTCTGATTCTGTTTCAATCACAGGATCAAATTTACACCTTGGAAATTAAAGAAACATTTTAAAATTCACTATTTTAATCTTGCTGATGACAATGTTGAAATTGTTTTTATAACTAATTCTCAGTTTTGAGAAGGAAGATGTCTCAGCCATCTGGTGCTGCTCTAACAGGAATACCACAAGTGAATGGCTTTACAAAAAGAAATTTATTCTCTCACAGTCCAGTAGGCTACAAGTCCAAATTCAGAGCATGAGCTCCAGGGGAACACTTTCTCCATCGGCTCTGGAGGAAAGTCCATGTCATCAGTCTTCCTTTGGTCTGGGAACTTCTCTGCACAGGAACCTCAGGTCCAAAGTACGCGCTCTGCTCCCAGCACTGCTTTCTTGGTGGTATGAGGTTCCCAGGTGTCCCTGCTCGCTTCTGTCTTTTATATCTTAAAAGAGATTGCATTAAGACACTAATCTTGTCAACCTCATCTGTATAACCTCATTACAGTGATAGAATTTATAACACATGAGGAGATCACATATAATCTCATCATAGTGGTAGAATTTACAACACATAAGGAAATCACATCAGATAACACAATCATACAATACTGGGAATCATGATCTAGCCAAGTTGCTACCCACATTTTTTGGGGGACACAATTCAATCCATGACAGAAGAGTCATTGTGCAATATCATAACTGCTGATAAGGAAAGATATAGCAGCAGATATGTAATTTTCTCTTGTCCTGACGTCAGAGGTAGCTTTGACTTACACCAAAGTCAATGCATCCAGGTGGAACTTACTAGTTTAAAGACAGCCAAGACCCTAGGGATTCTACAGCTCATATTCTTTTGTGGGTTTGATAATGATTTTGCATAAAAAATCTAATATGTCTAGATCAGAGTTTCTCAACTTTGACACTGTTGACATTTTGAGTCTAACAATTTTTTGTTTGTTTGTTTTGGGTGGCTGGTTTCAACAAATTATGCTGAAAAATTAGGCTATCCATATGCAAAATTATTATCGATGCTCCATACCCCACCCTATGTACAAAAATTAACTCAAAATGTATCATAGATATAAATATAAACATAAAAGAATGAACTTCTAGAAGAAAACATAAGACAAAATATTTGTGACCTTGACCTAGGCATATCACAACTGTAACAGAAACATAAATGATAAATTGGACTCCAAAATTAAGAACTTCTGCTCTTCAAAAATATTGTTAAATGAATAAAAAGACAAGCCACAGACTTGGAGAAAATATTTATAAATCACACATCTTATCTGAAAGAGGACTTGTATTTAAAATACATTAAAAAAATTTTTAAAAAGCAATAAAGAAAAAATAATAATCCAAATGAAAATGGGCATACATTTAAACAGTTTACCAGAGAAAATATATGGGAAAATAAATGTAATGAATAACATTACTCACTAGAAAAATTAACTTAAAATCACTATTTGATACAACTATATTCATTTTAGAATGGTAAAAATAGAAATATCTTTTCACACTAACTATAGAGCAACCAAAACTTTAATTCACTTATACTGGAAAAGTGAAATTTTACAATCACTTTGGAAAGCAGTTTGGCAGATTCTTACAATGTTAAACTCCCTTTTACCATCCCTATTCAACGTAGTACAGGAAGTTTTAACTAATGCAAGTAGACAAGAGAAGGAAATAAAAGGCATACGGATTGAGAAGGAGGAAATAAAAGTGATCAGTAATGTAGAAAATCACAAACAATCAACAAAACAAAAATAAATCTCCTGTAATTAATAAGCGATACAGGATGCAAAGTCAATATATAAAATTTAATTATTTTCCTATGTACCAGTAATGAACAATTGGAATCTAAAATAAAAAAAAAAACAACACTTACATTAGTACCAAAAAAGAAGAGAGAGCAGCAGGGAGCGAAGAAACAAAGGAAGGAAGGAAGACTTAAGTATAAATCTAACAAAATATGTACAAGATTTATATGAAAAAACTACAGAATTCTGATGACAGAAATCAAAGAAAATCTAAATAAATGGAGAGATATTCCATGTTCATGGATAGGAAGATTTAATATCATTAAGATGCCAATTCTTCCCAACTTGAGATTCAATGTAATCCCAATAAAAATGCCAGCAAGTTATTTTGTGGCTATCCACAAACTGATTCTGAAGTTATATGGAAAGGCAATAGACACAGAAGAGCCAACACAATACTGAAAAAGAACACAGTTAGAGGACTGACACTACCTCCCTTCAAGACTTATTAAAAAACATCAGTGATCAAGACAGTGTCATATAGACTAATAGATTAGTGAAACAAAATAGAGAGCCCAAAAATTGACTCACACAAATATAGTCAACTGATCCTGACAAAGGAAAGGCAATTCAATGGAGAAAATTTAGTCTTTTCAACAAGCAACACTAGAACAACTGGACATCAACATGCAGAAAATGTATCCACAGACCTTACATCTTTCACAAAAATTAACTCAAAATTGATCAAAGAACTAAACATAAGATGCAAAACTATGTAACTTCTAGAAGATAACATAGGAGAAAATCTAGGTGGCTTTGATGATGACTTTTTAGTTACAACCCCAAAAGCATAATTCACAAAAGAAAAAATAAGTTGGATAATTTGGACTTAATTAAAATTAAAAATATCTGTTTTGCAAAGACACTGTTTAGAGAATGAAACATAAGCCACAGTCTGAAAAAAAGATACATATATCTGATAAAGGACTTGAATCCAAGGTATATTTAAAAAATTAAAACAAACAAACAAACAAAAAACACACCTAAATCTCAACAATAAGAAAACAAACAGCCTACTTACAAAATGAGGAAAAGGTCTGAAGAAATACCTTGCCAAAAAAGATATATAGATGGCAAATAAGATATGAAAAAATTCCCAACATCATATGTCATTAGGAAATTACAGATCAAAACAACAATGAGATGCCATTACCTATCTACTAAACCCAAAAACCAGATCCTCTGTTTTCCAGTTGATTCTGACTCATTGTGACCCTATAGGACAGAGTAGAACTGTCCCATAGGGTTTGCAAGGCTGTAAATCTTTACAGAAGCAGACAGCCACATCTTTCTCCTGTGAAGCAGCTGGTGAGTTCGAACCACTGACTTTTTGCTTAGCAGCACAGTGCTTTCAACCAGCTTCACCAGGACTCCTTACATACCTACTTGTTATTGTTATGTTGTTAGGTGCCGTCGAGTTGGTTCCAATTCATAGCAACTTTGTACAACAGAATGAAACACTGCCTGGTCCTGTGCTATCCTGACAATCATTGTTATGCTTGAGCCTATTGTTGCAGCCACTGTGTCAATCCATCTTGTTGAGGGTCTTCCTCTTTTTCACCGATCCTCTACTCTACCATGCATGATGTCCATCTCCAGGGACTGGTCACTCCTGATAACCTGTCAAAAGTATGTGAGACGAAGTCTCGCAATCTTCAGTTCTAATGAGCATCCTGGCTGTACTTCTTCCAAAACAGTTTTGTTCATTCTTCTGGAACTCCATGGTATATTCAATATTCTTCGCCAACACCATAATTCAAAGACATCAATTCTTTTTCAGTCTTCCTTATTCACTGTCCAGCTTTCATACGTATATAAGGCTATTGAAAACACTTACTAGAATGGCTAAAATCCAAAATATGGACAGCATCAAATGCTGGCAAAGATGTGGAGCAACAAAAACTCTCATTTGTTGATGGGAATGCAAAATGGTACAGCCACTTTGGAAGGCAGTGTGGCAGATTGTTATAAAGCTAAACATAGACTTACAAGTTGATCCAGCAATTGTGTGGCTAGGTATTTATCCAAATGACATGAAAAGTTATGTCCACATAAAAAGCTGCACACAAATGTTTATTGCAGCTTTATTCATAATTGCCAAAATTGGAAACGGCCAAGATGTCCTTCAATAGTTGGATGTATTTAAAAAAAAAACATGAAAATACATGGAAGAAACTTAAACGCACATTGCCAAGAGGAGCATGTCTATCATGACCATTTCTATAGTCATTGCAATACTTACAGCTCTGTACATTCTGTTGAAGTAATGAAGTGCTGAATGAACAAGCATAGACCTTTTTCCAGGGGTCTGAGATTTGCTGAGTGAAAAAATGTATCCTAGAGGAACTTCTAGTAGAAGTCTTTTTCTTCCAAGGACGTAAATACAGAGCTTAACATTTAGATCTGCTCTAGTCTCACGGGCAAATTAAGTAATTGACTTCCCTACCTTTATTAGTCTTTATTCTAATTTTTCTCTCTATCACAATCCCATCTCCTGTGCCCTGTAGAACTTCATTTCCTATCAGGCTGCCATAGCAGTCTGGAGTAGCATGAAAGTATTTCATGGATTATGTACTCATAACAACCAGGAACTTCAAATATGTCCTACGTAATTGAGGAAAATTGAATAAAAAGGTGTGAAATTCATCTCATCTACCCCAACACTGGCATCATGATTTGAGCAGTGCCAGTGCTATACGCAATGATTTGCAACTTCTGAAAACTATGACTTTGGTTATCTTTGAAGAATCTGCATTGAATCGCCTGTTCTCAACTTGACATCACTTATGGCCATCTTAGTTGTTCTCTAAATAGGAAGAGAAACTGAGATGTCCTTTCCCAGAATCCCCTTCCCTGTATGGTTCTAATTTATAGTTTTTCAATGAGAGGACTTTGTGTAGCAGTTATTATTCTCCAGAGATACTTGATATTTGTAGCCAGACTGGGAAGCAGAGGTGAGATTCAAAATGGCTTCTCAGCAGGTGTTTGAGTCACTGCTAAGACTATTGGTAGGGTCTGTTTCAGAGATGGTTTGAGTCACTGGCACTTTCCACTAAGTTTTTCAGAAAAATTCTCTTGCAAGCTTCACCCCGAGATCGTCGGTATTAGGTTCTTGCTCAAACTTTCTGCAGCAACTTTATTGACTTTTGCTCTCCCAGCTCTTCCAAAATACTTAAAACTTTAATTCCTGTATTTCATCCTTTATTTCCAAAGTACTTAGAGCAGTTCTGGTTTCCTGACTGAACCCTAACTTACACAGAACTCATGCTTATAGAATGTGTAAATTTTGTAATTTCCTATGATCATAATATTTTGTGATCCCACGTGTGTTTGGCCATATAAATGTAAAAGCAAATAGACTTGTCAATGATGGTGCTATTAGAGAGAAGGAGAGAGGAAAATAGCCTTCTATTCTACAGCAACTTTTTATGGGTGAAAACATCAAAAGATCCAATGAGCTGCTAACACAAAAGAGAAAAGCAGGTTGAGTCTTAGAGCCTGTCGTATAAAAAAAAAAAAAGGAGACGTAGTCGATTTGGGGCTGATATGGAGCCCTGAAATGAGCAACAAAATGGTGAATAGTATTTCTTTATAAGTTTAATGATTAATTTTTAATCAACTTGACTAGGCTGTGGGGCAGATTATTTCAAAAGGACATTATGGGAGGATACAGGCTTTCACGGACTGGTATTTCAGAATATGGAATGAATTCACTTTTCACACTATTCAGAGAAAATAATTTAGTCTTGTGGAGATATTCCTTAGCAAAGAAGAATACCAAGGTGTTAGAGTAGGGAAGGGAAAGCTGGCAATGGCAAAGGGCACCAGAGATTCTGCTAAATTAAGTAAGTCAGAAGGAATGGAATATGGATACATGAAGTAGAATGGGCGAACTTCAGTAACACTATGCTGAGCAAGAGAAGCCAGACATAAATTTCATACTGTATGGTTTCTTTTATAAGAAATTCCAGAAAAGGCAAAACTAATCTATAGCAACTGAAAGGATATCAATAGGTGCCTAAATCCAATGGTGGAGAGGAAATGGCTGGGAGAGACAAAGGGAACTAATTAAGATGATATAAATGTTCTCTTTACTGTTACACAGGTTTATATTTGTTACCCAAATGCCTTGGTTTAAAATAATTGTATGGCATTGTATGTAACACATACATTAATAATAAAATTGATCAAAATTGACTCAAGTAGAATATATTAAAATTTTTAGTCTGCAAATTGTTTAAAATATATGGAAAAATCCCAAAACCCAGTTTTCAGTAAATTTTACCTTAAATGGGTCACTATCATTTGTAAGTCTAAGAGACTATAAAGCAATTTAAGCAATTAGAACTACAGCCTGGGGTTCAATTATGTCTACCCAACACAACAACAGTTTATGTTTACAAATACCATATTCTTAATCATTGTAATTATTTGCGTGAAACTTTTTCAATAGTATCTCCATTTCTTTGCATTTTTTATACCCCTAGTTATAGCACCCTTGAACCTTTCATTTTCTTATCTTTCAAGGTTCAGCATTAGTGATGATTCCTTTGAGAGAGCTAAGCTGACCTTTAAAATTAAACAGATTTTCTACCTCTTTTCTATCATAATACTAATTACAGTAGATAATAATCATCAGGTTCTGTGTTTGTATCAAGCTAAAGTTCTAGCAATGAAAACTGCTTAAGAGCAGATTCAGTGCATATATATAGATATAGAGATATAATTAACTAAGTGTGCTTATCAAGGTCTATTTTTACAAAGTATTCAGTACATGAAAGTATCATTTATAATAAGATATATTTCTAGGCAAAGATGAAATTTAATATTATGGACTTATGAGGTCAGTTTACTACTAGACAGTAGGAAGATCTACTCAGAAGAACATAGAAGGGTGAAGAGGCAGATATAGAAAACACAATATGAAAAATTGTTGAGAAGAAAAATGAAGTAGATCTGAACTAATGTAATTGAAAATTGTATTCAATTTTCTCATTCAATAGCATGTTATTTATGTCAAAATTCTGTCTCATTTTGAAAATAACAAACTCTTTGAAGCATATCCTCGAGGGCTTCTTTCACCTGCTGGTTCCTTAGGGTGTAAATGAAGGGGTTTAGTAAAGGGGCAACGGAAGTATTGAGCACAGCGACACCTGTAGTTAAAGTCACCCTTTCTTTTGCTGATGGTTTCATGTACGTAAAAATACAACCCCCATAAGTAATGGAGACAACAACCATGTGTGAGGAACAGGTGGAAAAGGCCTTTGTTTGTTGTTGAGCAAAAGGGAATTTTAGAATAGTTCTGATGATGTATGTATAGGAGAGGACCACTAACAACAATGTGACCACAAGTGTCACTACAGCTAAGATAAAGGCCATCAATTCTATTAATTGAGTATCTGTGCAAGAGAGCTGCAGGATAGGAGAAGTGTCACACAGGAAGTGATCAATAGTTTTGGAAGCACAAAAATCCAGCTGGAGTCCCAAGACCAAAGGGGGGAAGATGATTAGGAATCCAGTTACCCAAGAGCTGAGTACAAGCTGGTAGCACACTCGGCTGCTCATAATGATGGGATAATGCAGGGGTTTGCAGATGGCAACATAGCGGTCAAAGGACATGGCAGCCAGAAGGTAAAATTCTGTAACTCCTAGTAAAAGGAAAAAGAATAATTGAATTGCACAACCATTATAGGAAATTGTTTTGTCTCCAGTCAAAATGGTGGTCAAGAACCGTGGAATGCAGACTGTAGTGAATGAAATTTCTAAAAAGGAGAAATTTCGGAGGAAGAAATACATTGGAGTCTTGAGGCGGGGATCCAGCAGGGTGAGGAGGATGATGACTAAATTCCCCATCAGGCTCAAAATATAGCTGAGAAAGCGAAACAAGAAAATCACAGTTTGCAGCAGAGGATCATCAGTCAGTCCAAGAAGAATGAACTCTATTTCCATTGATTGGTTCTTCATTTCTCTTTTTTCCTATCAAATCCACAGAAAGTGAAAGGTAATAATATCACAGGTAAGAAGAGATTTTTTTTTTTTCATTCTCACTCAGAAAGAACCATATTAGAGACTTACCTATATGCAAATATTTTCACAAATCCACTTATTAGAGTCCATCAAAATGAATATATCTTCCAATTTATCAGTCATCTTTGTAAGAACGCTGAAAGATTCTTTCCTTGTCCAAACTTGAATAAGTCCTACTTCTGTTTAACACATAGTTTATCCGTCATTTGATTTTAGCTCTGCAATTCGGAAAGTATTAATTACCCATCTTTCAAATGCTTTATCCCTATAGACTAAATATTTATTTTTCCCTATTTCTGAATCTAGCTAATTTCTTTTTTTTTTTTTTTTTTTAATATTTTATTGTACTTCAGGTGAAGGCTTACAGAACAGATAGTTTCTCATGTAACAGTAACACACA
>NW_004443963.1:21183416-21187452 GCF_000243295.1 Trichechus manatus latirostris
TCTAGGGTTTCAGGATTGTTGATTCTCTGTTTGGCTTAGTTTTTCGGATCTTTGTTGTGGAGGGACGGCGTGGTGCTTCTGCCTAGACCGCCATCTTGCCGGAGTCCGCTAATTTCTTGATTAATTTGCTAATTCCATTTATTTCTCATCAAGTGCCATCTTATATTTCTTTTTCCTACTTTTTTTGGTATCTCAGTTTTTCTAATGAAATCTGTTTGCCTATTCATATACTTCATCAGAGACTTTTAGATTCAACACTTAGAAAACTTCCTAGTAAATCATTAACAATGCCTCAGATCTATATGACTTAGGAAATGAAATGAAACAGAAAAGTTAAAATAGATATGCTTACATCTTGCCTTCCTTTTTACTTTCATTTATAAAGGTTTCATATTCCTTTACTTATGGTTATTCAAGTTACATTAAGAAATAATATCTTTTAATTTGCATGTAAAATTATGTTAAGCACTAGTTTTAATCCTTGTCACTGATTAGTGCTGCAACAATATTCTGTAGCTACTAAACAGAATTTATTTTTCTTAATTATTTGCTTTGCATTTTAGCAAGCTTTTTTGACTTAGTCAATTTTCAGAATCATCAGGCAATAATGAAGGCTTTCTTTTATATTTTCTCTGTCTTATTTTTTTAATACAGAAGCTATAATAGAAAAAAAATCAAATGCCACATAAATGATTTTCCTTTTCTCTTAAGTTGTTCAAACATATTCCTCTGCTCTTCTAGATAACTTGACGTTATTCTTTTAGTCATTTGTATTCTTTTTAAAGCTCTGAGTCCCTAGAATCTTTGCCTGAAATATATGTGATTGCTTTCCATCAGTCTTATCTTCCAAGATCAAATGTTAGTCCTTGTATTCAACCATAAAAATATTTCTATTTGATTATCCTTTGAATATTTTTTTATCAATAACTCTTCCATTATAATAAAAATATAAATCTTCCTTCTTTTATTCTGTGGAATATTTATAATGTAGTAGACTAAATATAACTAGTAAAGGCATTGTTTATTTGTCTTATCATGGGTTTTTATTAATAATTATCTTCCAGTTTTGCTAAGCAAGTAATTGTCTTTAACCTTGAACTGGGTGGATATAAATGTGTTTCTTAAAATAAGAGTAAGCAGTTATGAATTTTTAATATTTTGCACAAGTGAAATAATGAATTGCTGTAGTCACACACTTTTATTAGGTAATTACAAACATTTATTTTAAACACATACACTGCCCTTAGTCAGTCTCTAGGACTCCTAAGATTAATCAACTTCTGGTTTTAAAGGGTACTTTCAGAAGTCAGCCAATAATCTTCTGCTAGCCACATGTGCCTAAATGAGGCTTTGGGCTTAAATTTCTTCAAAACCTAAATTTTCCCTCCATAGTTCATCCTACGTAACTCCTAGTTTCTAGAAATAGATCAATTCACAGACTCATTTAAATATTAAAAATTCATGATATTACTTTTTATATAGTATACTTATGGTACAATTATATAGAAATTTTTACTTCTCCATCAAAAGGAAAAAATCAAACAGGACACCTCGAGGACAAAGTTTTCATTTTTTTTTAACTTTTGATTAAGAAAAAGACAAGTTAAATTACATTCTGACTTACCTTACACAGGGTATATTGAGATTTATATTTTTGCTATAGTACATGGTAGAATCTGCAGGCTAATGAACTATGAATATAATGTTAAAATACATTATTCAAATATTAAAAGGAAATTTAAATATCAATGATTTCTTCAGAAGAATTCAAATGAAAGATGAAATGTGAGAATTATTTTTTCGAAAGATCTCCCACTTTAACATGGGCTCACTTTCATCACACATCTCAAGATTCAGATATTAAAGAATGATATCTTTTTTCCAGTTTGGTTAAAATTAGTTGAATGTTTTCCTTAATCCTTAACTGTAAGTGTCATATCAAAGATCAAAATCTATAAAAACCTATCTTTAAGTACAGAAACTTAATATATACCATGATTCTAGCTAAGCTACGGTTTTATCTTTTTGCTCCATAAAGACACAAGGGAATCTATTGAAATTACCAAACAAAAAAAGATAGGAAAAAAAAAAATTCCCTAGAGACTGGTATTCAGAAAGTACTAATTGTATACAAAAAAACCTTTTTTTTTTTCTAAATTGTTTAAAAAGTAACCCAAATGACACTGCTTATGTTTTAAAATCTAGGAAGCATTCAGCAAGAGCACCGGTTGTTTCATAGTCCTGAAATAATTTGAGAATATCTGCTGCACTAGTTGTTTCCAGTAAGAAAATTTTTTTTACTTGCACAAAAAAAAATAATAATTTAGGAGGCCTGGTAACCAAAAGGTTGACAGTTTGAACACACCAGCCGCTCCTTGGAAGCCCTATGGTGGGGGGGTGGGGGGGACGGTTCTACTCTGTCCTATAGGGTCGCTATAATTCAAAATCAACTCAACGGCAGTGGGTTTAATGGGTAACAGGCTTGAATATTGGAAAAGGATTCTCTTAAAATGAGAGGTTTTTTTGTTACTTTGTGCTTTAGGTGAAAGTTTACAGCTCAAGTTAATTTCTCATACAAAAATTTATACACATACTGTTTTGTGACAATAATTGCTATCCCCACAATGTGACAGCACACTCCCCCTTTGCACCCTGGGTTCCCTGTGTCCATTCAACCAGTTCCCGTCCCTTCCTGCCTTCTCATCCTGCCTCCAGACAGGAGCTACCCATTTGGTCTCGTGTACCTGATTGAACTAAGAGCACATTCCTCATGTGTATTATCTTTTGTTTTATAATCCTGTCTAATCTTTCCCTGAAGAGTGGGCTTTGGGAATGATTTCATGCTGGGGGGTCATAATTTTGGGGATTCCTTCAGTTTCTGTCAGACAAATGTATTGAATTGTAATGTGGTATATTGCTGTGACTTATTCTGAGTATCCAAGTATAATAGCTTTGATTATAAGAGAGTGTTTCTTTTTGGAATATAGAAAAATTCTGGTGGCATATTTGGTCTGTGACCTGCATAGAATGATTTAAATACCTGAAGTATGTGAATGGTATTTTTATTTAAAAAAATATACTTGAACTGAGTAAGAATAGATTGGTTGCTTATATTATCTTGGAGACCAAGCTTCGAAATGTTATTAAACTAAGTCCCCTCAAAGGGATAATTTTGTTATGACTCAAAGCACAAAATCCTCAAAAGCAAATCCAGAAAGACTTACTGGTGTTTGAATATGAAAAAAATATGCTTACTGCCATCCATTCTTAAGCAAGCTTCAGGTCTACTATAGGAATTCAAAGAGTTGAAAGGCAGCCTAAACATATTACTCTTATACAAGAGACACAAACATTAGAATAACTCCTTGAAAAAACTATCCTTTCTCCACTGATTTGCCTTTGAATCTTTGTCAAAAAAAAATCAGATCTACATAGATGTGGTCTATTTCTGTGCTCTTTACTCAGTTCCATTGATGCATTTGTACTACGTTACACTGTATTTATTACTGCAGTTTTATAGTAAGTATTAATATCAGGTCACTTTAGTCCTGCAACTTTGTTCTTTTCCAAAGTTATTTTGGATATTCTAGCTCCTTTGCATTTCCATATAAGCTTAAGAATCAGCTTGTTATTCTTCAATTTCTACAGAAAAATCCTTCAGAGATTTTGATTGGGATTGCACTGGATCTATATATCAATTTCAGGAGAATTAATGTCTGAAAAATATTGAGTCTTGTGACCCATGAACACAGTATGTTGTTCCATTATTTAGGTCTTGTTCATCCTGTGCACCAATGCTATGTAGTAATGTTATGTACAGGTTTTGCACATCTTTTGTCAGATTTATCCCTAATTATTTCAAGGTTTTTATTTTTTATTGAAAATAGTATTGCTTTTAAAAATTTTTGGGCAAAATGGCACTCTAGGCAGAAGCACCATGCCATCCCTCCACAGCAAAGATCTGAAAAACTAAGCCTAACAGAGAATACAACAATCCTGAAACCCTAAAACATCAAATGAAGAGATAAAGAACTCA
>NW_004443963.1:21188623-21189894 GCF_000243295.1 Trichechus manatus latirostris
ACCTTTCTGATTTTTATTTATTCTTTCTTTTCTTTTCTTTTCTTCCTCTTCCCCTTTCTGTTTTTCTCCATTTCATAGTCTCTCATCTCTCCACTCCAACAGCAAGCTCCCCTAGCATTCTTTTTCATTTGTTCATATGTTTTCAGCTCCTGTTCCTCTCTCCTCTCTCTTATATCCATCTTAGCGCAACACATAACAATCTCCCTGCTGCATCCTGCCTACCTGCACCAGGCGCTTGACATCACATCAGCAAGCAGCACAGGCACGGCCTACTGGAACCTGCCCTGCACTGATTACCGACCAGCTCTGGTGGCTATAGTAAGTGTCACAAACAACCCATCCCAGTAAATCCTCTTCAGCTAGACTTGCCCTGCCGTACCATATCTGAGTGACTGACCCTGCCAATTGGAGAAGAAGGTGAAAAGTACTGTGCCCATAGATGAGAAAACAACAAAGAACACACAGTCCACCTGATCAGACATAGTCAAATTTTTTAAAAGAAAAAGAAAAAAGGGACAAAACAAACAAATCTACAATCAATAAATGAGAAAAATATCTACAGAATGCCCCGGAGACAGCAGACAATATCAAAACATTTACAAAAACAGGACAGGATGATTCCAGTAGGTGTCCAAAATAAAACACCAGATGACTCTCCAGTGGGAGAAAATGCACTAGAACTACCTGATAGGGAATTCAAATCTCTAATACTCAGAATCCTCGAAGAGCTGAAGCAAAAAGCTGACAAACATGAGGAAAAAATAGACAAATTCATGGAAATTAAAGACAAAAAATTGGAAGAATTCAGGAAGATAATGCAAGAACAAAATGCCCAAATAAATTCACAACTAGAAATTATACAAAGACAACAATTAGAAATCCAAAAGATAAACAGCAAGATTTCAGAAATGGATGGTGTCATAGAAGGCCTGAGAAGCAGATTTGAAATGGTGGAAGACAGGATCAGTGGAATTGAAGACAAACACTTGGATACTACTCTGTTTCAGGAAAACTCAGAAAAAGGAAGAAAGAAAAGTGAAGAGACTCTGAGAGTTATGTGGGTTACAATCAAAAGCAAAAATTTTCGAGTGATTGGAATTCCAGAACAGAGGAAGAAAACAGAAAACACAGAGGGGATCATTGAAGAACTGCTGACAGAAAAATTCTCCAATATCATGAAAGATGAAAAGCTGGCCATCCAAGAAGCTCCATGAACCCCATAGAGGAGAGACCCCAAAAGAAAATCACCAAGGCATATTATAATCACACTC
>NW_004443963.1:21195622-21203270 GCF_000243295.1 Trichechus manatus latirostris
AAATATGGTTAATTTTTGTATTGACTCTGCAAACTTACTAAGCTCATTTACTAGTTTTACTTAACATTTTTGTAGATTTCATTAGATTTTCTACATTGCTATCATGTCATCTGCACATAAATGTGTTCCAATCTGGATTTTTTTACTTCATTTCCTTGACTTATTGCACTGTCTAGAACTGCCAGGATAATTTTGACTAGAAGTGGGGAGCGTGGACATCCTTTCCTTTTTTCTCCTTCTAGAGGAAATTATTCAGCTTTTCAATGGGGGATCGCTGGCTGACCTTCATCAAGATGAAGTTCCCTTCTATTCTTAGTTTGTTCGGAGTTTTTCTTAGCAGTGGATGTTGAATTTTATCAAATTATTTTTGTGAGTCTGTTTGAATGAATTTTTTTCTTTTTTTTTAGTTTTTAACGCAGGGAATTTCATTGATTTGCTTTCTAATGTAAAAGCAACAATGTATTCAAGAGACAAACCCCACTTGGTCATGATATGTTGTCACTTTTGTATATTGTTGTATGTAATTTGGTAAAATTATATTTATAATTTCTGTATCCTTATTTATAAGACGTATTGCTTATATATATATTTTTTGTCTTTTAAAGTCCATTTCTGGTCTTGGTATCATGGTAATGCTGATCTCATAAAATGAGTTGGGAAGTACTCCTCTCTCTTCCATATTTTGGAAAAATATGTGTGTAACTGGTATTATTTTTCTATAACTTTTGGTAGAATTAATCAGTGAAGTCACCTGGACCTATATTTTCCCCCCATTGGGGAGGTTATTAACTACAAATCAATTGTTTTAATAGATACAGAGCTATTCAGTTTATTGGGTGACCTTTGACAGTTTGTATCTTTCAAGATTTTTACCCATTTCATCTAAATTGTCTAATTACTTAGCATAAAACTGTTCGTAGTATCTCCTTATTATTCTTTTAATATCTGTGGGGTCTATAGTGATGTTTTCTTTCTTGATTCAGAAATCAGTAATTTGCATCTTCTCATTTTTCCCTGACAATTCTGACTAGAATGTTCTAATTTTATTTATCTTGTCCAAGAATAAGCTTTTGTTTTCATTTATTTTCTCTGTTTTCTGTTTTTTTGTTTCATAGAGTTCTGTTTTTGTAATTCAGTGGATAAACAATAGTCTTTTCAGCAAATAGTGCTGAAACAACTAATAGCCATAAGCAATAAAATTAGCTCTGATTTGTATCTCATACCATATACAAAACTTAAAATGAATTATAGACCTAAAGATAAAGCTTAAAATCGTAAAAGTTCTAGAAGCAAACGTAAAGGAAATTTTGTGACCTTGAGATAGGTAAATGTAGCTTAGATATGACATCAAAGTGATAACACACACAAAAAAATGTGGAGTTTCATCAGCACTAAAAAAAACTCCTGCTTTTTGAAAGACACTGTTAAGAGAATGAAAAGGCAAATTATAAGCTAGGAGAAAATATTTGCAAATCATATATCTGCCAAAGGATTTGTGTTTCTAATATTAGGGTATCCTGGTGGCACAGTGATTAAGTGCTCAGCTGCTAACCAAAAGGTCAGCGGTTCAAACCCACCAGCCATTCCACAGGAGAAAGATGTAGCAGTTTGCTTCCATAGATTTCAGCCATGGAAATCCTATGGGGCAGTTCTACTCTGTCCTACACGGTAGCTATGAGTCAGAATTGACTCCAAGTCAGTGGGTTTGGTTTTTGGTTTATCTCTAATATATAAAGAACTCTTCAAACTCAGTAACATAATAATAAGAAAACAAATAACACAATGAAAACTGAGCAAAAATTCAAAACACTTTAGCAAAAAATGATATAGTTAATAAATAAGCACATGAAAAGAAGTTCAGCATCATTAGTCATTAGGATAATGCTGCCCATTGTTTTGCTGAAGCGAAGCCTAGTAATTTGAGTTAAGTATCTTTAGAATTCTTTTCATTTTTAGCTTAAAAACATAGTCCAAATATTGTGTTCAAAAGCTTTTGGGGTTAGTTCTTTTTCATTTTTCTTCTTTGGGGTGGTCACAATATTTATTTAAAATATGATTTTGCTCATTTGTTTCTCCTTCCATTAAAAATTAAGTTTTACTCCAAATCAATTGATTATATTAATTCTTTTTCTGGGTACAGGAAGTATCAACATGCTTCTAATAGTCAGCAGACAATAATACTCATTTCTTCTGTACTTTTCCACCCCATTCTAACCCACTCATTGCAGGTATCCAATATTATTTGTTTCTGAATTTTTCTCTATTTATTTCTTTTTGCACAAATGAAGAGGTATTATTTTTATTATATTGACACAGTGGCTGCAACAGTATTCTCAAGCATAACAATGATTGTGAGGATGGCATAGGACAGGGCAGTGTTTTGTTCTGTTGCGCATAGGGTTGCTATGGGTCGGAACCAACCTAATAAAAAAAAATATATAAATCTCATGATTTTATATTTAAATTTAGTATTTGCAATATAAATATTGTAAATTATATATACATATATAGTAGCATAGCACTTCTGCTTCTGAAAAATGGGGTAGGTGTACTTTTACCTATCTTTCCTGCTGTTATGGATTGAATAATGTCCCTAAAATATATGTGTTGTAAATCCTGACTTCTATGCTTGTAGTTATAAGCCCATTTGGAAATGGGTTGTCTTTGTTATGTTAATGAGGCAGAATTATCTTTTGAGGCACAAAGGAGATTAAACAAACCCTCGAGCAGAGATATGGTAAGAGAGACATGGAGATCTCCAAGAAACCAGAAAATAAGCTGAAGAAACAAGGATCTTCCTCCAGAGCCAACAGAGAAAGAAAGCTTTCCCCTCATGCCTGCGCTCTGAATTTTGACTTCTAGCCTCTTAAACTGTGAAAAAGTAAATTTCTGTTTGTTAAAGCCATCCACATATGGTATTTCTGTTATAACAACACTAGATAACGAAGACACCTGCTAAACCCATTAAACCCTTACCATCTAGTCGATTCAACTCATAGTGATCCTATAGGACAGAGTAGAACTGCCCTGTAGGGTTTCCAAGGCTATAATCTTTATGAAAGCAGACTGCCACATCTTTCTCCCATGGAGTGAGTGGCTGGTAGGTTCAAACCACAGATTTTTGTGTTCCCACCATCAGTCTTTCAGTTAGTAGCTGAGCACTTAACCACTGTACCACCAGGGCTTCTTCTTCTTCCCCGCTAAGTATAATTAAAATTATAACTAAAGTATAATTAAAATATATATACATCTGAAAGGTGAAGGCAGTTGAGCTAAGGACTTTGAAACCCAAGAACTACACGTTTGTGAATTTCCTGGGTTTTCTTTTTTGGTTTATAAATTCCAGACTTAGAGCTTAAGAAGTCATAAACCCAGAAACATTAATGGAAACACGTAGAAAAGCCTTGCTAAAAACTTATTCTGTCTAACCAAATAACCAGGAAAAGGGCAGTTTAACAAGACAATTACTTTTTAGACAATAACATATCTAACTCTAGCTAAACACCACAGGAAAAAACTATGTCCCCACCCCTACTCACACCAGCAAAGTAGGTGAAACTAGACTTCCACGTTTGGTAAGCTGTATAAGACACTCCAGGAGCTGTGGCAGCACAGTGGTTAAGGAGCTCAGCTGCTAACCAAAAGATCTGCAGTTTGAACCTACCAGCCGCTCCACGGGAGAAAGATGTGGCAGTCTGTTTCCAAGAAGATTTACAACCTTGGAAACCCTAAGGGGCAGTTCTACTCTGTCCTATAGGATCACGATGAGTTGGAATTGACTCAATGGCAATGGGTCTGGTTTTTTTTTTTTTGTTTATAAGACGCCACAATTTCTCCACTAGGGTGGTGTCAGAGAAGGTGGAGTAGAGAGCAGATGTTTTCATGCTCACCAAGAAATAATAAGCCCCGCCTCACTGTGCTGTTGATGGAGACAATGTGGGAGGACTGTACTTCTAACAGCACCCAGCATTAATGATCTGCTTTACCTTCCCCAGTGTGGTGGCATCATAGGAGTTTTAGTAGATAACATAGCTCTAGTGGTGCAATGGTTAAGCACTTGTCTGCTAATGGAAAAGTTGGTAGTTCAAACCCACCAGTCATTCTGTAAGAGGAAAGACCTGGCGATCTATTCCCATAAAGATTACAGCCTAGAAAACCCTATGGGGCAGTTCTACTCTGTCCTGTAGAGTTGCTATGAGTTGTAATTGACTCAATGGCATACAACAACGTAGACTTTTAAAACCACCAAATTGTAAGGAGGCCACCTCCACCATGGTGTTAATGGAGGCCATCTAGGGAGAAGTAGTAAGGCACTCCTGCCCTTCAACCATTAAAGTATAATTGGAGATATGGTAGAGATCTCCACCTCCTCCCAGGAGTAGTGAGTGACTTTTCCACCTTGGGTGTCAATGGAGGCCAAGAGGAGAACATGAACTTCTTCTCCTACTAGGTAGTAAAAGATGGTATTCCCTTTTACCCTATCTGAGCAGTGTCAGAAAATGCCAGCTATAACAGAAGTTTTAAATAAGATCCAGTGATAAACAACACATCCAAAATGACCAGGTTTTATTAAAAAAAATTACTAGTCATATCAACAACCAGAAATATCTCAAAGCTAATAGAAAAGTAAATCAATACATGTCAACAATGAGAATACAGAGATGACAGAATATCTGAAAGTATTTTAAAACACCCTTTAAAAAATGCTTCAATAAACATTTACAAACATGACTGAATCAATAAAAAAAATAGATAGTCTTGGCAAAAAAAAAAGAGGATGTAGGGATAACAGGAGGGAATGATTTTAAAAAGGCACAAAGTACTTTTTGGGGGAGATTGAAATATGTCTTTACTGAGATGAGGTTTACTGAATAAATATCCTTGTCTTAAGAAGGATCTTTTATGCTTAAAATCTACGAATTTTATTGTATACAAATTATAACTAGTGTTGACATAAAAAGCATATTATTACTTTTTGTTGTTGTTGTTAGGTGCTATTGAGTTGGTTGAGATTCATAGTGACCCTATGTACAACAGAGGAAAATACTGCCCAGTCTTGCAACATCCTCATAATCGTTATTATGCCTGAGTCCATTGGTGCAGCCCTTGTGTCAGTCCACCTCACTGAGGATCTTCCTCTTTCTCTCTGACCCTCTGCTTTACCAAGCATGATGTCCTTCTCCAGGGACTGATCCCTCTTGATAGCATGTCCAAAGTATGTGAGACAAAGTCTCACAATCCTTGCTTCTAAGGAGCATTCTTCCAAGACAGATTTGTTCATTCTTCTGGTAGTCTATGATATATTCGAAATTCCTCACCAGCACCATAATTCAAAGGCATCAGTTCTTCTTCAGTTTCCCTTATTTTTTGCCCAGCTTTCACGTGTACATGAAGCAATCAAAACATTATGGCCTGGTTCAGGCTCACCTTTGCCCTTGAAGTGACGTTTTTGCTTTTTAACACCCTAAAGAGGTATTTTGCAGCAGATTTGCCCAATGTAATATGGTGTTTGATTTCTTGACTGCTGCTTCCATGGGCGTTGATTATGGATCCAAATAAAATGAAATCCTTGTAAAATGGAATATTATTACTCATCCACTATTTATTCATATCAGAAATTATTTTTGAATGTTCACTTTGTGCCAAGCTTTTTATTCTACAAAATGGATGAACAATAAAATAGACAGATAAAATCACCTGTTCTAATGGTGCTTACTTTCTACCAACAGCAGTGAAATAATAAACAAATCAATAAAAAAGGAAAAATATCATAAAATATTAAGTGTTATTAAGAGAATCAAAATAGGTGATGTAGTAGAGTAAAAGATTAGATTTTATGTTTTGTGGATAAGAAAGCCCAGTCTGGAGAAGTTACATTTTAGCTGAGTTTTTTAAACAAAAGAAGCAAATACTCATGTAGGAAACGGTTGATGCTTTCCAAATTCAGATTACAAAAAAAGCAGGGATTCATATTTTTAGGAATAGAATATTTCAAGTATTTAGATCACAGTTGAAAACTCGTTTCTGCATTCAGTAAATAATCTGAATAAGGTATAAAAATAAACTCAGTAGCTAAAACAAGAGGGAAGCTGCAACCAAAAATTTCAAATTATGATCAAATAATGAAAAATCAATATAGATTTTTTAGAATAACTAAATATAGTGATTATGTCATTTCGGAGAAAGGCAGAACTACGAATGGGAAATTTACTCTAAAAGCTAGTAAAATGCAGTTTGAAGCGTTCAGATAAAGACTAGATTTCAACCTGGAATTTACTTTTACAGAAGAATGATCTACACCCTTTAGAGACTCTAATCATGGAAAAATGCCAATGTGATTTAACCTCAAATTATTTTCAGCTTACTAAAAATATCGACATTGTATGTCCAAAACGAATATTATAAATGTTTTTTATTTGGAGGAGAGTGGATTTTATGTTACTGTTAAATTGAAGAAAATTTCATATGACAGGGCATGGA
The DNA here is from genome assembly GCF_000243295.1 of Trichechus manatus latirostris. Lineage (NCBI taxonomy): Eukaryota > Metazoa > Chordata > Mammalia > Sirenia > Trichechidae > Trichechus > Trichechus manatus. The sequence goes on from NW_004443963.1 coordinate 21,202,103, forward strand.
AGTTTCAACACATATCTTTTGAATAACAAATAAAGATTTTTCAATTCTCGATATTTTATTCAAATTCTGGAAGATGAATAGGTTGAACGAACAAAAGATTGCCTGCACCCATCATCAGATGGAGAACTACTTTTCTATCAGAATTTATTTTGGGAAAACTAACTCAAAATAGCAAATTTTATGGGCAATTTGACAGACAAATTAGAATTACCTTTGAAAGACAGATGCCATTGAGTTACTCAAAAAAGCAAGTGCTATGAATGTAGTTGCATAAAGAATAGGGACTAACTCTGCCTTGAGAGAACAGATAATATTCTTAAGAAATTCAATATTTGAATTGGGTACTTAGAAGTCTCAGGATAAACTTATTAACCTCGAAACAACAAGGTATTAGGAAGCAGAAGAGAGCAGTATGGAAGCTTCAGGTAGGGATGATCACAAGCAATAAAGGAATACTACTAATATTCTCTCATTTTTCAACTTGGAGTGTTTAGTATGCATCAAAAAAAAAAAAAAAAAGTCCCCTACCAGGCAAAAGAGGAACGACTGCAGTCTAAACTTAGGATAAGTGTTTAAAAGATACCAAGGTCCTCAACTGGAGTAATGAAAAGAATAAATGTTTGAAGTCATATATACCTGAGTAAGTTTTGACTACTTTTTTTCCTCTGTGTCAGAAATTTTCATAACCTCTCTGAGATAACTTTTCCTCTTATGCATAATGCTAAAAATTATTTTTAATCATATTTTTGTTTTAATAATTACATGATTTATATAAAACTCCTAGCAATGTCTGCAATTTAATGGGTGTTGAACAAAATATGTTGTTCTTAGGTGTCATCCATTCAGTTCTAACTCATAGTGGCGCTTGGGTTCCGGCAAAATGGCGTTCTAGGCAGAAGCACCACGCCGTCCCTCCACAGCAAAGATCTGAAAAACTAAGCCAAACAGAGAATACTACAATCTTGAAACCCTAAAACATCAAATGAAGAGATAAAGAACTCAGCCAAGCACCAACTGGAGTGAGAAAACTGACAGAGAACAGAGAGCGAGGAGAGATTCATGCAGAGGTCCCCTACCAGCTAATGCAGCGTGGATCCACCATCTTGGACTCCTATCGGAGACCAGCAAACAGGGGTACAAGAAATCAGCCTCATGGAGCATCCAGCAG
>NW_004443963.1:21203370-21231525 GCF_000243295.1 Trichechus manatus latirostris
AGCCAGATACCAATCTAGGAAATGAACTCTCGAGGACTATCCAAAACCAAAAGAAATACAACAGGGAATCAGAGCAGTTAATCAATAAATGACAACAACATCAAAACAATAAAAGAGGAAATAAACGGCATAGGTATAGAACCTTCTAATGGAGAGGAAGGCAAGGCGATACCAAGTAATGGTAGACTGCTCCAACTCATAGTGGCTCTATATACAACAGAACAAAGCACTGCCTGGTCCTGCTCCATCCTTGCAATCATTGCTATGTTTGAGCCCATTGTTGCAGCCACTGTGTCAATCCATTTCATCAAGGATCTTCCTCTTTTTTGTTGACCCTCTACTTTACCAAGCCTGATGTACTTCTCCAGGGAAAGGTTCCTCCTCATAACAAGTCCAAAGTACATGAGGTGAAGTCTCTCCATCCTCGCTTCTAAGGAGCATTCTGGCTATACTTCTTCCAAAGTAGATTTTTCATTCTTTTGACAGTCCATCATATATTCAATATTCTTCACCAACACCATAATTCAAAGGCATCAATTCTTCTTTGGTCTTCCTTATTTATTGTCCAGCTTTCGCTTGCATGTGAAGCAACTGAAAATACCATGGCTTGGCTCAGACTCACCTTAGTCGTCAAAGTGACATCAATGCTTTTCAGTCTATGCTTTTCAATGCTTTAAAGAGGTCTTTTGCAGAAGATTTGCCCAATGCAATACATTGTCTGATTTCTTGACTGCTGCTTCTGTGGGTGTTGACTGTGGATCCAGGTAAAATGAAATCCTTGACAACTTCAACATTTTCTCCATTTATCATGATATTGTTTATTGGTCCAGTTGTGAAGATTTTTGTTTTCTTCATGTTGAGGTGGAATCCATACTGAAGGCTGTGGTCTTTAATCTTCATTAGTAAGTGCTTCAAGCCCTCTTCACTTTCAGCAAGCAAGTTTGTGTCATCTGCATATGGCAGGTTGTTAACGAGTCTTCCTCCAAGCCTGATGCCCCGTTCCTCATATAGCCTAGCTTCTCAGATTATTTGCTCAGCAAATAATATAGGTTATAACAAATTATAGGTCTTATTTTTACCTCACAATTGTTGTTCACCCTAGCCAACTAGATCAGAAAAACAAAAAGCATTTCAGGATATAGGATTTTATCATTTCAGGTGAAAGCTCTCTCAAGATAGAAGTTTCACCACATATATTAAGAAGCTGTGTTACTTGCTAAAGACTCAATCAAACACAAAACAAAACAAAACTGCAATAATAAATACTGGGGTATCCAGTATTCAGTGACAAATGGTAGTGGTTATAACTGATAAAATGTCAGGTGATATATCATAGACCAAAAGGTGTATCGGAGAGGACAGATAATGAAACAATTCTGCCTAAGGATAGGAGGAAGTAGGAATGAGGGAGACTTAATTTAGAAAATAAAACTGACAGAACATCCTTTATGATAAATAACTAATGGATGGCAGACATTTTAAAATATATAAATCAACCATTTTAGAATGTCTCAATTAGTTAATGGTTTCATTAGGGAAGTATAGTTTAAACAAACTCATTCTGATTGGCACATAACAGATCAAACCTACTCTTAATACTGAAGAGAGGCCTAGTTTTACTTTTATTAAATTATCTCAAAATGTTATATTGTTTTTAACTTTCTGGGCTAAAATTTCTAAATGTTAAATAATGCTCTACGATCATTAGGTCTACTTTCTCAAAATGGAAGAAAATGAATACCAAATGATCAAGAAAAAAAATTATAATCACCTCTTTAAATAGCCACTTATTCCTGAAATCGTATTCTTAACCCAATTATCTTTTAAATCCAGTTCTTCCTACAAATTCTACATAAACCTGTAAATTGTCCTGTCTACTTCATAAGTATTTTCCTCTTTGGTTATGTCTAATATGCTCCTTTAGACAGTATTTTTCAACATTTTTTTAAAATCAAGACCGTAAGTTTAAAAATAAATAAATAAATAAAATATTATGTCATAGTACACACACATTTTTGAAACAAAAAATATCATGAACTACTATTAATCTATGTGAAAATTTTTTGTTGTATTTCACTTTGTAAAATTCTGATTATGACACAGAAATTGATTTTAGATACCTGTAATGGATTGTGAGCTCAGAAAATTTTTCCTTAAGAGAAGGATTTGTTTTTCTACTATTTTGGCATCACTTGTAGGAGGTACACATATGTATGTATATATCTATAATGGTATCAGACAAATAGTTTCTAAATAGAATACATTTATCAACTTAACATTGTTTGCTTATTTAACAATAATTTACTAAGTAGTTTTCAGTTGGCATTAGAAGTATCCCAAGTTAATTGGAGGGTGGTTAAATATTGCATTCCATTGTTCATTTTAAAAATAAACCAGTAACAAATTTTCTCTCAACTATAATTGAAAATAATTATAAATGTAAATATCTCTCATATAGAAATAGTTTCTATAAAATGTACTTTACAACAACAATCATAGATTTGTTAATATTTTTAAAGATGAGCATCACCGCTGATGCTGAATCTGTGCTACAAAGTTTTAAAATTTATTTAAATAGAATCAGACACTGAATTGGTAGTAGGACAAAAGTATCATCAAAGAATATTAATTTTAAGTATGTTGTAACATCACAAAGGATCATTTATAAGTACAGGATTGTGAGATGAGGCAAAAAATCTAATGCAGAAGGAAAAGAAAATTAACTTCTTTGGAATAAAGTCTTTCACGAAAAGTAAAGGTTGAAAAGAGATAAATACGAATATCACAGAAATGGAAGGAAAAAGAAATGGAGGGAACTATGTATTGAGAGCTACTAACGGATAATTGATATTAGTTCAGACTTCACATTTCATTTCCTTTATATAATGCAACAGTGTAGTCATTCCTTTGAAAAAGAGACAATCCTGTGCATCAAGTTCATGCAGGCTTTTTTCACTTGTTGGTTTCTTAGAGAGTAGATGAAAGGGTTCAGAAGTGGTGCAACTGAGGTATTGAGCACCGCAATTCCCTTGGAAAATGATATTCTCTGTCTGACTGATGGTTTAACATACATGAAAATGCAGCTGCCATAAGAAAGGGAGATCACAATCATATGAGAAGAGCAGGTGGAAAAAGCCTTTTTCCTCTGACTAGTTGAAGGGATTTTCAGAACTGTCAGGGCAATACAGGTATATGATATTATCACCATTGTCAGTGTGACCAAGAGTGTCACCATGGCTGAGATAAAAGCCAGTGTCTCCAGAAGCTGTGTGTCTGAACAGGGTATCTGCAGGAGGGGTGTAGCGTCACAGTAGAAATGATCAACCATGTTGGAGGCAAAGAAGTCAAGGTCTAAGGCCCAAGATGAGTGGTGGAAAGATGACAAAGAGCCCAGCAAGCCAACAGCTGAGAACAAGTGGTATGCAGATATTGCTATTCATGATGGTTGTGTAATGCAGGGGCTTACAGATGGCCACATAGCGGTCATAGGACATAGCTGCCAGCAGGTAAAATTCAGATGCTCCAAGAAGGAAAGCAAAAAACAACTGAGCGACGCAACAGTTATAGGAAACGGTTTTGTCCCCAGTTGCCATGACAACCAGAAGCTTAGGGATGCATGTAGTAGTATAGGAAATTTCTAGGAGGGAAAAATTCCGAAGGAAAAAGTACATGGGGGTCCTGAGGTGAGTACCCAGTAGGGTGAGTGTGATGATGATCAGATCGCCAATGATGCTTAGCAAGTAGGTGAGAAGCAAGAAGATAAATAACACAACTTTCAATTGTGGGTCATCAGTCAAACCTGCTGGGACAAACACTGTCACTCTTGTATGGTTTCCCATTACAGTCCTCTGACTTCTACCAGGAAAAAGGAATAGGAAAAAAATAAACAATAACAACAACTCCCCACACAACCCCTGACTCCTATGAAAGAGCAACACTCATGACTAGTGTTTAAGCTAAAGCTAGCAAAGCACTGTTTCAGATAAAAAAATAATCACTTTTACAAATGATGAAGCCAGTAAGAAAATAGTTTGTGTTTCCAGAGTACCTGGACAGAGAACTAAAATTTAATTTGCAATTCTGTCAGAGAATAACTCATATAATGACAGTCATTATAAATGGTTTTTATGTGAATAAATTAGAGGGTCTTACAAAGCATGAAAAAAAATTCTATATTTCTTTTCTTCCAAGGAGCCTTTGGTGAGTTCGAACCACTGACCTTGCGGTTAGTAGCCAAGTGCTTAACCATTGCCACCAGGACTCGTTGACCTGGTTTTAGATAAGAGAATATGAGACATGGGGAATAATTTTATTTACTGTTCTTGTTAGTCATCTCATCCTTTCATCTCTGTGTCATTCACCACCCTCCCCACTTCATATCCAATACAAAATCAGCATGAACAGTTTGGAAATGTTGGTATGGATAGCAAGAAAACACAAAAACATTTCCTAAACCATATTTAGGAAATGGTATGAGGTGCAAAAAATAAGGAGAAGAGAAAGATAAAGGCAAATCTGCATGGAAGTCTAGAGAAATAAGACTTTTTTTTTTTTTAAAGATAGGGTAGTGGGTTCAAGGAAAAGAAAAGATAAGATGATTAAAATTATGTAAAATAACAGGTAAAAACTTATGAGGAGGGGAATGTTTAACACTGAATTTCTCTTCATCAGCTTTTTTTTCCTTATACTTACCTTCATGCTGTTTGTCTGAAGTACAGACCAAACACATGAACAATGTGGAGATCAGCATGGCCTCAAAGAGAAGAAGAAAGTATTTAGTAAATTTCAAAATCATAATGAATCATTGAGAGTAGTGTTGAGACAAATTTTAAAATAAAAACAAACGTTATATAAAAATAGGCATATATTTACCTGTTGTAATAAGAGTGTTCAAATATCCAGCTAACAGGCAATTAAAGAGATACTAAGGACTATTCTCAACACTTGACATATATTAAGTGAGACACAGTGAGATTAAGAAATAAAAATTGTTCAGGTTTGCACAGCTAGTAAGATGGAGAGTAGGGGTTAAAGTTCAAAGAGTCTACTTTCAGAAGTTGTTCTCTTAAAATTACAAAATTTTGTACAAGCAGTTATAGGCCAAATTATAGTACATTTCCTCAACAAAAAAGATTAATGATGTCTCTAGGGAAAATTTCCTTCCTATGTATCTTCATCATCAAACACATAAAATGATTGTGTTTTTGAGATGGGCAATATATACAATACTTTCTGTGTTCATGATATTAAGAGAATTATTTCCAGCCTCTATAACATACATTATTATTTAGAAGGAATGTTCACACATAAAAACAAACATCTAAGAACAAATAAAAGATGGTTTCAGTATTATCTAGAAGAGTGCACAGGAGCAAAAGTTGGATTCTAAAATATGTCCTAGAGGGAGATGAAGACGTGATATGCGGAACTCAAGGTATTCCTGGGAGAGAAAGCAGCCTGAATGGAAACAAAGGGCACATGCATAATTTTGTTAGAAACAATAATTAGAGTTCCACTATCAAAGTCATTTGTTCTAATAATGTAGTCATATATGAGTGAAAAGAAATAACTGTTATTTTTCCTGAACATTCTTTGCATATTCAGGCAAATGTGAAGCAATCTAAGATTTTTTTCTCATTTACACAAATTACCCCAATGACAGCAAATATAAGAACACCTATATCTAACACATCGAAAACAGAATTTTATCCTGTTAAATCATTACTTAGTCCACCTTCAACAATCATATACACCAAGTATCATACATAGGCTATTCATATTCTAAAACCATTAGAACTCAAAACCGTTAATATAATTATGCTTGGTTTTGTTAGATATTATGAACACACAATGAATTTTAAAAATGAAAAAGGTTTTCAATACTAAATTATCATTGTATGCTATTCATCGTCTTTCACCATTTTCCCTAAATTAAAACTGAAAAGGTTGGGGGGAAAACAAAGGTTAATGCTTCATGGTAAAAAATAAAACAAATGTGTGTTAAAAATATATCTAAAAGGAAATATTGTCTTTATATTTTAGAAACATTAATATTTTCATATTTTGAGTCATAAATAATCCCATCAATTGCATTTAAAATCCTAAACAGCTCACTTTAAGACAATATATACACACAGATTTGTACAGGCGAAGTCATCTGTGCTGCAACATTTAACTCTTTTACATTGTTCTGAACAGAGCACAGATACTTCATTCATTCCTCTCCGCGTGGACCTCACTCTACCACATAATCTATGATTATTATTTCTCATCTCTAAATGGCAATTGTGAAAATGTTTTCTCACTTATTTTATTGCATAAGCTAGTGTATTAAATTTACTTATTTATGTATTAAATAATTCTCTAAGTATTATCCACAGTGCTGTATAAAAGTTAATCAACTCCTGATCCCACAGAGTATTTATGCTCTCTGTGCCCTGAAGAAAAATGTCTAAAGATTATGAAGAATTCTCAAGGGTATCTGAGATCCAAAACTATCATTTCCCAAAGGACCACCAATTAGTATGTTATAGCAGTGTTCTCTGCAGGCATTAAATATTTAAAATAATTTAAATATATACATTTTTTTCTTTTTAATACACCCTTCTTCTCTTAACTACATGTCCAGAGAAATCAGTGTAGATTGCTGTAATATATGTTTGTCTTTTCACATATTCATGTTTTGCAATATTATTGTCTAGTAAGCCAACACACTAGGGATGGCTAATCAAGACAGAACACACTCAGGTCCCTGACACCACAGCATGTCACACTAGCACAAAAGCCACAATCAATTTATCAAAGAGTTTCAAGCATGCCAGCCAGAACATTTAAATGAGATACAAATAAACTTCTATCTTATTTAAACTAGTGTGATATGTCTTTCTCATATTTTGCCAAATTTATGTTTATTATTAAAAACTACAAGACATTTACTTTATTGCAGTCTAACAGTCAGCCCACTACCATTTCATAAATATTGACAGAAGACAAGACTGTTGGGTCAGAGACAAAGGGCCTTATTACTCACTGCATAGCAGACAGCATGGGCTTCATATTAGCGTCAATTCCCCCTTTCTCCCAGACCCTATTGGTGGCAATATAGAAGGGATCCCTTATGGATGTTGTATACACAAGGTGCCTGGTTCACAGCTCAGGAGCCCCAAGTTTAGTAAATTCCCAATCTTTTAAAGGGGCTGCTAGCAAACCTGCCTAATTTTGCCCACTAGGACACATTACCTTTAATATCTTCTTCAGAAACAAATCTGCCTTCTGTCCTGGGGAGAGACACTATTTATATCTTCCAAGGCTGTCTGCTATAAAACATCCTTGAAAAGATAGTCCAAGATAAGAGCTGTACAAGACGTATAAAAACTCCATGGAAAATTGCCTCAGAACAAATCTAACTCTCTCGTTTCTAAATCCATTTTCCCGTAAGTTCATCATTCTCTTGACCTCCATGATCAATCTGCAGGTCTCTTTTACTACTCCTAAGGGGTAAGTCACACTGTGTTCAGAAAGGAGGCAAGCCAATGTCAGCCCTTCACACAAGAAGTACAAATCCAAGGGTGCAAGAAGTCACATGGAAAAAAAGTGTTTACAGGTTAACCTATGTAAATCAGAGTACTGGTTAACAATGCTTCCAACATAGCTTACCAGCTGGCTGGTAAGCCTTTACCCATTGCTGTCTAGTACATCCCAACTCACAGTGAACCTATAGGACAGAGGAGAACTGCCCCATATGGTTTCCAAGGCTGTAATCTTTACAGAAGCAGACTACCACATCTTCCTCCCATAGAGTGTCTGGTGGGTTTGAACTGCCTACCATTCGGTTGGCAGCCAAGAGCTTAAACACTGCACCACCCTTGATATGCCTTAGGGCTCCAAATTTAATGTCTTTTTTTTGGAAGGACTTCTTGAGGGCACTTATTTCAATCTGTCCTATTTGTTCCTGCCATCAGCCATGTGGCATGTTTCTGCCCCACTTAATCACTGAGAATAAAGGTGGGGAAGATATTCAGATGCCTTGCATAGGGGGTGGGGGACAAGAGCTGGAGCATCTCCGTTGTCTCTGTTATCATGATCAGAGCCATCTGGTGGAGGATGGCCGACCCAGCAGTCACTTAAATTGAAGGCACTCTTAGCAGTTTGAGAGGTCTATTCTGGAGTATTCTTCTGAAGGAAGAGTTCAGGGACAGCTCTGAAAGACAAAGATCATTAATACCCATCCTCCCTCATTCCTTGGAAGGCCTAAGGTGTTTCCTTCACAAGTGCTAGGTTGTTACTATCTGTCCACTCCCAAAAAATCTGGGTGTGCTCAATTTCAGTAATTATAACTTCATTTTTTATTTTTTCCCAATCAATCCTGACTCACATGCAGAACTTCCATCTGCAAGATTTAGATGCATGAGGTAGACAATATTTTTATAAACCAGCAACTAGTTGCAATTGGGTCAATTCAGAATCACAGCAACCATATGTGTGTCAGAGTAGAAGAGTACTCCATTGAATTTTCAATGACTGATTTTTTGGAAGTACATCACCAGGCCTTTCTTCTGTGGTGTCTCTAGGTGAAATCCAACCTCCAACTTCTCCATAAGCAGTTAACTCTGCAACACCCAGGGACTCCAACTTGACCAAAATTCAAAACATGGAAACAACCTAGGTGCCCATCAATGGATGAGTGGGTAAACAAATTATGCTATATTCACACAATGGAATACTATGCAACAATAAAGAACAATGATGAATCCTGAAGCATCTTATAACCTGGAGGAATCTGGATGACATTACGCTTAGTGAATTTAGTCAGTCACAGAAGGACAAATATTGCATAAGACCACTATTATAAGAAGTCAGTAAAAGGTTTAAACACAGAAGAAAACATTCCTTTATCATTATGAGGATAAGGATGGAGGGTGAGGGTTATTCACTAACTAGATAGTAGACAAGAATTATCTTAGGTGAAGGGAAGGACAGCACACACTACAGGGGAAGTCAGCACAATGGGACTAAACCAAAGCTATTAAGTTTTCTGAATACAATCAAACACTTCAAGGGACAGAGTTGCAGGGCCGGAGGTCTGTGGACCATGCTTTCAGGGGACATCTAGGTCAGTTGGCATAACAAAGTTTATTAAGAAAATGTTCTGCATCCTACTTTGGTGAGTAGCGTCTGGGATCTTAAAAGCTTGCAAGCGGCCATCTAAGATGCATCAATTGGTCCCAACCACCTGGAGTAAAGGAGAATGAAGAACACCAAAGACACAAGGAAAGTATTAGCCCAAGAGACAGAACGGGCCACATAAACCAAAGACTTCATCAGCCTGAGACCAGAAGAGCTAGATGGTGCCCGGCTACCACCAGTGACTGCCCAGACAGGGAACACAACAGAGAGTCCCTGATGGAGCCAGAGAAAGGTGGGGTGCAGAACTCAAATTCTAGTAAAAAGACCAGTCTTAATGGTCTGACTGAGACTGGAGGAACCCCAGAAAGCATGGCCGCCAGACTCTGTCAACCCAGAACTAAAACCATTCCCAAGGCCAACTCTTCATACAAAGATTAGACTGGACTATGAGACATAAAATGATACTTGTGAAGAGTATGCTTCTTAGCTCAAGTAGATACATGGGACTGAATGGGCAGCTCCTGTCCAGAGGCAAGATGAAAATGCTGAGAGGGTCAGGAGCTGGGTGAATGGGCACGGGAAATGGAAAGGAAGAGTGTGCTGTCACAGTATAGGGAGAGCAAGTAGGGTCACTTGAATTGTAAACTTTCACTGGAAGCACAACAACAAAAAAAGATGACAGCCTTGGAAGCCCTATGGGGCAGTCCTACTCTGTCCTATGAGGTCACTATGAATCAGAATTGACTTGACGGCAAAGAGTTTGGCTTTTTGTTTTTTTTTTTTTTTTGGTATTCTTCATAGCGGTTTATCAATTTTATTGATCATTTCAAAGAACATCTTTTGGTTTCATTTATTTTCTCTATTGTTTTCTTGTTTTCAATTCCATTACCTTCTCTTCTAACTTTTATTTTTATTCTTTTGCTTGCTTTATATTTAAAGTACTTGTTATTCTATAGTCTCCTAAGTGGGAGATTAGAATATTGACTTCAGATATTCCTTCTTTAGAAACATATTCATGTAATGTTATAAATTTCCCTCTAAACACTGTTTTTGTTGCATTTGATGAAGTTTAATAAGTTGTATTTACATTTTCATTTGGTTCAATTTTTTTTCTTTTTCCAAAAGAAACTTCTTTTTGACTCTTTTATTATTTAGAAATATGTTGTTTAATTCCTAATATTTGAGGGGTTTCCAGTATTTTTCTGTTATTGATGTCTAGCTTAATTCCATTGTGAACTGAGAACACACTTTGTATGATTTTTATTATTTTAGATTTGTTAAGAAGTGTTTTATGGCCCAGAATATGGTCTATCATAGTGAATATTCCATGTAAGTTTAAGATGAATGTATATTCTGTTGTTTTGTGGACTATTCTAAAAATGTCAATTAGATCAATTTAATTGATAATGTTCATTTCAACAATATTCTAACTCACTTCCTGCCTCCTTGACCTACCAATTACTCAGAGAGGGGTGTTGAGGTCTCCAAATATAATAGTGTGTTTATCTATTTCTCCTTTCAGTCTCGTCAGTTTTGTCCCATGTATTTTGATGCTCCGTTGTTATGTACATACATGTTTAGGATTGTTATCTCTACTCGGAGAATTGTTCCCTTTATCATTATGTAACTCCTCTTTTTATTCCTGATAAAATTCCATATTCTGAATTCTTACGTGATATTAATATAGCTACTCTAATTTTCTTTTATTAGTAAGGTAAGCAAGATGTATCTTTCACAATACCTTTTCTAACAGCATGGAAGATCTTAAGAGAGAAAATTTCAAATTGTGACCTTAGATTTTTGGCTTCAGTTATTCTAGTCAGCAAACCATGAAGTTTGTATGACTTCCATAAATATTTTTTTTATTTCTTATAGCCTCATCTCAGCTGCTAAAAACCAAGATAGTCACTGATCTTGTAGTTTGTTAGTTTGTTGTTGTGATTTATTCCGTAAGTGATATTACTGAACTGAGTGATTCTATTAAAATTGCCTTTAATAATATGAATTATATAATATTGTGTAATAAAATGCTAAAAACACATAGAAAAATTATATCATATACAGAAGCAGACTTTTAGCAGGCAAATTATTTTTAAAACAAACACTAAAGAGATTTATGAAATTTTATTTAATAAACAGACAAATTTCAATTTTCCCTCTTCTTTAATAAAAGGTAACGATCGGTTTTATGCTTTCATGATGATACCTCCTTGCCACTCGCTCTACAATGGATAGTGTTTTAAAAAAATAAATAAGAAGATAACCACTCTTAGAAAGAAAGCTATAATAGGCAAAAGAACTTGTGAAAATAATTGTTTGAAATTGTTGCCAAGATCTTTGTTACTGAAAATTATAAAAATTCATTGTTTATGAAAAAGCTCGTCTAACCATTAGGAAACCTATTAAACAGAATTATCTTAATCTCTAAAAATTTTCAAAATAAGGAAAGTCTGTGTACTTTTAAAGAAGAGTTATATACAAATACAAAATCAAGGAAGCTGATTAACATTAGAGGAGACAGAAATGTATTAGCTCGATTACAAAATATATATTTGAATGGTACAGTAGAAAAATTTCCACTTCTTTTAATGTGGATTAGCATGTCATTGTAAATGTTAATTTGACACTATAGTAATCCTACTAACTATGTAACAGGAAAAATTAAACTTGGAATAAGACTTTCAGGTCATTATCATAAAGAATAAAACCAGTATTTGCAAATATAATAAAGTGTATTTAACCAAATTGAATAATATTCTGTACCAATAATAAATAAAATTGATTTATGTTATACAGTTATATTATAAAATACATTGCTTCTTTTGCATAATTTTATCGTCTTAATTTTCATTTTTCTATTAAAATATGCAAAATAGTTTGTACTATACAGAAAAACCAAACCCATTGCCATTGAGTTGATTCCAACTCATGGTGACCCTATAGAGCCGAGTAGAACTGCCCCATAGGGTTTCCAAGGACCAGCTGGTGGATTCAAACTGCTGACCTTTTGGTTAGCAGCCAAGTTCTTAACCACTACTCCACTAGGGCTCCAGTTTATACTATAGTAAATATATAATTTATAAACAAAAAATATACATATCTGCAAAAATAAATCTGCATATCTCTGAAAGTATACCTTTTTTTTTAACTGATATGGTAAACACTAATGGAAGACTTCTATTATAGAAATGAAAGCAAGTCAATAATTTTTTACAGCATAGTGATCTTAATATTTGAAGATTCATTCTTTTTCTCAGCTTTCATTTCCCTTATAATAATTTTTCCTCAAGCTCAATATCATTAATACTCTCAATAAATGTGCAAGTAACTTAAGTTCCAAATTTCTGATAATTTTGCTTATTTCACTTTAACAAGTTTTTCCCAAACCAGTTTAAAGTATGGAACAAACGCTAAGCACAATTATTGAAACATGATATAATGTGGCTATACTGCTGCATGAAATTTAATTATTTCTCCTCTGCTCTCATATCATACTCCATGAATCATGATAATAAGCTTATAGTTTTCTGACATCTAAATATTTTACATGATATATTATCAAGTCCAATCCATTAACTATTTCTATAATTGACATTCTGAACCTAGCCTTAAATTTTTTATATTAATGCCCATCAAATGCTCCATTTTTTCAATTTTATTATTGAACATATTGACCTCACTCTTATCTCCTGTCTTTCACTGATTCGTTCATTCATTCACTTATGCCTTACTATACATTGGATAGATGATGAGAATGTAGGTGTCTACAAAATACATGCCCTGCTCTTGAGGAAGTTAGAATTCAGTACAGGAAACATATATGAACGGTTAATTACATGTGACATGATAGGCTGCATGTAAAGCTGACTACAAACACTATGGAAATCTGAGTTTGGAGTGACTAACTTAGCCCTGTTGGCCAGAGTCCTCCCACATTAACTGTTAATGGAAGTTTCACAAAGTAGCCGAGAAGACTTGGGCAAAGGGCACGCATTCTGTATATATGAGAGCGCGCTATTTGCAATGCCCTAAGCAGTTCACTGTGGTTGAGACTCCTAGTGGACAGAGATAATAAATGAAACTGGTAAGGCCAGATTATGAAAACGCTTGAGGACTGTGAACATTATTTTGCAAGAAATAGAAACCCATAAAAAATTTCTTAACAGGAGAGCAGCATGATCAGATTTGTATTCAGTGTGGAGGATCAGTAAGAGATCAAAGGCTGGAAGGCTAGCTAAGAGAACATTGACATACCTTGAGTCTAGCTTTTCTTAACACTGAATATATATTAATGGAACAAAAGCTGTTAGTTATTTTGTTACTTTTCAGTTCCAGAGAGGAAGGAACATCACGTCTGGGAAGAATAAGAGCATAAAAGAGACTTTAATAAAAAATAAAATACCGAGCACAATTTGAGAATCACAGGTTGATATAATGCATTCTCACCTCTGGTATTCACACAAGTAAATATTTATACACAAACTCATAATTTATTTCAAATTAAGTGGAAAATAACTTCTACTGATCATTTTCCATCATTGTTGAGAACTAAGGTTTCTTTACTTCTGCATTTTAATTATTCACTTGCGGGGGAGAAAGACCTATGCATTTTATTTAGTTAAATCTAGTAAATACATTTTGCAGTTTCACATAATCCATAATTATTTTTGATGGTAGAAGTCGTAGTTTTTGATCTTTGAGAAAGGATTCGTGGATTTACCTGCATGTCGGATTTAATAAGATATAAATAGGCTTTGTGCTCATATTTAAAAGAATAAGTTTAGTAAATAAGCAAAAGAAAATTTGTTGTTATTGTTGTTATTGTTAGGTGCTGTCGAGTCAGTTCTGACTCATGGAGACCCCATGTACAACAAAACGAAGTACTGCCCGGTCCTGTACCATCCTCACGACCGTTGTTATGCTTGAGCCCATTCTTGCAGCTACTGTGTCAATCCATCTCATTGAGGGTCTTCCTCTTTTTCTCTGACCCTCTACTTTACCAAGCATGATGTCCTTCTCCAGGGACTGGTCTCTCCTGATAACATGTCCAAAGTATGTGAGACGAAGTCTTGCCATCCTTGCTTCTAAGGAGCATTCTGGCTGTACTTCTTCCAAGACAGAAAAAAATTTGTGAAGATAAAAATACGTGAGTAGAAAAAATGTAGGAAGATAAAATAAACATTCCCATAATTTCTTATGGCAACAACTTGAGACTTAGACAGAGTGTCCATAAGAAAATCAGAAAAAAATTGCAAGAAATTTTAGCATATGCCAGATGCAAGACGTTTTGAGTCTACTTTTCTGGAGTGTGGTTATTACCTATGAAGTAGAAAGTATTGTGCATAGAAACTTAAGTTCTTTGATACCTTTTAGAAGCTGATCTGCAAAATAAAGCCTAATTATTTTATGCAACAGGAAAAGTTGAAGATGCACCAACTTTGATGTACCAACTTTTATTGTCAAATAAAATATCCTTTAAAGTATGGCAGTTTTATTAAAAAAACCACTTACATACATGTGGCCTCTATTTAAAATGTATATTTGAATCTTCTCTGCTGCTTCTCAATGCCCTAACTGATATTTATGTAGACATAATAGGTTTAAAGTTTCTCCCTAATGCTCATAAAATTCCTATTCAATTGCTTATCATTCTTATCATTCTGGAGGTGTAACAGAGTTATATTTGCTTTGAAATACATCAGGACAAAATTTATGTTGCAATTCGATAAATCAAAGGAAATGATAATCCTACCAATCAGAAATTACCCACAAAGTCATCAGTTACCTAGTGTGGAAACTAAGTGATAAACAAATATTCATTGAGGAAATTTACAATAGTCTTCATGGGAAAGTTCTTTCTTTTGGTCACACTGAACTATCATACAATTTAAAGGAAAAGGTGCAAATCACCCTGCTTTGGACA
Organism: Trichechus manatus latirostris; assembly: GCF_000243295.1. NCBI lineage: Eukaryota > Metazoa > Chordata > Mammalia > Sirenia > Trichechidae > Trichechus > Trichechus manatus. The sequence goes on from NW_004443963.1 coordinate 21,218,420, forward strand.
TGGCCAGCCATTGTATTTAATTTTTAATGCTCAAATCTCTTAGTTTGAAAAATAGGTACTCTATTCAATCCCGTAACTTTACCTATGCCATTCTTTACAATAGGAATGTTCTATATATTGTCCTACTGTTCTTTTGCATACCAAGTGACATAGAGGTGTGTGATGTAGATAAGGATTATTCACTTGATTTTGCTAATAATTCACAAGAGATATATGGAAATTTATGGTATGTTTTTTGTCATTATAAAGATTTTAGTCATCTGCAAGTTATTTAAGCTCACTATGCCTTATATATTTAATGCATAAATGAGCACAGCAATATCTGTCTTATAGAATTTTGGAATGGGACTTAATGTATTTTATAGAGCTTGGCACATTGCAAGCACTCAACAAATGGGAATGACAATGTTTATCTGGTAACAGCAATGAGAGTAAAGATTTAACTTCTCTAAAGTTCCTTTAATATGTTTCTGAACATATATTGTATACGTAAGCCTCACTGAAAATTTCTGACTATACAACTGTATAATTTCAACAGATACTGGTAAATTGATTTATTACAAGATGCTGTTAAACATTGAATAAGATATCAAATTTCCAATCCTGACTCCATCAATAATAAGCTGAAGAGATGAACAAGTCTAGGTGATGAGTCGGAATTGACTCGATGGCAACGGGTTCGGTTTTATATAAAATATCTTCAAATTGAATCTCTGAATTCCTTTGAAAATATTTTGAGAGGAAATAGATTAAAGGCACCAAATAAACAGGCAAATGACTTTGTATAAAAACAATAAATACATATGTACTCTTGGAATTAGGGGAAAATAGAGGTCAAGTTTAGGGTTTGGAGATTAGGCAGGCCACAGTGAAAATTACAAATTAAGAAAGATACGTAATATTATTTTTAATACAGACATTGAAGGGTCCGTGACACATTGCACCCTTCTTGTTACTTTACTCATAATCTTATTAATCTTATTAAAGTTACTCACTTCATTGAGAAAACTTCTACCTTTTTAGCCATGTGTTTAAAAGCATCTTTTACTTGTTTGTTTCTCAATGTATAAATGAAAGGATTTAACATTGGTGCAACAGAAGTACTGAGCAGAGCTATCCCTTTATTTAAAGACACCCTTTCCTTTGCAGAGGGTTTCACATACATGAAGATGCAGCTGCCATAAGAAATGGAGACAACAACCATGTGAGAAGAACAAGTAGAAAACGCCTTCTTCCTCTGTTGTGAAGACGGTATTTTCAAAACAGTCCTGATGATGTTTGCGTAGGAGAGAACCACTAACACCAGTGTAACCAGGAGAGTCAAAATGGCTGAGAGAAGTGTCATTAATTCTATTATATATATGTCTGTGCAAGAGAGCTCTAATATAGGAGAAACATCACAGAAGAAATGATCTACAGTGTTGGCTGCACAGAAATCAAGCTGAAGACCCATAAGAAGAGGTGGAAAAATTATTAGGATACCAGCCAACCATGAAGCAAAGATCAGCACGTGGCAGATTCTGCCGCTCATGATAGTCATGTAATGGAGGGGTTTGCAGATGGCCACATAGCGGTCATAGGACATTGCGGCCAGGAGGAAAAATTCTGTTGCCCCCAAAAGAATAGTAAAAAACAGCTGTGCTGCACAATTGTTGTAAGAAATAGTCTTATCCCCTGTGGCCATGCTAATAAGAAATTTGGGAATGCAGACGGTTGTAAAGGATATTTCTAAAACTGAGAAATTTCGGAGAAAGAAGTACATGGGTGTCTTGAGATGAGAATCCAGTAAGGTGAGAGCGATGATGGTTAGATTCCCAGTGATACTCAACATATAGGTGAAAAAAAGAAGAAGAAAAATGACCACCTGTAACTGTGGATCATCTGTCAGTCCAAGAAGAATAAAGGTTGTCACAGTTGTGTGGTTTCTCATAGCTGACTGCCATTTAAAGACAGAAATAAAAAGAATAAGAAAAACTCAGAACTAAAGCATAGAGAGCTGCATAAATTACCTACTTTTTTAATATTCCCCATACACACGTTGCTATCCATATGCAACCTCCCCCAATATTTTGCTACTCAACAGTAGCAGCCTAAAAAAATTGCCCACAAAATATTTACTCAAAATTTAACTAACCAGATACAACACTATGAGGTCATTTCCCCCTCTATTTTTATAAATCCAGGCATTCCAAGGGGAAAAAAATAATGCATTGATAAAGTCATATATAAGTAATTTTTTTTTTTTTTTGTCTGGGAGTTATTTCTTTAAGAAACTGAAACAAAATAACAACATCAATAAACATACTATTTTACTTCTCTCTTCTATGTCTTCAATGATTATTTCTAATCTATTTACTTTATATTAAATTATTTTACACTATTGATGACTCCATTTTGCTAAATAAATATCTTTGTGCTTATTATTCTTTCTGATAGATTTTGCTCTTCTGTAAATCAGATGTCAGCTGAGGATTCTCTGCCTCTTGAAATTTGAATAAAGTTGACTTAAGCATATATATAGTGGGAAATCAATACCCTCACCAAACTTCTGCAAATTCTTCAGGAATTATATTGTCATGTCCACTTTTTCTTGCCAAGATTATTTTGCTTCTTAATTCCATTAAAATGTTTGCCAGGTGAAGGTAAAATTAAAATACGTTTTCAACCAATGTTATAGTCCCAGAGGCCTCTGTTGCTGTCATGGCAATAATGTTTGCTCTGCAAAAAAAATTACCTTCGTGATATACTATTTCAATGGTTTACAAAGGAACCAGTTTCTTCTTCCAGCTTAATTTAATAAAGTTAACATTATTAAAATAAAAACACAGAATTTCCCAAATCTTTGTCTTTAGTAATGATTTAATTCCCCACTGTCTACTTTTGATGTGAGTCCCAGAACAGAGGCAATCTCTGACTGTCACATTTCCATCAGATTTTTCACTGGGCTTTAAACCATACTTTTATCTTGTACTCTCATCCAAAAATACATTAGCACCAGCAACAACTCAGGATATGTAAGCTGAAAAAGTAGTATCGTACAAAACCCTGATCTTACCTAGTTTAATTTCTTCTTTTGAATTAAAAAAAAAAAAAAAATGAAGCAGTACTCTCCAAATTGTTATAACTGGAGCATATTTTCCTGGTTACACATAAAGTAACTGTATTTCTCTTTCAAAAGTTAGAAATAAAGAAAAAAGAGAAAAGATTTCAGACTCGTTTTTTTCTTTGAAATGTTTCTGACCTATATGAGAAGCACAAAAAGTTGCTTTTTAGTGTTTAAGATTATAAGACCTCCAATCCTTTTTGTACACTGTGCTCACTTGTCTCAAGGGAATTCACTGACTTAAAAACTAAAAAAAAAAAAAAAAAGAAGAAGAATAAAACATTTTCTCAGAGGACCATCATACAAGGATATTAAAAGCATATGAAAAAGTATTTTATCAATTGGAGAAACCGTCATAATCCTTAAACTCAGATTAAAAAAAAATTCTCTTTGAAGCAGCCATGTGTTGTGAATGTTCAAGGGGTTTTAAGGAAACATAAGTAAGCTGATATTTCTATGACAAATTACATTTAGATCATGAAAAGTAAAACACAATAGTCTGTAGTGTGGAAAAATTTAAGGGGATTATTAAATATTTGAACTCATGTTGATCAAGTAAATGGCTCACATTGTATCCATGTAGATTAAACCTCTATGGGCCATCTTGTTAAGTGTCAGACTTAGAATCTTAATCTTTAGGATTTAGAAAGATCTGCCATCATTGACAAAGAAAATATTAAATGTGGTGACATTACTAGTTAAGGATCATAGACATCTGGACTGAAGTGAAGTAAGGCCGTTATTGTGTTTTTCATGTTAGACATATGAGTCAAGTACATTTGCACCCACATTCTAAACCTTGATTTGGAAGCTATAAGAAAATTTTGTTGATTCTACATGGAAACTATATTTCAAATTAATTTAACTTTCTACATTTCCACTGCTGCGTAGTTAAACTAAGAGTAGGTGTTATAAAAGATAATCTTTAAAATAATTGTGGCAAATACAATTTTAAAAACATTTTAATAAAGTATACAATACTTAAGTAGTCCTGGTGGTGCAGTGGTTAATTCTTGCTGCTGACCGAAAGGTAGGCAGTTTGAACCCACCAGGTGCTCTGTCGGAGTAAAGCCCTGGCAATCTACTCCCATAAAGATTATAGCCTAGGAAAGCCAATGGGGCAGTTCTACTATGTCCTATAGGGTCACTATGAGTCAGAATGGGCTTGACAGCACAAAACAACAGCGAAGTACAAAACATGCAGAAAACACAATTGATATAAGGACATGGCTGAGCCAATTTTCACAAACTAACACACTCCTGCAAGCAACACTTAGATAAAGAAACCGAAAGTTACCAGTACCACAGAATTCCCCCTTGGATTCCCTTTTGATCATTACTCCTTCAAAGTTTAACTACTATCCTTACTTCCAGAATTGATTAGTTTTGCCACTTTTTTTTTTTTAATGTAGCTTAAAATAAGAGAAATTTATTCTCTCACAGTTCTAGGGACTAAAAGTACAGATTCGGGGTGTGGGCAGGACCATGCTGTCTCTGAGGGCTGTAGTGGAACGTCTTTCCTTGTCTTTTCCATCTTCTGGTAGCCTCGTGCTCCTTGGTTTGTGGCAGCATAACTCCAATCTCTGCCTCCTTCACACAGCCATCTTCTCTCTGTGTGTGTCCATGTCTGCATCTCTTCTCTTTTTGTAAGAACACCTCGTGTGAATTTGACTAATTACATCTGCATAGAACCTCATTCCAAACAAGGTCGCATTCACAGGTGCCGGGGCTTAGGACTTCAACATATCTTTTTTGGGGGAGAAACAGTTTAACCCACAGGATAACACAACCCCAAACCTTCTCCTCTGAGTTTTTCCACATTGAAAATTCTTCTCTGTTCATTCTTTGGTGGAGACTGATAAGAGTGAGTCTTTTGTTGCCTCTTGAGAGTTTTCAGTAGTATTTTTAATTTTGATGAAATGAAGAAAAGAAAAGAAAAATATTGGACCTGACAGTTTGTAGGAAGATAAAATTTTAATCTTAAATAAGCTGACCATATCTCTTTAAAGTGTAAATAATACCTGTGCAATTTTTTTTTAAGATTTTTTTTTTTTATTGTACTTCAGGTGAAGGTTTACAGAACAAATAGATTCTCATGAAACAGTAGTACACATATTGTTTTATGACATTGGTTAACAACCCCACGACATGTCAACCCTCTCCCTTCTCGACCTTTTTTTTTTTTGGTGAAAATGTACATAGCCAAAGATACACCATTTCAAAAATTTCTACATGCCCAGTTCAGTGACATCGACTACGCTCTTCCAATTGTGCTGCTATTCTCACTTAGATGAAGGCTTACAGAACAAAATAGTTTCTCATTTAACAGTACACATGTGGTCTAATTCTGAAACAATTGGTCACTGAAAACCTTTTGAATAGCAGTGGAACATGGTTTTCTATAGTGCCAGAAGATGAGCCCCTCAGGTTGGAAGGCACTCAAAATATGACTGGGGAAGAGCTGCCTCCTCAAAATAGAGTCAACCTTAATAACATGGATGAAGTCAAGCTTTCGGAACCCTCATTTTTTGATGTGGCATGACTCAAAATGAGAAGAAACAGCTGCAAATATCCATTAATAATCAGAATGTGGAATGTATGAAGTATGAATCTAGGAAAATTGGAAGTTATCAAAAATGAAATGGAATGCATAAACATTGATATCCTAGGTATTAGTGAGCTGAAGTGGACTGATATTGGCCATTTTGAATCAGAAAAACATATAGTCTACTATGCTGGGAATGAGAAATTGAAGACAAATAACATAATATTCATCATCAAAAGAACATGTCAAGATCTATCGTGAAGTACAACTCTGTTAGAGATAGGATAATATCCATACACCTGCAAGGAAGACCAGTTAATATGACCATTACTCAAATTTATGCACCAACCACTAAGGCCAAAGATGAAGAAATTGAAGATTTTTACCAACTTCTGCAGTCTGAAATTGATCAAACTTCCAATCAAGATGCATTAATAATTTATGATGATTGTAATACAAAAGTTAGAAACAAAGAAGAAGGATTAGTAGTTGGAATACATGACCTTGGTGATAGAAACGGCTCTAGAGATCGCATGACAGAATTTTGCAAGATCAATGACTTCTCCATTGCAAATACCTTTTCTCAACAACATTAACAATGACTATATACATGGACTTAGCCAGACAGAATACACACGAATCAAATAGACTATGTCTGTGGAAAGAGATGATAGAAAAGCTCAATATAATCAGTCAAAATACGGCCAGAGGCCAACTGTGGAACATACCATCAATTGCTCATACACAAGTTGAAGCTGAAGTTGAAGAAAATTAGAACAAGTCCACAATAGCCAAAGTACGATCTTGAGTATATCTCGCCTGAATATACAGACTATATAAAAAATAGATTTGATGCATTGAACATGAATTACAGAAGACCAGAAGAGTTGTGGAATGACATCAAGGACATCATACATGAAGAAAGCAAGAGGTCATTAAAAATACAGGAAAGAAAGAAAAGACCAAAATAAATATCAGAAGAGACTTTCAAAGTTGCTCTTGAACGTAGAGTAGCTAAAGCAAATGGAAAAAACGATGAAGTAAAAGAGCTGAACATAAGCTTTCAAAGGGAGGCTTGAGAAGACAAAGAAGAGTATCATAATGAAATGTGCAAAGACCTGGAGTTAGAAAACCAAAAGGGAAGAACACTCTCAGTATTTCTCAACCTGAAAGAAATGAAGAAAAAATTCAAGCCTCGAGTTGCAATTTTGAAGGAGTCTATGGGGAAAATATTAAATGACACAGGAAGTATCAAAAGAAGATTGAAGGAATACACAGAGTCACTGTGTCAAAAAGAATTGGTCAATGTTCAAGAATTTCAGGAGGTAGCATATGATCAAGAACCAATGGTATTGAAAGAAGTCCAAGCTGCACTGAAGGCGTTGGCAAAAATCAAGTCTCCAGGAATTGATGGAATACCAATTTAGATGTTTTAACAAACAGATGCAAAGCTGGAAGCACTCACTCATCTATGCCAAGAAATTTGGCAGACAGCTACCTGGCCAACAGACTGGAATGGATCCATATTTCTACCCATCCAAAGAAAGGTGATCCAACCAAATGCGGGAATTATCGAACAATATCTTTAATATCACGTGCAAGTAAAGTTTTTCTGAAGACCATTCAAAAGTGATTTTAGCAGTACATCAACAGGGAATTGCCAGAAATTCAAGCCAGATTCAGCAGAGGATATGGAATGTGGGATATTACTACTAACGACAGATGGATCCTGGCTGAAAGCAGAGAATGCCAGAAAGATGTTTACCTGTGTTTTATTGACTATGCAGAGGCATTCAACTGTGTGGATCATAAAAAATTATGGATAACATTGCAAAGAATGGGAATTCCAGAACCTGTACATAGATCAAGAGGCTGTTGTTTGAACAGAACAAGAAGATACTACATGGTTTAAAGTCAAGAAAGGTGTACCCCAGGGTTGTGTCCTTTCACCATACTTATTCAATCTATACATTGAACAAATAATCCAAGAAGCAGAACTGTATGAAGAAGAACATGGCATCAGGATTGGAGAAAGACTTACTAACAACCTGCGATATGCAGATGTCACAATCTTGCTGGCTGAAAGTGAAGAGGACTAGAAGCACTTACTGATGAAGATCAAAGACCATAGCCTTCGGTATACATTACATCTCAATATAAAGAAAACAAAAATCCTCACAATTGTACTAGCAAGCAACATCATGATAAACGGAGAAAACACTGAAGTTGTAATGCATTTCATTTTACCTGGATCCACAACTAACGCCCATAACTAACTAACTAATTGCCAGAAGAACAAACAAATCTGTCTTGGAAGAAGTACACCCACAATACTCATTAGAAGCAAGGATGGCGAGACTTCATCTCACATACTTTAGACATGTTATCAAAAGAGGCCAGTCCCTGGAGAAGGACATCATGCTTGGTAAAGCAGAAGATCAGGAAAAAGAGGAAGTCCCTCGTTGAGACAGGTTGCCACAGTAACTGCAACAATGGGCTCAAACGTAGCTATGATTGTGAGGATGACGCAGGACTGGGCAATGTTTTGTTCCGTTGTACGTGGGGCCTCTATGAGTCAGAACAGACTCAACGGCACTTAACAACAACAATATACTAACATACATGTATACACACAACTATAAATATTTCTAAGTGTCCTGGTATGATGCAAAAGGTTAATACCCTTGGCTGCTGTCCTAGTTATCTAGTGCTGCTATAACAGAAATACCACAAGTGGAGAGCTTTAACTAACAGACATTTTTTCTCTCACAGTCTAGGAGGCCAGAAGTCTGAATTCAGGGTGCCAACTCAAGGGGAAGGCTTTCTCTCTCTCTTGGTTCTGGGAGAAGGTCCTTGTCATCAATCATCCCCAGAATAAGGAGCTTCTCAGCACAGGGACCCTGGTCCAAAGGATGCGCTATGCTCCTGGTGCTTCTTTCTTGGTGGTATGAGGTCCCTCTGTCTCTCTGCTGGCTTCTCTCTTTTATATCTCAAAAGAGATTGGCTTAAGACTCAACCTAATCTTGCAGATTGAGTCTTGCCTCATTAACATAACGGCCGTTAATGCTACCTCATTAATTTCATAGTGGTTGGATTTACAACACATGGGAAAATCATATCAGATGCCAAAATGGTGGACAGTCACACAATATTCAGAATCATGGACTAGCCAAATTGATACACATTTTGGGGGGACACAATTAAATCCATAACAGCTGTGAACTGAAATGTTGGAGGTTTGATGTCACCCACAGGCACCTTGGAACATCTACTTCTGAAAAATCAGCCATTGAAAATCCTATGGAACACAGTTTTACTCTGATAACATGCTGTTGTCATAAGTCAGAATTGACTCTGTGGCCACTGGTGACTATAAATATTTCCAAATACATCCAGGATACTTCTTAAACTAAACATGAGTTCATACAACGCCTCCAAGTCTAACCATTACCAAATTAATCATCCTAGTCTTCTCCCCTTGCTTATCTGTAACCCCCGACTCCAACAGTGAGAAACTGCCTTCCACCATTCACCATCCACTTACTTAACTGTAGTGGGAAACAATTTTATCAACTAGAGTACACTTATGTACAGTTCCTTTTGCCCTTAATCTTACAGACTCCACTCTTTTCCAAAGCTATTTAGTCAGCACCTTTCCCCAATCCCCATGATTGAGTTTGTTTCATACATTTGTAATACTGTTAAATTCCTCCACATTCCATTCTGACATCCTATATATTTTTTAATTTGCATGTGATAGATTCACACTGCATGTTTTAAAGTACTATTGGTTTTGACACCTGCATAGTGTTATGTATACCATTACTATCATGTAGAATGGTTTCATCACTCTAAATAAAATCACTTATTCAACCCCCTCCCCTGAAACTCTGGAGACCCTTCTCCAGAAGGTCATATAAATGCAAACACACAGTATAAAGTCTTTTGAGGCTACTTTCTTTCACTTAGCAATATGCATTTAAAATTCTTTGTCTTTGCTTGACTTGATAGCTTTTTAATATATATAGATGAATAGTATTCCACTGTATGGATATGCCACAGTTTCTTTCTCCGTTTACTTATTGAAGGAATCTTGGTTACTTCCAGTTTTTGGAGATTATGAATAAAGCTACTATTAACAATCTCTTACAGGTTTTTCTGTAGACCTAAGTTTTTAAAACAGTTGTATAAATATCTAGGAGTATGATCGCTGAATGATATGGAAAGACTACGTTTAATGTTGTATGACACTACTATCTTCAAAACTATTGTATCATTTTGAGTTTCCACTAGGAATGAGAGTTCTATTGATCCATATCTTTATCATCAATTGGCATTGTCAGTTTTTTGTTTTGTCTTGTTATATTTTTAGCAATTTGAATAAATGTATACTGTTATCTCCTTGCTTTAATTAGCAATTTCCTAATGACAAATGATACTGAGTGTCATTTCATATGCTAATTTGTCACTTGTATATCTTCTTTGATAAGGTGTCTATTCAGATCTTTTGCTCATGTTTTAATTGGGTTGTTTGTTTTCTTATTGTTGAGTTTTAAGAGTTTTTGTATATTTGAATGCAAATCGTTTACCAGAAATGTGTTTCTTCCAGTCTGAGGCTTGTCTTTCATTCTCCCAAAGTATCTTTCACAAAGCATAAGTCCGGTTTTTTGTTTTTTTTTTTTTTTCTCTCTCTCTCTTTCTGATCCCTACTCCCGTCCTGGCTGCAGTGTTCCCAATCTATTTTCTTGAAGGCATGAACCAAACCCTGTTGAGTCTTCCTCCCTCTTTTGGAGTAAGACAGGAAAGCTAACCAGGACGAAAGAGGAGATTGGGTTAGGCTCTGATGATCTCTTTAAAAGCAGGCCTTTGTAATGGATAAGACTCTGGGTATATTTCAGTAATTATTCTTCCTCTCCCTTGCCAGAGTCACAAAGAGATATTTTTAAAATATTTACCATGAGAATCTATTAGAGTTCCCAGAGGTAACATCTATGAGAGTGTTGGGTCACCCTTGAGACCACACCCACCAGGAGTTTCTCACACTCAGCCTCCAGCAATTCATCAAAATTACCATTTCAGTGTTCCTACAGTTTATGGCTCCAGAAGCTTCTGTTCCAGGTAAACAGATCTTGGCTGGCTTTCTGGGTGTACAGTCTCTCCAGGTTTCAAGGTGGCAATGTTTCCCTGCAACTTCATTTCTCTAATGGGTCCAAGAAAAGCCATTCATTTTCAGATTGTCCATCTTTTCTGGTCATAAGGTCGAGAGTGACAACTGCCACGTATTTTACTTACATATCAGAGTTTAAAATTAGAAATCCCTGGAACATTTACTTTTCATTTTAAGCTGTCAGAAATCTGCTTGTGGGTCAACCAAACAATCTTATGTCTTAATTACACCGAAAGCTCTATACCAGGTTTGGAGACTCCTTGACACTTTCTCCCTCCACCTAAAGGAGTGGGAAATAATCACAAGCAGCAATCTGGTGGCTAGTTCCAATCCTACCTCTCAGTCCTCAGTCTCATTTTTAGCAGATAGGACAGTGAAGGACCTTACATCCCTCACCCATCACTTCTTCAAGAACATCTACTTCTAGATCCTAGAGAGTCTTCCGTATCCCCTAAAATTTCTCACAGCAGATCCTTGTTCTTTCCTCTTCAAGAAAGCCCATATTCCTGACAGCATCCATCCTCCTCACCAAAGCTGTCAAGAACTGGGAAAGCTGTAACAGGTTAGCCAGCCACAGTTTCATAAAATCTGGCAGAAAGCACAAGACGAAGTGTGTTGTGATTTATTTACTCAGTGATATTCCTGAAGTGGTTAATTCTATTTAAATTGCCTTTAATAATAACAATAAAAAAAATGTAATATCATACAGGAGCCCTGGTGGCACAGTGGTTAAGAGCTCGGCTGCTAATCAAAAGGTCAGCAGTTCAAATCCACCAGCCAATCCTTGGAAACCCTATGGGGGAGTTCTACTCTGTCCTATAGTGTCACTATGAGTCAGAATTGACTCAGCAGCCACAGGTTTGGTTTCGGTTTTGGTAATATCATATAATGAAATTATAAGAATGCTTTGAATTTTTTTATTTTTGATATCATCTGTTTTCATTAATGGAAGGCATGCTGAATCAAGGAGCATTGCTGAAACTTTATTATGAAATATGGATTTTGATACATATTAAGTGGGGCACATATGTCTCTCTGGACTCAGGGGGGAGGTGTAGGATTAGTGGGACACGTATGTCCCTAGGGACTATCCACCACTGAAAATGAGGTAATCACCCAAACTTGGAATCAGTGAGAAACACAATTCCCAATTAACACACCGAAAAAATAATAATAATAACATTGCTGTGGACTTGACTCCAATTCATAGCGACCCTGTAGGACAGAGTAGAACTGCTCTATAGGGTTCCAAAGAAGAGGCTGGTGGACTTAAACTGCTGATCTTTTGGTTAGCAGCCAAGCTCTTAAACACTAGGTGACCAGGGCTTCACAGAATTGACACACAGAAACCCAGAGATACACTTACAAGGTTTATCTCACTGTTCAAAAGCCAAAAGACACAAAAGTTTTGCACAATCACATCTCCAGGATGCACAACCTCACACAACACCCCATAAAAAAGTAATTAGTGACACACAGCTGTTTCTTCTGTTTCAAACAGTTATACAGGCCCCTTCCTGAATGCAGCACATACTGTCAGTGGGAAAACAGCTACCCAATAAGCCCCAAAGGAGGAAAATGTATGTGGGTGTTATATTTCCTGCAGGTCATGAAAAGGTTAAAAAAGACACATTAAAGAGTGTCTTTAACAATTTTGTTTTGTTGTTGTTGTTTGTTTACAAGTAGACATATTTCAATTTTCCCTCTTTTATGATTACAAGTAGCCACCAATAAATAGTATGCTTTCATGAAGATAATCTCCCTAACACTCAGATCCAAAATAGATGGCCTTTTAACAATAAATGAAAAAATAACCACTCTTAAAATGAAAGATGTAATAAGCAAAAGAAATTTTGAAAATAATTATTTGCCATGATTTTTTGTTACTGACAATTCTATAAACTCATTGTTTATGGAAATGCTCATCTACCTATTAGAAAATCTTGGAAAAATTTTCCAAATTTTCTTTATCTTTCCAAATAAAGAATATCTGTGTGCTTTTAAAAATAGTTACATAAAAAAACAAAATCAAGATACAAATGTATTAGCTCAACTTTAAAAAACACATTTGATAACACTGAAGAATAATTTCTACTTCATTTAATGTGGGTCAGCAAGTCATTATAAACGTTAATCTTACACTATGGCAGTCTTTCTAACTAAGTAGCAGAATAAATCAAACTTGAAATAAAACTGTCTTAGCCATCTAGTGCTGCTGTAACAGAAATACCACAAGTGGATGGCTTTAACAAAGAGAAGTTTATTCTCTCACAGTCCAGTAGGCTACAAGT
>NW_004443963.1:21231625-21272418 GCF_000243295.1 Trichechus manatus latirostris
CTTAGCCATCTAGTGCTGCTGTAACAGAAATACCACAAGTGGATGGCTTTAACAAAGAGAAGTTTATTCTCTCACAGTCCAGTAGGCTACAAGTCTAAATTCAGGGCATCAGCCCCAAGGGAACGCTTTCTTTTTTAGCTCTGGAGGAAGGTCCATGTCATCAATCTTTCTTTGGTCTGGGACATCTCTGCGCAGGAACCTCAGGTCCAAAGGACGTGCTCTGCTCCTGGCACTGTGTTCTTGGTGGCATGAGGTTCCCATGTGTCTCTGCTTACTTCTCTCTTTTATATCTCAAAAGAGATTGGATTAAAACACTGTCTATAGTCTTGTAGACATCATCAGTATAACCTCATCATAGTGATAGAGTTTACAACACATAAAGAGATCACATATAACCTCATCATAGTGATAGAGTTTACAACACATAAGGAAATCACATCAGATTACACAATCATACAATACTGGGAATCATGACCCAGTCAAGCTGACAGACATTTTGGGGGGACACAATTCAATCCATGACACTATCATATCATTTATAATGTCGAATAAAACCAACATTTTCAAATATAATAAAGTATATTTAACCAAATTGAATCCAATACTTTGTACCAATAATATTAGTTATAAACTTATATTTTGAAGAATGTATTGCTTCTTTTAAATAATTTCCTCCCTTAATTTCTATTAAAATATACAAATTATTTTATACCTTGTTGTTGTTAGGTGCCATCGAGTCAGTTCCGACTCATAGCGACCCTACTTACAACAGAACAAAACATTGCCCAGTCCTGTGTCATCCTCACAATGATTGCTACGTTTGAGACTATTGTTGCAGCCACTGTGTTAATCCATGTCAACGAGGGTCTTCCTCTTTTTTGCTGACCCTCTACTTCATCAAGCATGATGTCCTTCTCCAGGGACTGATCCCTCCTGATAACATGTCTGAAGTACATGACATGAAGTCTCGCCATCCTCACTTCCAAGGAGCACTCTGGCTGTACTTCTTCCAAGACAGACTTGTTCGTTCTTCTGGCGGTTCAATATTCTTCGCCAACACCATAATTCAAAGGCATCAGTTCTGCTTCGATCTTCCTTATTCACTGTCCAGCTTTCACATGCATAATAGGTGATTGAAAATACCATGGCTTGAGTCAGACGCACCTTTGTCCTCAGAGCGACATCTTTGCTTTATAATACTTTCAATAGGTCTTTTGCAGCTGATTTGCCCAATGCAATCAAGTCATCTGATTTCTTGACTGCAGCTTCCATGAGTGTTGTTGGTGAGTATATAATTTATAAGTAAATAAATATACATATGTTTGAAAATATACTTGTTTAGCTGATATGATATATGATAAACATCAATTTATAGACCTCTATTTATAGAAATGAAAACAAGTCCATAATTTTTGAGGGCACTGATCTTAATATTTGAAGAGTCACAATGAGGTTGCTACAAGTTGGAATCAACTGGACGACAGTGGGTTTGGTTTTGATTTAAGGATTCTTTATTTTTGTATTTTCCATTATTCACTTTTGTGTAACCTGAAAACCATTGCCATCCAGTCGATTGCGACTCATAGTGACCCTATAGGACAGAGTAGAACTGCCCCATAGAGTTTCCAAGGAGCAGCTGGAGGACTCACACTGCTGACCTTTTGGTTAGCAGCTGAGCTCTTCACCACTGCACCACGTAGGAATGGGAAAAAAGGCCTACACATTTTATTCAGTTATATCTAGTAAATATTTTTTTGAGTTTTACATTAGCTATAATTACTTTTGATGGGAGAAGTTATAGTCTTTGATCTATGTGAAAGGATTTAGGGATTTACCTACATATTCGATTTAATAAGAGATAAACTGGCTTTGTGCTCATATTTAAAAGAATAAGATTAGTAAATAAGCAAAAGAAAATTTAGAAAGATAAAATAAATATTTCTATAATTTCATTTGGTAACAACTTGAGACTTAGGCAAGAGTGTTTATAAGAAAATAAAAAAAAAATTGTAAGAAATTCTAGCATATGCCAGATGCAAAACATTTTGAATCTACTTCTGGTGTGTGGTTATAATCTATGAAGTACAAAATATTGTGCATAGAAACTTAAGCTCCTGATTCCTTTAAGAAGTTGATCTGTAAGAGAAAGCCAAATTATTTTACTCAATAGGAAAAGTTGAATGGTAATTCTTCCATCTATCATTTGCTATGGTCAAATAAAATATTCTTTAAAGTATAACATTTACATAGAAGCCATTTATACACACATGGTCCATATTTAAAATGTATATTTGAATCTTTTGTGCTTCTTCTCAATGCCCTAGTTGATAGTTATCTAGATATACAAATTTAAAGTTTCTCATAATGTTCAGAAAATTCTTATTCAATTGCTTATGAACCTGGAGTATAACAAAGTTATGTTTACTCTGTAATATCCAAACAAAAAACCAAACTCATTGCTGTTGAGTCAATTCTGATTCATAGAAAAATTCATGTTACAAGTTGATAAGTCAAGGATAATGATAACCCTACCAATCCTAAACCATTCATAAAGTCAGCAGTTACCTCATATGAAAACTAAGTGACATACGGATATTCATCCAGGAAATTTATATTAGCCTTCATTGGAAAGTTCTTTCTTTTGGTTACACTGAGATATGATACAATTTAAAGGAAAAGGGTCAAATCATTGGATATGATCAGCCTTCATATCTAATTTTTAATGCTCAGTTATTTAGTTCAAAAAATAAACTACATTATTCCATTCCATAGGGCTTTAATTTTATCTATGCTACTCCTTACAATATGAATGCTCTCTATATGGTTCCACAGTAATTTTGTACCCTAAATTACATACAGGTAGACAGGGATTGTTCACGTTACATTGCTAACAAGGCGTAAGATGTGCATAGAGATTTAACGGCTATATTTTTGTCATCAGTGAGTGTTTTGTCTTCAACAAGTTATTTAAACTCATTATTCTTTACATATTTAATCAATGAATGAGCATAACAATCCTGTCTTATGGAATATTGAAGATGGTAGTTAATATATTTAATAGATCTGGCATATTGTAAGCACTCAATATATGGTAATGATAGTGTCTATCTGAGGCACCAAATAAAGAGGCAAGTGACTTTGACCAAAAACAAGAAATATGTATGTGCTCTCAGCATAAGGAAAAAATAAGGGTGAAGCTTAGACTTTGCAGATTATGCAGACCACAGTGAAAATTATAAACCAAGAAAGATATGCAATATTATTTTGAATACCGACATTGAAGAGTTCTGTGAGACTCTCCACCCTTCTTGTTCTTTTACGCATAACCTTAGAAATATCATTAAAGTTATTGACTTTGAGAAAAATTCAATCTTTGGCCATGTGTTTCAAAGCATCTTTTACTTGTTTGCTTCTCATTGTATTAATGATGGGATTGAACATGGATGAAACAGAAGTACTGAGCAGAGCTATCCCTTTATTTAAAGACACCCTTTCCTTTGCAGAGGGTTTCACATACATGAAAATGCAGCTGCCATAAGGAATGGAGACAACAACTATGTGAGAACTACAAGTAGAAAAGGTCTTCTCCCTCTGCTGAGTAGAAGGTATTTTAAAAATAGTCCTGATGTCTTTTAGGTAGAAGAGAACCACTAACACCAGTGTAACCAAGAGAGTAAAAATGGTAAACAGAAGTGTCATTAATTCTATTATATATGTGTCTGTGCAAGTGAGCTGCAATGTAGGAAAAATATCACAGAAGTAATGCTCTGCAGTGTTGATTGCACAGAAATCAATCTGGTGACCTATAACACAAGGTGGAAAGACTATTAGGAAACTAGACAACCACAAAGCAAAGATCAGCATGTTGCAGACTCTGCTACTCATGATGGGCATGTAATGCAGGGGTTTGCAGATGGCCACATAGCGGTCATAGAACATAGCACCAAGAGGAAAAATTCGGTTGCTCCCAAAAGAATAGTAAAAAACAGCTGTGCTACACAGTACTTGTAAGAAATGGTCTTATCCCCTGTAGCCACACTAACAACAAATTTGGGAATACAGACAGTTGTGAAATATATTTTTAAAAATGAGAAATGTCAGAGAAAGAAGTACATAGGTGTTTTGAAATGTGAATCTAGTAGAGTGTGGGTGATGATGAGTAGGTTCCCAGTGATACTCTATAGATAGGTAAAAAAGAGAAGACAAATGACCACCTGTAATTGTGGCTCACCTGTCAGTCAAATAAAGGTTGCCAGCATTGTGTGATTTCTCATAGCTGACTACTATTTAAAAACAAAAAGGATAAGAAAAATAAGAACGAAGTATACAGAGCTGCATAAAATTTCCTACATTTGCATTGCTACCCATACTCAACCTGCCCCAGTATTCTGCTATTCAATAGTAGCAGTCTAGAAAAATTTACCCACTTAATTTTTACTCAAAATTTAGTTAACCAAATAAAACTCTATGAGTTCAGTTTTCCTCTTAATTTTCATAAATCCGAGTGTCACGGAGGAATACAATATTCCATTGATAAAATCATTTAAAAGTAAATATGTTTTATTTTGTTGGAAGTTACTGCTTAAAACAAAATGACAAAGAAACAAATAATTTACTATTTTAACTTTTATCTTCTGTGTTTTCAATGACTATTTCTTATCTGTTTACTTTACATTAAATTATTTTGCACATTGGTAACTCATTCCATTTTGTTAAATAAATACCTTTATCTATGTTTATTATTCTTTCTAATAAGTTTTGTTCTTCTGTCACTGAGATGTCAGCTGAGGACTCTTTGAAGCTTGAAATTTAAATTAAGTCGATTTAAACACTTCTAGACTATGTACAGTGGGAATTCAATACCCTTGCTAAGCTTCTGAAATTCTTCAGGAAATATATTCTCATGCCCCCTTTTTCGTGACACATTATTTTGTTCCTTAATTTCATTAAAATGTTTGCAGGTGATCATAAAATGGACATATGTTTTCCACCAATGCTATAGTCTCAGACACCTCTGAGGCTGTCATGACAATTTAAAGAAATACGAGATTTTTTTAAGAAAGACGTGATGGTTAAGATGGTTTGTC
Source organism: Trichechus manatus latirostris (assembly GCF_000243295.1). NCBI lineage: Eukaryota > Metazoa > Chordata > Mammalia > Sirenia > Trichechidae > Trichechus > Trichechus manatus. Next base: position 21,236,713 of record NW_004443963.1, read on the forward strand.
AACTTGGCTGGGCCATGATTCTCAGTGGTTTGGCAGTTATGATGTAGCTTTGCAGTTGTGTAATAACGTAATCACCTCCATGATGAGATTTGATATAATGTAATCTCCTCCATGATGAGATCTGCTATGAGCAGTCAATCAATTAACAAGGAGTTTCCTTGGATGTATGATCTGCATCCAATATATATGGATTTTCTGGCAAAGCTTGCTGGCTTTTGCTCTGCTCTGGATCCTGCATTCTGCTCATCATCATCTTAACTCTGCTTCTTGGGATTTGAGCCAGCATCTTGCCATCTTACCTACTGATCTTGAATTCATCAGCCTTGGCAACCCATAAGCCATCAGCTTGCCTTCTGACTTTTTTATCTTGGGTTCATCAGCCTATGCAGCTTCATGAATCAGGAGAAGCCTCCAGCATGATGCCTAACTTGGGACTTTCCAACCTCTACAACCACGTAAGCCATTTCCTTGATATAAATCTCTCTCTCTCTCTCTGCCTCTCTCTCTCTCTCTGTCGCTCTCTCTCCTCTCTCTCTCTCTATATATATATATATAAATATGAAGCCCTTGTGGCACAGTGGTTAAGAGCTTGACTGCTAACCAAAATGTCAACAGTTCAAATACACCAGACGCTCCTTGGAAACCCCATGGGGCAATTCTACTCTGTCCTATAAGGTCACTATGAGTCAGAATCAATTAGACGGCAATGGGCTTTTGGTTTATATGTATATATGTTTGTGTGTGTGTGTGTGTGTATGTGTGTATGTGTATGTATATACACATATGCTTCACTAGTTTTGCTTCTCTGGAGAATGCAGCCTAAGAAGTTTGGTACCAAAAGTGGTTCTAGAGAAACAAAATTGTAAGGATTAGTTTTCCAAATTGGTTCTCAATTCTGGTTGTTCTTAAACATGTTGATGACTCTGCTTCCAATAGTAAAGAGGGCACTGCTAATCCATGGCTTGAGGTGGCAATAGAAATATGTAAAATATCACCATCAAATGACCAAACATTGGTGAGAGGCGAGGCTCTGGGTAATCACATGTATGACTCTTCTCTACAATTTTGTCAGAATGAGAAGTATAAGGAAACTGATTGGTTGGGCCTACATTTGCTAGACAGAGTGGTGAAAAAAAGAGATGAGCTCAGAGCCTCAGAGTCAAAGCTCAAGTACCACATAAACAACCTCAAAGTTGCCAGTTGTGCCCTGAAAGCCTTAATTCTTGTAGTAACATAGCTGACATTGCAGAAAACCAAACACAGTCTTATTGTAAGAGTAGCTGAATTACAACAGCCATTGAATTCCCAACCTTAAATGATGTCTGAAGTTAAAGTGAGGGCATTGATTGGGAAGAAATGGGATCCTGAAACTTGGGATGTGGACATATGGGCAGATAATCAGGAAGCTGGAGACACTGAGCCCCTAAATTCTGTTGAATCACTCTTGCCAACAGAACCAGCCCTTTCACTCCCATCTGAAAAGATTGCTCCGTGTTTGTCTGCTAAGCCACCCTCCCCAGTAAAAACATTAGCCCCTCCACCTCCATCTGATGAGATTAACCAAGCTGTGTCTGAAGAGCCTTGGTCTGAATCGTTGCCTGGGGCATCGCCTGAGACAGATGCCTTACAGGACAATGTTGAATGCTCTAAAAACACACACCCAACACCAATTTTGGCTACTAGACCTATAACTAGACTTAGTCCCAGAGAGCCTCAATAAGTGAAGTACAAATTGTGACCCAGGAGGAGGTATGCTACACTCCAAAAGAACTACTTGCCTTTTCTAATATGTACAAACATAAATCTGGGGAATATGTGTGGGAATGGCTGTTAAGGGTGTGAGATAATGGTGCAAGGAACCTAAAGTTTATCAGTCTGAGGTTATTGATATGGGCTTGCTAAGCACAGATTCTTCATTCAATGTTTCAGCTCAAGAGGTTAGGAAAGGATCTAATAGTTTATTTGTTTGGGTTGCTGAAACATGAATTACATACAGGGTGGCCTACCTTAATCAAGTTGAAGTATCAGACTTGCCTTGGTAAACCATAGAAAAAAGTATCCAAAGGCTTATGGAAATTGGCATGCTAGAGTGGATTTATCAGGTTAGACCCACATACCCACTTACAAAGCGCCTGGAAGACATGCATTGTAGCAAAATGGTGAGGAACAAATTTGTGAAGGGAGTCCCAGCATCCTTGAAGACTGCTGTGATTGCTATTTTATCTAAGTTATATTTGACATTGAGAGCTGCCCTAATTGAATTAAGACACCTAACTACAATGTGGTTGATTGGACCTCATGGTGATAGGGGCCAAATGGCAGCACTCAATCGACAAAGACAAGGTGATGTGGTTACCGTAATAGACAATGAATTCAAAGCAGTAATCAGAATAGTCTGACTTGTAAGGACTTATGGCATTGGCTGCTTAATCAGTGTCCTCAGGAGTGAAATAGATAGGAAATCTACTAAATATTTACTTGATCTGTACAAGAGGATGAATTCAGGTTGAAGTGAACAGCAGTCTAATTTGAATCACTAGAATAGAGAGTCACGTCCTCTCAATCAATTCCGAGACTTGAGCCAGTTTACAGACACACAACCCCTTGAATGAAGGGCTGGGTGAGTTTCCTTGAGAAAGGATTCCAATACAGTGCCAAAAACTTAAACAAGGCTCCAGGAATTGACGGGATATCCATTGAGATGTTTCAGCAAACTGATGCAGAGCTGAAGGTGCTCACTCATCTATGTCATAAAATTTGGAAGACAGCTTCTAACCAATCAACTGGAAGAGACCCACATTTGCATCCTTTCCAAAGACAGTTGATCCAACAGAATGTGGAAATTATATAACAATATTATTAATATCACACAAAAGTAAAATTTTGCTGAAGATCATTCAAAAGCTGTTGCAGCAGTGCACCACATGTTTGTCAGTTTGTTGTACTGTGGTGGTTTGAAAGTTGCTGTGGTACTGGAACATTTGCCACCGGTATTTCTAATACCGGCAGGGTCAACTTTGGTGGACAGGTTTCAGTGGAGCTTCCAGACTAAGACAGACTAGGAAGAGAGACCTGGCAGTCTACTTCTCAAATAATTGGCCAGCAAAAACCTTATGAATAGCAACAGAACATTGTCTGATATAGTGCTGGAAGATGAGCTACTCAGGTTGGAAGGCACTCAAAATATGACTGAGGAAGAGCTGCCTCCTCAAAGTCAGTCGACCTTAATGACGTGGATGGAGTCAAGCTTTCGGGACCTTCATTTGCTCATGTGCCATGACTGAAAATGAGAAGAAACAGCTATAAGCATCCATTAATAATAGGAACATGGAGTGTACGAAGTATGAATCTAGGAAAATTGGACAATCAAAAATGAGATGGAATGCATAAAGATCAATATTCCAGGAATTAGTGAGCTGAAATGGACTGGTATTGTCCATTTTGAATCAGGCATTCATATGGTCTACTATGCCAGGAATGACAACTTGAAGAGGAATGGTTTTGCATTCATTGTCAAAAAGAACATTTCAAGATCTATCCTGAAGTACAATGCTGTCAGTGATAGGATAATATCCATACACCTGCATGGAAGACCACTTAATATGACTATTTTTTAAATTTACTCACCAACTACAAAGGTCATAGATGAAGAAATTGAAGATTTTTACCAACTTTTGCAGTCTGAAATTGATCGAACATGCAATCAGCGTGATTGATAATTACTGGTGATTGGAAAGCAAAAGTTGAAAACAAAGAAGGATAGGTAGTTGGAAAATATGGCCTTGGTGATAGAAATAATGCTGGAGATTGCATGATAGAATTTTGCAAGACCTGCAGCTTGCTCATAACAAATACCTTTTTTCAACAACATAAATGGCAACTATACATGTGGACCTCGCCAGACTGAATACACAGGAATCAAATCAACTATATCTGTGGAAAGAGACAATGGAAAAGTTCAATATCATCAGTCAGAACAAGGTCATCAGCCAACTGTGGAACAGACCAACAACTGTTCTTTGCAAGCTGAAGTTGAAGAAAATACAAATAAGTCCACGAGAGCAAAATTAAGACCATGAATATATTCCACCTGAACATAGAGACCATCTATTGCGCCATAGATTGCTTTTGTGTGGCCTTTCTATCCATGGTCTTATAACTTCCACCCGAGTGATTGGGTGGGACTGTGAGATAGGGTAATTTTGGCCCACCAAGGGGATTGGTTAGTTTTGCCATCCCGCTGATCTTGAAATCAGCCACCCCACGGGTGAGAAAGAAGAGAAGATATCACCACCATCAGAGAAGAAGAGCCAGTATGTCCTTTGGACCCAGGATCCCTGTGCTAAGAAGCTCCTGGGACCAGGAGACAGAGAGTGAGCTGTAATCCTGAAGATGGTGAGAAGCAGTGGCGTGAGACACCTGGCAGGAGAGACCTGGCAGCAGAGACCCAGCAGCAGAGACCTGGCAGCAGGAAAGGCACAGTGGGCTTCCCAGCCCACAGAGAGAGAAATATGAGTGCCTTTGGACAGAGGCCTAGGGCCAGGGAGAGGTGTTTCTGCAAGGGTGTCCTGATGGAAGAACTGTATCCTGAGTGCTCCTCAGCCAGAATTGTAACCATTTACTTCCCTAATAAACCCTATAATCATAAGTATGGTCTGTGAACTTTGAATGGCCATTGCAATAAATTATCAAACCCAGCAGAGAAGTAGAGAGTGCTATGGGAGGGATGGTTGGTGTCAAAACTGGTAAAGATGGCAGAGAAAGGAGGCAGGTCTGAACTCTGCCTCATAGGAATCAGCCTTGGGCTGTTGGTCTTGATTCTTTTTCCCCCTTGTGAAGTTAGAGGAGGTCAGACACCGACCCCAAGCCATTTTTACACCATCTCAAGATAGCTTTGATGCATTGAACATGACTGAAGACCAGATAAGTTGTGGAATGACATTAAGGACATCGAACATGAAGAAAGCAAGAGGTCATTAAAAAGACAGGAAAGAAATAAAAGACCAAAATGGATGTCAGAAGAGCCTCTGAAAGTTGCTCTTGAACATAGAGTGGCTAAAGCAAATGAAAGAAATGATGAAGTAAAAGAGCTGAACAGAAGATTTCAAAGGGAGGCTGAAGAAGACAAAGCAAAGTATTATAAAGAAATGTGCAAAGACCTGGAGTTAGAAAACCAAAAGGGAGAACATGCTCTGCATTTCTCAAGCTGAAAGAACTGAAGAAAAAACTCAAGCCTTGAGTTGCAATATTGAAGGATTCCAAGGGGAAAATATTAAACGACATAGGAAGCATCAAAAGATGGAAGGAATACACAGAGTCACTGTACCAAAAAGAATTGGTTGATGTTCAAACATTTCAGAAGGTAGCATATGATCAAGAACCCATGGTACTGAAGGAAGAGGTCAGAGCTTCCCTGAAGACATTGGTAAAAAAAGGGACCAGCAATTGAAGGAATACCAACTGAGATGTTTCAACAAACGAATGCAGCACTGAAAGTGCTCACTCCTCTATGCCAAGAAATTTGGAAGACAGTTTCCTGGCCAAAGAGACTGGAAGAGATTCATATTTGAACCCAATCCAAAGAAAAGTGATCCAACAGAATGTGGAAATTATTGAACAATATCAATATGACACACAAGTAAAATTTTGCTAAAGATCATTCAAAAAGATTTGCAGCAGTGCATCGACAGGGAACTGCCAGAAATTCAAGCCAGATTCAGAAAAGAACATGGAACAAGGGGTATCATTGCTTGTGTCAAGTGGATCATGGCTGAAAGCAAAGAATACCAGAAAGATATTTACCGTGTTTTATTGGCTATGCAAAGGCATTGAACTGTGTGGATCATAACAAATTTTGGATAACATTGTGAAGAATAAGAATTCCAGAACATTTTATTGTGATCATGAGGAACCTGTACTTAGACCAAGAAGCAGTAGTTCTAACAGAACAAGGTTACACTGCTTGGTTTAAAGTTAAGAAAGGTGTGCATCAAGGTTGTATCCTTTCACCATACTTATCCAATATGTACACTGAGCAAACAAGCCAAGAAGCAGGACTATATGAAGATTAACATGGTATTACGATTTGAGGAAGACTCATTAATAACCCGCAATATGCAGATGACACAACCTTGCTTGCTGAAAGTGAAGAGAACTTGAAGCACTTACTGGTGAAGATCAAAGACCACACCTTCAATATGGATTACACCTCAACATAAGGAAAACAAAAATCCTCACAACTGGACCAATAAGCAACATCATGATAAAGCAGAAAAGATTGAAGTTGTCAAGGATTTCATTTTACCTGGATCCACAATCAACACCCATGGAAGCAGCAGTCAAGAAATCAAAGGACACACTGCATTGGACAAATGTGCTGCCAAAGACCTCTCTAAAGGGTTAAAAAGCATAGATGTCAGTTTGTGGGCTAAGGTGTGCCTGACCCAAGCCATGGTGTTTTTAATCGACACATAAGCTATTTTTCTATGATTTCTAATTGTTTATTTTGACCTTTTGTTCTTGTATTATTTTCCTGAATTCATCTATTGCCTGGTCTGTGTTTTCCTTGACTTTTGCTGTGTTTTCATTGCTTTTTTCTGTGTTTTCCATACTTTGTTCTTAGTTTTTTTTCCTTGTTTTTGTCTGTGTTTTCCTTGTTCTCTTTCCTAATCTCTTGGAGAGCCCTAAATACTAGTCTTATGAATTCCATATCAGATAGTTTCACCGCCTTTTCGTCTATCAGAAAGTCATCTGTTTCTTTATTTTGGTCACTTGCTGGAGCCATCTTGTCCTGCTTTTTATATGTTTTAATATTATCTGCTGTCTCTAAGACATTAAGGTATTATTTTCTTTATTTATTGATTGTACGTTCATTTGTTTTGTTTTGATATGTCAGGCTGGGTGAGCCAGTTGTGCTTTGCTGCTTGGTCATCTCTGCACACACTAGCTCTTACCACCTTGTCCAGGTGGGCAGAGCAGCAGCAGTCAGGGTGAGCCCACTTCACTGTACACTGGTTTGGTAGGTGGTTGAGGGTGGACTGGGCCAGCAGTATCTGCCTCCTGATGTTGGTCCAGCATTGTGGGAGCATTCACAGCCCTCTTCAGATAGGCGGAGGTGTCAGATGGGGAGTGGTATGGGCTAACTTCCATCATTCAGCAGCTAGTATAGTGATGGAAGGGGAGCCACAGTGCAGGCCTGGTGTGGCAGCAGGCATGAGCAGGAGACGCTCTAGCCACAGCAGTACAACAAGGGCCACCGAGAAAGGGGGTGTCATGTATGTGGCTAGGATCAGGAAGAAAAAAAAAAAAAAAGGTAGCTGGCTAGTGTGAGCAAGGGCAGACCTGGGGGCCACATGAGGGGGGAAGTTCGCATACAGAGCAAGCAGGAGGTAGAAAGTGGCAGGCCAGCAGCTCTCTAGCTGCAGCAATGCAGTGTGGTCCAATGGGAAGGGGTAGAGGTGGTGAATGGGGCTAGGTGGGAGGGAGAAATAAAAGGAAGAAAGAGAAAAAGAAAAGAAAAAAAGGCAAAGCAGGAGCCAGCAGGTGGGAGCAGAGCACATGCCGTGTGACAGTAGGCTGGTAGCTCTCTACCCAAGGCAGTAGGGCATGGCCCAGAGAGGTGTGTGGTTGGCATATGGGACTACGTGGGAGAGAGAAAGAAAATGAGGAAAGAAGGAAAAAAATGGTGTGGCAGGAGCCAGCAGGTAGAGACAGGGCAGACTCATGGTGACAGTGGGCCAGGAACTCTCTGAGCTGCATGGTGTGGCCTGTTGGGAAGGGGTGGCAGTGGCATATGGGGCTAGGTGGAAGGGAGAAAGAAAAGGAAGAAAGGGACAAGAAAAAAATGGTGCGGGGGTATCCCGTGGGTAGGGGCAGTGTGGGATAGGGGTGACGGTGGGCTGGTAGCTCTATAGCAGAGTTGCAGAGCATGACCAGTTGGGAAGGGGTGGTGGTGTTGTACAGGGCTAGGTGGGAGTGAGGAATAAAAGGAGGAAAGGGGAAAAAATGGCACGGCAGGAGCCAGCAGGTAGGGGAGGCGTGGACCCAGGGTGATGGTGGGCTGGTACCTCTTTAGCCAAGCAGCACACTATGGACCATTGGGAAGGTTTGAGGGCAGCATACAGGATAGATGAGAGAGAGAAAGAAAAGGAAGAAAGGGAAAAGAAAAAAACTAGTGCAGCATGAGCCAGCAGGTGGGGGTGAGGGAGACCCAGGGCGATGGCGCGTTGGTAGCTCTCTAGCCGAGTGGTGGGAAGGAGTGGGGTGGCGTATGGGGCAGAAGGGTGAGGGGTAGGAAAGCATGTTTCTCTGGTTACCAGGTTCTCTGTCTCCTATTACGAGCTCCATGAAGTTGCCTTCCCATATTTCCTGTCCAGGGTCAAGATGGCAACACTTTGCTGTGTTAGTTTCCAGGGGACCTCCAATCCTTATCTCTTCTCATTCTCTGCTTTCCTTCAGTTTCTTCTTCCATTTGATGTTTGACCTAGTTCTTTATCCCTTCATTTGATGCTTAAGTTTCCAGGACTGATGTTTGTTATCTGTTTTACTAAGTTTTATGGGTCTTTGTTGCAGTGGGATAGCATAATATGTTTGTCTAGGGCACCATGTTGGCTTCACCTCTGTATCTTTATCTTAATGAGATGTTTTATAGAGTTTGTGAATAAAAGGTTGGATTTACACTGGTTTAACAAGTGTATATTTTTTGAGCTAATTAACAGATCTTCAAAAATCTAGAGTGAGGTTTTATTAAGCACTGTTGAATTATTTCTGTTCAAAAATTCTTTCAGTGAAAACTTAAAACAGTAGTAATAATAAAACTGCCATATGATCAAAAACATGAAAGATTAACTAATACCAGAGTCTACAAACATGTTTAAACTAGTTTTGATTACATAGAAATATACGATAAAACCAACCACATAGAATGTAAATAAAAAGATGTGAAATATAAAATGATGCAAACTGGAAATGAATAGTCATAGAGATAAGAGAAGATGTAGGAGAAATACACCGAATAAGAACAGGGAACATCTTGCTTTGTCACAACTCACATAGAAAAGGAGATCACTGGCGGTGTAAATGGTTAATGTGTTCAGCTGCTAACTGGAAAGTTAGCAGTTTGAGTCCACCTAGAGGCACCTCAGAAGAAAGGCATGGCAATCTACTTCTGAAAAATCAGCCACTGAAAACGTTATGGAGCACAGTTCTACTCTGACACACATGGGATCGCCACGAGTCAGAATCAACTCGATGACAACTGGTACATAAAGAAAAAAAAAAAACAAAGCAAAACAAAATTAATGGTTTCTTTTGACTGTAAGATTAAGAAGCATTGTGCAAAAAACTTGCAATCTTACATGCCTTAAAAGAAGTATAACTATCAGGTAGTTAGGAGGTGATGGCAACCCTATGTGTTACAGAGTAGAACTTGTCCTTAGGGCTTTCATAATCTTTATGGAAGCAGATCACCAGGCCTCTCTTCCCCAGCACTACAGGGTGAGTTCAAACCACCAACCTTTAGGTTAGCAGTCGAGTGCAAACCATTGACTCAAAAGCAACAGGTTTGGCTTTTGGTTTTTAGGCAGTGATATTTTAACTGGATAGATTGAATCTGGTCTGATGTAAAAGCTTAACAATTTCTTTTTTTTAAACTGAGACAATTGCAAGATAGAAAGCATTCATTTGCTTCTGACTGGAGTTCCTAATAAAAATAAGAATATCGAATCCAGAAATGAGAAGACTACAGGATAACACTGTACTTATCTTTTTCTTTTTTTTTTTAATTTTGAAAGGATGCCACTTAGAGGATGAAATAGAGATACTCAGTGTAGCAGAATTTGGGATAGAAGTTCTGACAATCAGGCAGGTGTAAGTTATGGAGAGGAAGATTTTAGTATAATATAAACAAAAGGAAAACTTTCTAACAAGGAGTCTTGTCCAAAATGACTTTGTGAGTATCCCAAAAGTATTCAACAAGTGAAGAAATCATACTTGGTATTTGCTCCTCACATGGTCCTCATGGGATGGCCCTAGAGTTTGCCCGTGTAATGAAATAATACTTGGCTTATTTTCAGCCCTTCCTCAGAGGGACACTTTCCTCCAGAATTCTGGAAAACCTTATGCTGCAATACTCTGTAATAGTTTCATGGGGTTGGAAATAAGCAAGACTACCATGGATTCTGGCTGTTGCTGCTTTCCTAGATCATCGGGGATCAGGGACTCTTGGTGCTCTTCTTAAATCTCCATTTGCTCCCATCCTCATTCTAAGGCCTCTTGAACGTCAGCATGGAGGCGAGAGATTTTCTTGCACTTGATTGCATAGATTTATTGGCACTTTTTTTTACTTTGGTATAGATATACCTGTAATTATCTAACAGAACTAAAGCGATTCCTAGTCTATCATCCTCACCCTGTGTTCAGGAAGACAGATACAACAGGTTTTAGAAAAATTAAAGGAAGATCAAAATTTCAAAACAGAAAAAGCAAAACTATGGCCCTATATGTAATGCCGCTGGGGAGCCCTGGTTGTGCATAGTTAAGCATTTGGCTGCTAACCTAAAGGTCAGCAGTTTGGACCCACCATCTGCTCCATGGGATAAAGATGTGGCAGTCTGCTTCCATAAAGATTTACAGCCTTGGAAACCCTGTGGTGCTGTTCTACTCTGTCCTATAGGGTCACTATGGGTTGGAATAGACCTGACAGCAATGGATTTGATAATGTCACTAAAAATGAATATGAGCATGCAGTGCTTAGGAAGGACGCTATTTTCTTGGGGATTAAACATGTTTGAGATTTTTAATGTGAATATTATAATTGATAGTTTATATTTCTCAAATATATCTTTTTTCCTAGAAAAAAAAAGATCTCTGCAGTTTCATGTAAAACAGATTCACAAGACAGAAAAGATATATAAATTCAGGTAAGAAAAATTACAAAACAATCATATTCATTTTAGTCATATAATAACGCAGCCACGACTATTTGTTATGTGCTTAAAAGTGCATTTTTTCCTCGACTTTCAAAAATGTGCTATGCCATAAATTATAGATTATCAGGGTGAGAATAAATATGGAGAATTCGTATTTCACTGCTTGAAGGAATATCATGGCTAAATCACACAGGGTATAGGACAGAGCTGGTGATTAAAATAGAGTCCTAGGGATGTGTATTCTATTATTTCTTACTTTCTATTTTGTTCCACTGCTTAGAAAACGTCACAATCAGAAAAGTATTCCATTATCTCTAATGAATTATTTCATAAATTATACTATTTGTAATTCTTTTATTAATGGAGGTAACCCTTTTGATAGGCTATATTCTGTAATTTTCCATAAGAGGAAATAATATTACTTTACTGTATTCTAGGTTAGAGTCATCACCTTTTCCTTAGAGGTACAGGTAGTCCCCGGATTACGAATGTACGATTTGTGGAAAACTCATACTTGCCCTTTAATGTTATGTATATTTGTCCTCACTTTGAAACGATTAAACTAACCTGTAACCACAACAAATTCTTCATCACAATCGCCTTCACTTGCTGCAGGTGCAGATTTTAAATCATTCAAAAGGCTTTGAGCCTTTTCTTCCAGTAACATGAAACCCATTGCCATGGAGTCAATTCTACCTGATAGCAACCCTATAGAACAGAGCAGAACTGCCCCATAGGGTTTCCAAGGAGCGGTGGGGGATTTGAACTGCCAACCTTTTTGTTAGCAGCTGTATCTTGCCATAGCTCTTAACCACTGTGCCACTAGGGTGCCTTCTTCCACTAAAGTAAGGCTAAATAAGAACCATAAGTACCTGTTCAAACTTACCTAGAAATTCTTAAGTACACACTCATTTTTCTGAGCCCAAAATTGTGACATAATATGGCCAAAATATACGTGAACCATTTAAAATCAAGTCTGCTCTCAAAAGCCTGCGTATATTAAAGTTGCCATGCTTATAGGCCTCCTAGCTAAAGCTTTTATCTAAGTTGCTCTTCGGTTTAGCATTTAAAAAAAAAAATTCTGTAAAATGCTAACATTGAGTGTCTTTATTTATTACAGGTGATTTAATAATGAATTAAAATACTTATATTATAATAAAAGTTTCATAGCATATATCACATTATGCCATAAGTAAGCATTCAATTCTTTTTTGTCCTCATATTCAGTGCCGAACACAACACCTGGCACAGAGTAGATGGTCGATAAATATTTACTAAGCATATTAATGGAGGATGAGACAGATGCAAATAGATTATCCTTGAAGAATTAATGCTACTTTCATTGATATAAAGTCAAAAAAGTAGCCTTTATTTGGTTTAAGAACTTAAGATTTCATCCTCTTCTTCTTTCTCCTACTCCAACATCATCACCACCTCCTCCTTCTTCTCTTTCTAAGTAAGATCAACAGACAAGGACTGTTAAGTTGTAATGTGTTGCAAAAGGAAGAAATGTGTGTGGAGTGATTTTAGCATATCTTAAAAGCCTTTCCTATGACACTTGGTTTAAATGTTACCAAAGAAGAAAAGAAGTAGCACTGTTGCCCTGAGTTGCTAGACTGACAATGAATTTGTTTCATGGCGGGGTGGGGGGAATCCTAGAAATACTCCAAATAACCAAAGTTGTTTTGGTTTTAGCATGTCAGCCAAATACAAATATGTTAACTTGTATGCTTCAGGGAAATCAGTACTTATTTATTCTTAAAACAACTAAGTTTTTAGTCATCAAGTGAATAGTTTCTTAAAATCTTTTATGCAGTAAGCTTGTTTGATTTGTGCCTTACTTTGAAACTTCTCATTTTTTCTCAGATTGAAAGTAGTTTGAGATGATGTAGATTTTTTTACACGTTTATTTAGAGACAAGTAGAATCAATAAAATTTACAGGATAAGAAGAAATATAAAGGCATCACTCACCTTTTACTTTCACATTTAAATAAAATTAGACTAATTCCAGAAGCTGAAGATTGGCTCCACTTTAAAGTAAGACAATTAACTCCTTGGTATTTATTTGTAGTTCTAAGAGCCCTTATTGGTAAAAAGTTTACGTTGCCTCAGGATGTACTTTTAGTTTCATTTTCTTCTATTTATTTATTTTTCTTAGTGCATCGGAGCAAAGTGTTATTAGACAGAAGAAATGAATATTAAATAAATTAAAATTTAAGAGTCTTTCTTAACATGAGAATTTTATCAGACTTTAATTTCAGATTACCATCTCTATCTCAAATGGTAGTCATAAACCATCTCAAATGGTTTGAAAATAACACTGGACTTGAACACAAAATTTTAATTTGACTCACCTTGAGTCCAAATTCCATCTTTAACTAATTGTGTTACCTTATACAAGTCGAAGTATCTCTCATCTTTTGTTCACTCATGTGAGGCACAAATGGGATGTTTATGAAAGTATTATGTCAACTATAAAGTCTTCTATAATGTGAAGTGGTATTTGTGGGACTAGGGAAAGAGTGGAAAGTTTGTTGACTTTCTCTTATAATTTCAAGCAGAAATTTGCCATTGGTGACAAGGGAGGGGACAACCCCTCGGAGATGACTGCCTTCATTCTTGTAGGCATCAGGATTCGTCCAGAGCTCCACAGTCTCCTCTTCCCACTGTTCCTGATTGTTTATGGCACAGTCCTTCTGGGGAACCTTAGCGTGACTGGCATCATTGTGACTGATCCCTGACTGAATACACCAATGTATTTCTTCCTTGACAAACTCTCTGTTATTGACCTCTCCTACTCCACTGTTATTTTACCCAAAGTCATGGTCAATATCTTTTCTCAGAAAAAGACCATACTGTTTGTGGATTATGTAGCTCAGCTCTTTATGCTCTCTATCTTGGCAGGCATGGCCTATGACTGCTACATTGCTATCTGCAACCCATTCCCATTCACTGTCTTTATGTCAAGAAGACTCTGTATTTAGTTGCTTGCTGGTTCCTATCACTGTGGCTGGGTCAGTTCCATTCTTCAAATCATTGTAACTTTCTCCATCTCTTCTTCTGCCTTTTGAGTCATTGATCACTTGTACTGTGATTCTAATCCGATTGAGAAGATCTACTGTTCCAATATCTTTTACAAGAAGATGGTGTCACTTAGTTTGGCTTTAGTCATTACTATGCCCACAGTAGTTCTTATTGTAGTATCTTACATGTATATTGTGCTCAGTCTTAAAGATCCACTCCAGCGAAGGGAAGAAGAAAGCCTTCTCTACTTGCAGCTCCCACCTAGAGGTTGTGAGTTTGGTCTATGGAACTGTCTCCTTTGCATATTGAGTTGTTATTGCAGGTGCCATTGAGTCAGTTCTGACTCATAAGGGCCCTGTGTACTACACAACAAAACACTTCCCGGTCGTGCACCATTCTCATAATCGTTGTTATGTTTGAAACCATTGTTGCAATGTTTGAGCCCATTGTTGCAGCCACTGTGTCAATCCATCTCGTTGAGGGTCTTCTTACACCCCCTAAAAAACCTGAACTTTGTAAAGTAGCTTCCGTATGTTACATTTTGTTCACGCCCACGTTGAATCCTTTAATCTACTCACTAGGAAGTCAGAATGTTAAAGATGCCATGAGAAAAGTCCTGTGTAAGAAAAAAATTTTACTCTAAATCCACTTCTATTTATTTAACTGATTCTTACATCAATTGATTTTGGCTGCCTGATCATCTAGACTTAGGCATTTAAAGCTTAGATTTATTTAAAAACTTCTTAGGTGTTCTATTCCACAGCATTAATAATTTCCTATAATGATTTCTCCAAATAACTTATTCACATTTCTTCAAGGCAATGTTATATCTGAAACTTTTAGACACAGATGAATATTTACAGCATTTCTATAAACGCTTATATATCTCTTAGTCTCCAGGTAATAATATGTAAATGGGAGAGTAGAGAATTTTATTGTTTCTCTTCTCTGCGTGCCTAAGTAAAATTTAGATAAACACTTAGTATAAAGATTAACTTGGAAACGGTGTTCCAATTGGTTTATATGCAACTGACAGTCTAAATGTTAGCTTTGGGTTGTGTTTTTGATGGCATGTAGAAGACGTGAGAGAATGTGTATATGATGAAGAGAAAATGAGTAGGAAAAATCACCAGGGTTCCCTTTGCTGAATTAAAGGATCAAAGAAAAAGAAACATGGGAAAATTGAATTCATTTGGTTAAAATCAAGACATTTCATTTGGTGTTCTTTGAATAGGAGGGTCGCCCTGCTTTGCTGTCATAAAATGAAAACATCTCATGTTTTTCAGCTCATGCTCTCTATCTTTTGGATAACACAAATTGTTGGTAGTGAATATGCAATTAGTGAAAGTGCTATATTGAAATGAAGTCAGCTAAAAAATCTCAGTTAAAAATATCACCATGCCTTGTATTAACCCCTGTAAAGAGTTGGATCATATGTGTGTGTGTTTGTCTTTGTATGTGTGTGTATTAATATGATTATGGAGTAATTTAAAAATGTGATATTCCTGGGAAAAAAACCAATATTAGTTGAGAGGAGAAGGTTGGTTGAGGCAGCATCCCACAGGTTTCAAGGAAAGCCAGGTTCCAGAGAAATTCATGTCAGGATTACCATTTTTGCAAGTGACCTAGGCAATGCTTCAGCTAAACATTACAATTTATAATGCCTAACTGTAGATGATATCAGTTGTAGCAAAAATTAAATCTAAAATACAATTTCCAGTTTTGTCCATATAGTCAGCATTGTGAAAACCAAAAGCATAGATCCTCAATTAAGTCTTCCTTTTTTTTTTTTTTTTTTTTTCTGTTTTGGTTTAGACAGCAAAACCTCCTTTGATGAATACACACTCACATACATCTTTGTGGGTTAATATTTATCAGGGTAAGTAATTTCAAGAATAATTATTCTTAAGAGATAGAGAGACTAAGTGATTTATTAAACCAGTTATATTTATCCCCTTCTCTACAAATACTCTAAGCTACTATTTTTCTTGATATTATTTAATTCAGAAAAATACTATTTGAGTACAAAACAGGAATCCAAGTTAGCTTGGGAAACTGATCTTTCATGCTGATTATCATTCTGAAAAATACCTTTATTGGTTTAAGTATTACTCTTTTATATTGAATGTCCATTAGTCTTAGACTGTTGCTTTTTGATATACCCACGAAGTATGGTTTATTAAGCACTATGGAGAAAAGACAATAAAATGTCAGCTAAGAATACAACCTAACTCCATTTGCTTTAGTTTTTTGGTCTGCTGGATTATGTTTTATGTTTTGTAGCCATAACAGATTATAGTATTTCAATATCTAACCTCACATGTGGCATTGTATAAACCACTCTAAATGTTTGAAGGAATATGGATAGGTTAGAAACCAAGGCAGAATGTTTTCAAAGCATCAAAGCTATCTCTTCTATTCTTTTATAATTGCATAAACTTTTCCCTTGGTAAATCGTTTCTTCACTCAAAATCTTTCTGTGGAAACCAATGCCTAATTTATAACTTTCTTATTACTTGTGCAATCAAGATTCCATCATACCAGCCCTTTGTTTGCTTTCTTGACGAAGTATTTTCTTTTTTTCAATGATGCATGGGTTGCTTTTGAATGGTTATCACATTCAAAAGAGTTTGAAGATTACATTCTGCATTATATATGTACCATAAATTGTTATTTGTAAGAGACTTAAAAACTTTACACAAAAGTCCATGTGGAGAAACTTTTTAGTGAAGTGATGTGATCTTCAGAGGCCAAAGATTGTATTAGACATCTTAAACATTCTTAACTTATTTATACTGCATTGTTTCATCCTCCTGTTACAATTTTTGGAACTGCACATATATGAATTGTTCTGTAATATCAGGTGCTGTATTTTATGTTTAATTGTATGTATTGTTGGTATTTGCCTAATATTTGGTGTATTGATGTACAACTTTGTTGAGGTCTTTTATAATAATATTTTCTATTTCTGGGACACTAAGATTCTCTGAAGGAGCACTGATGACAGAATGGTTAAGCACTTGGCTGCTAACTGAAAGGTTGGCAGTTCAAATCCATTAGACACTCCACGTGAGAAAAGACCTGGCACTCTGCTTCCATAAAAATTGACAAAAACAAACACCAAACCTATTGCCATTGAGTCAATTCTGACTCATAGGAACCCGTAAGAGAGAGTAGAACTGCCCCATAAGGTTTCCAAGGAGTGGCTGGTGGATTAGAACTGCTGACCTTTTGGTTAGCAGCTAAACTCTTAACCACGGCACTACCAGAGCTCACCATAAAGATTACAGCCTAAGAAACCATGGGGGCAGATCCACTCTGTCCTACGGGGTCACCATCATTTGGAATTGATTGGATGGCACACAACAAAAACAACCTGAAGTAGTTTTTAAATTCAGTCACATCCTTTATACGCATTTATATTCACTCAGTTATTCCTCCCTAGACTACTGAAGCCCTCAATATCACCAAACTGAGACTATATAAATTTACCAAATGTCCATTATTTGTGCTAGCTTCCAACCACTGCTTCATGATCCTGAAGTTATTCTGTAAATCATGAGTGGGAAATATGTAGAGAAGTGGTATTTGTAAATGTGAAATGCATGGGGGTGAAAAGACATTGGGTTAGACTCAGAAGCAAAAGACCTAATTTCACCAATTGCTAGAATTAGGAAATGAAACTAACCTTTGAAATTATCTTCAGTTGAAATCAGCTTCCATTTATGTCACAGTATCTCTATAAGGCTAAAATAATTATTACAAACTAGCTTTAAATCTTAACACTGTAAGGGATTATGTATGACACTAGGATCAAAACCAAGAGTTCATTTGTTTATTTTGCCTTGTGCCTCTCAGCAGGTCTCTGCCATGGGTGACAGAGAAACAAGCAATCACTCAGAAGTGACTGACTTCATTCTTGTAGGCTTCAGGGTCCGCCCAGAGCTGCATATGCTCCTCTTCCTGCTGTTTCTGCTTGTATATACCATGATCCTTCTAGGGAACATTGGGATGATGGCCATTATCATGACTGATCCCCAGCTGAACACACCAATGTATTTCTTCCTAGGCAACCTCTCCTTCATTGATCTCTTCTATTCATCTGTGATTGCACCCAAGGCTATGATCAACTTCTGGTCTGAGAGCAAGTCCATCTCCTTTGCAGGCTGTGTGACTCAGCTCTTTCTCTTTGCCTTCTTTATTGTGACTGAGGGATTTCTCCTGGCAGCCATGGCTTATGACCGCTTCGTTGCCATCTGCAATCCACTCCTCTACCCTGTTCAGATGTCAAAACGTTTCTGTACTCAATTGGTGGCTGGTTCCTATTTCTGTGGCTGCATCAGTTCAGTTCTTCAGACCAGCATTACCTTTACCTTATCCTTTTGTGCTTCTCGAGCCATTGACAATTTCTACTGTGATGGTCGCCCACTTCAGAGGATTTCATGTTCTGATATCTTTGTCTATAAAATAGTGACGTTTTCTTTATCCAGCATCATCGTCTTGCCTACCATCATAGTCATTATTTTTTCTTACATGTATATTTTGTCTGCAGTTGTCAAGATACGCTCCACCGAGGGACGTAAGAAAGCCTTCTCTACTTGCAGCTCTCACCTGGGAGTTGTGAGTGTGCTGTATGGTGCTGTCTTTTTTATGTATCTCACTCCTGACAGATATCCTGAGCTGAGTAAAGTGGCCTCTTTATGTTACACTCTAGTCACTCCCATGTTGAATCCTTTGATTTACTCTCTGAGAAACAAAGATGTCAAAGAAGCTCTGAGAAAGAGCCTGAAGAAAGAAATAGTTTTATTTAACTGTGTTTTAACAGTGATATAGATGAAAGTTGGATATTGACAATAGTTTAGTGAAGGACTGAGGCAAAGAATGTGCCCATTGATGCTGGAAATATTTAGGTTAGAGGGCTTATTTATTTGGATTCTATGTGCTTACTGCAGAAGAATACATATGGGCTATATTTTGCATTGTTTTGATTTTGAGGAAACTTTCTTTTTACTCCATAATTTTGGGTAAAGGTAACAATTACCTTTTTCTTTTTTAAGAAAATATATTTCCAAGTTTGCACCTGTCTTCCTGTTGATATTTGGGATATATTAATTTTCTTGAGTCGGTAATGTGTAATATGTTTGAAGTGTAATAGGCAGAGGTAACAAAAGTTGATGTAATATGCAGAGGAAACAAAAATTTAGATTTACTTAAGATATATTTTTCAGCATGTAGTGAGAAACTTGATACTTTCCACTACACAGAGTCATAAAGGTGACTTTGTGACTCCCCTTTATTTCCAGAGTCTGATGACTGACAATACTCTTTCATGGTTTCTCTGGCTTCATTTGTCATTATTTTGTCCCCCATCTAAATATTTATTAGATTAATAAATTGTTCTCGAAAATGCTACCTACTCATAAGAAAGCGATATTGAAAATAAACCAAAAGTCAAGATAATCCATTTTTATTATATTTAACTTTATAAGCATTTATCCATAAAATTAATATTTATCGAATTCTGATACCTCTTTGGCCCTATGATAAAAAGGTATATAGTATATAGGCCCTAGGTATAAATAACTTCTGTACTTATGAAACTCACAATCGGAGAGGCAACTTGCTAAACAGAGAACTAAAATGTCGTGCAGTAAATACAGTGAATAAAGACATGTATAGAAATGCAGAGGGAGTCTCTAAATGCAAGTGGTCATAAAGGTCAGGGAAAACTTCCTAAGCACATTTTTTTTTTTAATGGATAGAATTGAGTCAGATTAAATAGATAGGTTTTCCATGCAAAGGGAAATAAAGGATCATGCGATGCACTGCAAGAAGTTTAATAACTTATTACAATGCACAAGATAGGGAGTGATGAGATTTAAAAGGAAAATCATGGAAATTATGGATACCTACAGGTCAAGCAATGAACAATAGCCCTTATTCTAATGAAAGTGGGAAAATAACAAGGATTTTTTTTTTTTTAAGTAGTCAATAGATCAGATTGGCATTTACAAACATTACACCAGTAGCTCTGCAGAAAATAAATATTAATAGATGAGAGACCTAGAAAGAGTGATAGTCCAAGAAAGAGGTGAGAATGGCTTTAATGATGAAAGTTGTGTTAGAGGTAGTGAAGAGAAGCAATATGTTAAAAATAGCCAGTAAACTAACTGAATATATTAATTGATTAGCTGATGAAATAAGAATAATGTTAAAGTAAATAGTGACTTTTAACGTATGAGCATCAATGACAGGGGAAATTCTACCCTATAAAATGAGATAGAAAATATAGGAGTAATATAAGTTAATAGTTAAGAGTTATGAGAACAAGCTCAATAGTCAGATTGTTTTTAAATTCTGTTTTTTTCATGTTACTTTGGGAGAGTTACATAATATATCTGCATGTTAATTTCCTCATATAAAACGGAATGCATAATAGTATCTACCTGTTAAGAATTATTTGAAGAATTAAATGATATAAATTTAATACAAACTTTTTAAATTCATATATTTAACTAATATGTTATTTGTTCTTTCCTCACCCTTTGATACTATATCATGTTCTCAAAAATCTGAAAGATACTAACAATGATTTCCTTGGCTCTTTTCACTTGATTCTCTACCATGGAGCATCCTCAGCTCTCTGGGCTTACTTATGTTTCCATTTCAATAGATAAATCTTGAGAAACTACTTACTATATTATTTCAGCCTTTACCCTTTTTCTGTTGAGAACTACCATATTACGCAAATAACGAGTACCTTCTATGTATGTTTGCCCACTGCTCCCCCCAACCCCTGCACAAGGTTTTTTGTTAAGTGTTGCTATTCCAATTTTTTACAAGATGCAGTTTAAAAAAAAAAATTAGCATAGAGCGCTTATGAAAATACCTTGTGGGGGGAGAGAGTGGTTGGTAAACAATTGTAGAAGGCGCACGTTATTTGCATAAAAATACTGTATGAGAATAGATTGAAAAATGAGAAAAAAGGAATGAAGCCTCAATTAGATGGAAAATAGCATCTTATTAAATGCTATATCTATTTATGTCTCAGGTCATGTTTTTTAAAAATAATTCTCTCTTCTACTTTAACAAATTTCTATTCCTTCAGTTGTATTGTAATACAGAATATTAGAGAAAATATAGGACTCACTAGGTAGTAAATAAGGCATTGATCATGATACAACATTTATGAAGATATTTAGGTATGTAGTCACTGTGCTAAGTTGGCGTATTGTCTTTCACTTGAGATGGAGAAAAAAGATGTTTAGATTAGAAAGAGGCATATTTCCTAATTCACCTCCAGGAAATAAAGTGTAGGCCCTTCACACAACACTCTGAGTTCTAGAATAAAGCAAGTCTTCAACAAAAGAGACTCCTAATTCTGTATAATTCCAGCCCACCAGAGTCCTACGCACAGCTCTTTATCCATTGGATATTAGTAGTCTTATATTAAACTTTTGAAAAAAGGACACTAACAATGGATTGACTATTGGAAAGAAAAATATTCTCTATATTTTGCATTAACCTTGTGCTGCAAATCCCTTTCTGTCAAACACCACACACACACACACACACACACACACACACACACACACACACACACACATAAAGAACACAGGGATCACTCTTCTCCCTGTTCCCTCTCAAGGGGTATAATATCTCCCCAAGAGAAACAGACCACCAGCATTTCTTAGTCTCTCTAGCTTTGTGTTGCTAAAGCTCTGTTCCAAGCAACAAAGAACAAAAGGTATGGGGATATCTTACTCCACCAAGTGCTCATTTATAAATTGGAAGCTCTACTTCAGCGTGACAGGTAAGGAATACTGCGTGAGATGGTTAAGGTCGTGTGTCAATTTGGCTGGGCTATGATTCTCAGTGGTTTGATAGTCGTATGATGTTGTGATCACTTCCATGATGAAATTTGATATTATGTGATCACCTCCGTGATGGGATCTGCTGTGAGTAGCCAATTAGTTGATAGGGAGTTTCTTAGGGCATGTGGCCTATATTACATATAAGTGGATATTCTAGCAAGGCTTGTGGACTTTTGCTTGCTCTGGATTCTGCAACTGGCTCCTGTTCATCTGACCTCTGGTTCTTGGGACTTGAGCTGGCAGCATACCTGCGGTCTTGCCTTCCAATCTTGGAATTCCTCAATCTTCACAGCCTGTGAGCAAGAGCCCTGCTGCTTGAACTGCTGATCTTGGGTTCACCAGCCTCTGTGGCTATGTGAATCAAGAGAAGCCTCTATCTTGATCCAAAGACTTGGGTCATTCCAATCTCTACAATTGTATAACCCATTTCCTTGATATAAATCTCTCTCTATATGTGTATTTATATGTTTTACTGGTTTTGCTTCTCTAGAGAACCCAGCCTAAGACACTGGGGCTCTAATCACTCTTATGCCAGCTCACTCATAGTGTGGAGGTTCCATGCCAAGAGAGGCAAGCTGAGATAATCAGAGCCTACCCACCCCATCTAGCAACTAGATCTTATAGCAGGGGTGTGCTAAATATAGAGCAAGCTGGCCTAATCCCAGTTTCAGTAATGGCTAAAACCATTAGGCAGGAAATCAACAAAGAGATAGAAGACTTAAACAACACTATAAGCCAACTAAACCTAACAGACATCTATAAAACATTTCACCCAACAACACTACAATGCATATTCTTCTCAAGTGAACATGGGACATTCTCCAGAATAGTCAATATGCTAGGACATAAAACAGGCCTTAGCAGATTTCTGAGGATTAAAATCATATAAAGTTTGCTATCCAAACACATGAAGTGAGAAATCAGTAACAACAACAGCAAAATTAGGTAATGCACGAATATGTGGAAAGTAATGCAATTTAAAATGAATGGGTCAAGTGGTTCAAATCTGGGTGGAGTAGGTCAATGGGTCACACATTGGATGAATGGGTCAGAGAAGAAATCACAACGGAAATAAGAAAACACTTTCATATGAATGAAAATGAAGACACAACATACTAAAACTTATGGGATGCAGCTAAATCAGTGCTAAAAGGGAAATCTATTATTGTAAATGCCTATATTAAAAAAGGAACCCTGCAGTGGTTAAGAGCTGGGCTGGTAATCAAAAGGTCGGCAGTTCAAAACCACCAGCCTCTCCTTGAAAACCCTAAGGGGCAGTTCTACTCTGTCCTATAGTGTTGCTGTGAGTCACAACCAACTCAATGGCACATAACAACAACAACAACAACAAAATTAAAAAAGAACAAACTACAACACTACAACCTAAATTCCAACGATAAGATACCGAAAAAATAAACCTAAAGCAACCAGAAGGAAGGAAATTATAAAGATTATATTGGAAATTAATAACATAAAGAAGAGAAATAAAATAGGAGTAATCAATGAAACCAACATTTGATTCTTTGAAAAGATTAAAAAAATTGACAAATCTTTAGTTAGTCTGACCAAGAAAAAGATAGAAATGACTCAAATTACTATGATCTGGAATGGAAGAAGAGACATCATTCCAAAACTTACAAAAATAAATAGTATTATAAGTAATACTATGAACACCAATATGCCAAAAAATTAGATAACTTAGACACATTTCTAGAAAGACATAAACTAATGAAAATGACTCAAGAAGAAATAGAAAATCTGAAAAGACATATAATAAGTATAGAGATTGAATTAATAATTGACAAAATTTACACAAAAATATCTTGGGCCCAGATGGTTTTATTGATAAATTTTACCAAACATTTAAAGAAGAATTAATACCAATTGACAAACTCTTCCAAAAAATAAAGAAATAAGGAATCCTCCAGATGTATTCTACAAGGCCTGTATACCCTGATACTCAAAGCAGATAAAAGCATTACAAAAAAAGAAAAGTACAGACAAACATTACTTATGAATATAGATGCAAACATAGTAGCAAACTGAATCCAGTAAAATATAAAAAATATTAAATACCATGACCAAGTGGGATTAATCCTAGAATGTAAGGTTGTTTTAACATCCAGAAATCAAATAATGTAATATACTGTACATTGTGAGTTTGAAGGAGTTTGGGACTAATCAAAGAAAACAATATCACCATGAGATAACAGTGTCTCACTACAAGCTGGTTGCCATGCATCAGAATGGACTGTCAGACAACTAACAACACATTGGTAGCTGCATACCTGGGGTATTCTATTACAGCAGGAGGCCTTCCAGAGACAAGTGGCCCAAGGTGACACCAGAAGAGGAAGAAGCAAAAGAACTCTCAGTGAAGGGAAAAGAAAAGAGGGATTGGGGGGGTGCTTGGTCTGTGTGCCTAGGTGATCTGCCTCTGTAGCAAGGTGGGGAGTCTCTGGGTTGGATTTCAAAAGGCAGAAGTAGCTTGGGGTCCTTATAACCACAAGATTTTATCATATCTATGTCTACCAAATGTTGGGTGCTGTTTTGTGGGATATGTAGAGCTCTGCTAAATTCTGACTGAAAATGTGCTTATTTCACATATTTTTAAAGTTGTTGAATGTGTAAACATTTGACCTTGGTGCTGGCAGACTCTTTGGGCTAATAGGCTCTGGTTTGCTCTGAAGAAGTAAACAATCTGCAACTATTACACAGAGGTCAATTTTTGCTCATTGACATAATGTTGGTGTTAGGTGCCATCGAGTCCATTCCGACTCATAGCAACCCTGAGCACATAGTACAACCGAAGGAAATACTGCCCGGTCCTGCGCCATCTTCACAATCATTGTTATGCTTGAGCCCATTGTTACAGCCACTATGTTATTCCCTCTCATTGACAGTCTTCCTCTTTTTCACTGACCCTTTACTTAACCAAGATGATGTCCTTCTCCAGGGACTGATCCCTCCTGATAACATGTCTAAATTATGTGAGACAGAGTCTCTCCTTCATTGCTTCTAAGGAACATTCTGGTTGTACTTCCAAGACAGACTCGTTCATTCTTTTGGCAGTCCATGGTATATTCAATGTTCTTCGCCAACACCACAATTCAAAGGTGTCAATTCTTTGATCTTCCTTATTCATCGTCCAGCTTTCACATGCATATGAGACGATTGAAAACACCATGGCTTGGGTCAGGCACACATTATTCTTTAAGGTGACATCTTTGCTTTTCAACTCTTTAAACAGGTCTTTGGCAGCATATCTGCCCAGTGCAATGCATCTTTTGATTTCTTGACTGCTGCTTCCATGGATGTTGATTGTGGATCCAAGTAAAATGAAATCTTTGACAACTTCAATCTTTTCTCTGCTTGTCATGATGCTCCTTATTGATCCAGTTGTGAGGATTTTTATTTTATATTGAGCTGTAATCCATCCTGAAGGCTGTGGTCTTTGATCTTCATCAGTAAGTGCTCCAAGTCCTCTTCACTTTCAGTAAGCAAGCTTGTGTCGTCTGCATAATGCAGAATGTTAATGAGTCTTCCTCCAGTCCCGATGCCTTGTTCTTCTTCATATAGTCCAGCTTCTCAGATTGTTTGCTCAGCACACAGGTTGAATAGGTATAATGAAAGGGTACAACCCTGCTCCACACCTTTCCTGACTTTAAACCACACAGTATCCCCTTGTCTGTTCAAACACCTGCCTCGATCTTGATGTTCTGGAATTCCCATTCATCACAATGTTATCGGTAATTTGTTATGATCTACACAGTCGAATGCCTTTGGATAGTCAATAAAACACAGGTAAACTTCTTTCTGGTATTCTCTGCTTTCAGCCAGGATCCATCTGACATCAGCAATGATATCCCTGGTTCCAAGTCCTCTCCTGAATCTGGCTTGAATTTCTAGCAGTTCCCTGTAGATATACTGTTGCAGCTGCATTTGAATGCTATTCAGTAAAATTTTACTCTGTGTAACGTTAATGATATTGTTCGATAATTTTCACATTCTATTGGATCATCTTTCTTGGGAATAGGCATAAATATGGAACTCTCCTAGTTGGTTGGCCAGGTAGCTGTCTTCCAAATTTCTGGGCGTAGACAAGTGAGCAATTACAGTGCTGCATCGCTTTGTTGAAACATGTCAATTGGTATTCTCGCAATACCTGGAAACTTGTTTTTCACCAAGGCCTTCAGTGTAGCCTGGACCTCTTCCTTCAGTACCATTGGTTCCTGACCATATGCTACCTTCTGCAATGGTTGAATGTCAACCAATTGTTTCTGATATAGTAACTCTGTATATTCCTTCCATCTTCTTTTGATGCTTTCTGCGTCCTTTAATATTTTCCCTGTAGAATCCTTCAGTATTGCAACTAGAGGCTTGAATCTTTTCTTCAGTTCTTTCAGCTTGAGAAATGCTGAGTGTGTTATTCTCTTTTGGTTTTCTACCTCCAGGTCTTTGCACATGTCATTATAATACTTTACTTTGTCTTCTCGAGCTACACTTTGAAATACTCTGTTCATCTCTTTTACTTCATCATTTCCTCCTTTTGCTTTAGCTACTCAACATTCAAGATCAAGTTTCAGAATCTCTTCTGACATCCATTTTGGTCTTTTCTTTCTTTCCTGTCTTTTTAATAACCTCTTGCTTTCATCATGTATGATGTCCTTGATGTCATTCCACAATTTATCTGGTCTTCAGTCATTAGTGCTCAACGTGTCAAATCTATTCTTGAAACGGTCTCTAAATTCAGGTGGGATATCTTCAAGGTGGTACTTTGGCTCTCATGGACTTGTTCTAATTTTCTTCAGTTTCCACATGAGCTTGCATATGAGCAACTGATGTTCTGTTCCTCAGTTGGCCCCTGATCTTGGTCTGACTGATGTATTGAGCCTTTCCATTGTCTCTTTCCACAGATGTAGTCGATTTGATTCCTATGTATTCCATCCAGCAAGTTCCATGTGTATAGTCTCTGTTTATGTTGGTGAAAAAGGTATTTGCAATGCAGAAG
This sequence comes from Trichechus manatus latirostris, assembly GCF_000243295.1. Classification (NCBI taxonomy): domain Eukaryota; kingdom Metazoa; phylum Chordata; class Mammalia; order Sirenia; family Trichechidae; genus Trichechus; species Trichechus manatus. The sequence goes on from NW_004443963.1 coordinate 21,263,551, forward strand.
TCATTGGTCTTGCAAAATTCTATCATGCAATCTCTGGCATCATTTCTATCACCAAGACCATATTTTCCAGCTACCCATCCTTCTTCTTTGTTTCCACCTTTCACATTGCAATCATCAGTAGTTATCAAAGCATCCTGATTGCATGTTCGATCAATTTCAGACTGCAGGAATTGGTATAAATCTTCAATTTCTTAATCTATGGCCTTAGTGGTTTTGCATAAATTTGAATAATAGTCGTATTAACTGGTCGTCCTTGTAGGCAGATGGATTATCCTGTCACTGACAGTATTGTACTAGGGGATAGATCTTGAAATGTTCTGTTTTACAATGAATGCAACACCATTCCTCTTCAAGTTGTCATTCTCAGCATAGTAGACCATATGATTGTCTAATTCAAAATGGCCAATACCAGTCTATTTCAGCTCACTAATGCCTAGGATATTGATGTTTATGCATTCCATTTCATTTTTGACAATTTCCAATTTTCCTAGATTCATACTTTGTACATTCTATGTTCCGATTATTAATGGATATTTGCAGCTGTTTCTTCTCATTTGGAGTTGTGCCACATCAGCAAATAAAGGTCCTCAAAACTTGACTCTATCTGCATCATTAAGGTCTATGCTACTCTGAGGAGTCAGCTCTTCCCTAGTCATATTCTGAGTTCTTTCCAACCTGAGGGGCTCATCTTCTGGCACTATATCAGAGAATGTTCCACTGTAATTCATAAGGTTTTCACTGGCTAATTCTTTTCAAAAGTAGACTGCTAGGTCCATCTTCCTGGTCTGTCTTAGTCTGGAAGCTCAGCTGAAACCTGTCCGCCATGGATGACCCTGGTCGTATTTGAATAATGCTGGCATAGTTTCCACTATCACAGCAACACGCAAGCCCCCACAGTACAACAAATGGGAATTCCAATACACTTAATTGTGCTCCTGTGGAACCTGTACATAAACCAAGAGGTGAAAGCTGCACATAGACCAAGAGGCAGTCATTCAAACAGAATAAGGGAATAGTGCATGCTTTAAAATCAGGAAAGGTGTGTGTCAGGTTGTATTTTTTCACCATACTTAGCCAATCTGTATGCTGAGCAAAAAATCCAAGAAGCTGGACTATATGAAGAAGAATGTGGCATCAGGATTGGAGGAAGACTCGTTAACAACCTGCAATATGCAGATGACACAACCTTGCTTGATGAAAGCAAAGAAGATTTGAAGCATTCATTGATGAGTATAAAATACTATAGCCTTCAGTATGGATTGCACCTCAACATAAAACAAAATTCCTCACAACTGGACTTATAAGCAACATTATGATAAATGGAGAAAATAGTGAAGTTGTCAAGGATTTAATTTTAGTTGGCTCCATAATCAATGCCCGCGGAAGGAGCAGTCAAGAAATCAAACGACGTATGCATTGGGCAAATCTGTTGCAAAAAAGCTCTTTAAAGTGTTAAAGAACAAGGATGTCACTTTGAGAACTAAGGTGTGCCTGACCCAAGTCATGTTATTTTCAATCACCTCGTATGCATGTGAAAGTTGTCAATGAATAAAGACGATTGAAGAAGAATTGATGCCTTTGAATTATTGCACTGGCGAAGAATATTGACTGTACCATGGACTGCCAGAAGAATGAACAAATCTGTCTTGGAAGAAGTACAACTAGAACACTCCTTAGAAGCAAGGATGGTGAGACTTTGTGTCACATAATTTGGACATGTTATTAGGAGAGACCAGTCCCTGGAAAAGGATATCATGCTTAGTAAATAAGAGGGTCAGTGAAAAAGATGAAGACCCTCAACAAGATGGATTGACACAGTGCCTGCAACAGTAAGCTCAAACATAGAATCAATTGTGAGGATGGCACAGGACTGGGCAGTGTTTCCTTTTGTTGTACACAGGGCTGTTATGAGCCAGAACTGACTTGATGGAACCTAACAGTAACAAAAGATTAAGACTTTTAGGGCCATCATCTTGAGTGGCAGACTTAGAAGGTTAATCTTTAGGATCTAGAAAAGTTTTTCATCATTTGCAAAGAAAATATTAAATGTGGTAACATTACTACTTAAGAGTCAGTACCATAGAGATCTGGATTGAAGGGAAGTAAGGCTGCCATTGAGTTTCTTATGATGGACACGTGAGAATTAAGTGTGTTAGCTCCCACAAACTAAACCTCCACATTGAATTTTTAAGAAAAATTTGTTGATTCTACTTAAAAATTATATTTCAAATGCATTTACTTTTCTGTATTTCCACAGTTGTACAGTTGAACTAATAGTAGTTTCTATAGCAGAAAAACTTTAAAATCATTGTGGTTCAATTTTAACAAAGTTTAATGAAGTTTAAAATGCATATAGAAAATTCAACTGTAAGTATGGAGCTGGGCCAATTTTCACAAAATGAACACACCTACATTACTGGAACTTAGATCAAGAAACAGAAAGTTACCAAACCACAGAATCTCCCCTCGTGTTCCTTTTGGTCATTATTCCTCTCAAGGCTGACCACTATTCTTACTTCCAGTAGCATTGATTAGCTTTGCCACTTTTTACACAGTAGAAGGTTATGCCAGTAAAATTTATTTAAAGTCAAATATGCACCACAAATAGAGGGGGTTTTTGGAGGGTAGGGTTGGGCTGTTCTCCTCTTTGTAGTCATTCAGAGATACAAGCTGACTAAGGCTCTGCCATTATCAACATATGTTGACAGTCAGCTAGCAGATGAAGGAAGACAGAGAGTAGAGAATCACATGGGAGGTATTTATGGCTGGGCTTTGGGATGACTTTCATACCTTTCATCTATATTCCATTGACCGGACTAAGTTATAAAGACACACCTAAATGTAAGGAAGTCTGGAATATCTGGTCTCGGTTGGTGTTCAGGAGAGAAAAGTTAAGAGTAGATAATCAATCTCTGCCAAAACTGCCATCATTCTCATCCAATCTACCATTATCTTTGACCTGGATTAGTAGCCTGTAATAGATTTTCAATAATCTGTTTCTTCTTTCCCTCATTCGATCCATTTTCTATAGAAAAGCTAAAATTATGAGACAGACATTGAATATGAATTAATTTTTGAATATCCAGGTCAGGAGGTCATCTATGTAAAAGTCTTCTGTTATAACTCTTTCCAACTTTCAAATAAAATAACCAAAATTGAAAAATAATAAATCAAACTTACTCAACTCTAGAAGCATTTGAAAGCAACTTCAAGATAAAAAGTTTTTGATTGAGGAAAATATGTCAAAGATTTGCTAACCAAAGGATTGGCAGTTCGAATCCACCAGCTGCTCCTTGGAAACCCTATGGGCAGTTCTACTCTTTCTTATAGGGTCACTATAAGTCAGAATCAACTTGACAACAATGAGTTTTTGTTTGTTTATTTGTTTATGTCACAAAGTAAAGGCCACATCAAAAAGAATAAAATTGATCTTCAAGTTGTCTTTCGTTTCTTTCCTTATCTTAGAGAAACCAAATACATAGCACCTAGAAAACTACTCACTACAACTCTGTCTAGGGAATTATCTGTGTATAAAGTGACTTAATTACTGTGTTGTTCCTCCTCTTCAAAATATTATTGTGTTAATTTAATATTTTGTGTCTTTATAATGTATTTTATTTTTTGTAGTTCTTGAAAATATACACAGCAGAACATACACCAATTCAACAATTTTTACATGAACAATTTAGTGACAATGATTACGTTCTTCAAGTTGTGCAACCATTCTCATCCTCTGTTTCCAAGTTGTTCCTCCTCATATTTTACATATTACACAGGTTGCTGAAAAAAATTAGCATAACGGAGCTTGCGAAAGTACTTGCGGGGAGGAGTGGTTGTCAACGAACAGAAAGTGTGAGTTATTTGTGTAAAAATACAGTATAACTTTAAGAAGAGGAGCTTTGGTGGCACAACAGTTAAGTGCTCAGTTGCTAACTGAAAGGTTAGCAGTTCAAACCCAACTAGCATCTCTGCAGGAGAAAGACATGGGAATGTGCTTCCATGAAGATTAGAGCCTAGAAAATCCTGTGGGGAAGTTCTACTCTGTCACATAGGGTTACTATGAGTTGAAATCAACTCCATGGCACCTAGCAACAACAACCTTTAAAATAATAATAATAATAAATTGAAAGCATGTCTGCCTTGATTATTGTGCTCTTTTAAGATCTATATATATGAGGTCAAATTGACAATAGCAACTAGAAGTATCACATGGGAAACTTAGGGGGTAGTGAGTTTATGTTAATGTTGTTGGTGTTAGGTGCCATGGAGTTGATTTTGTGCCCCATGGGAAACTGGTCCCTTGGTGTTTTTTTAACCTACTATACTGTTAATCAGAAAATGCAGGCTTATAAAATTAATCTTGTAGCTAGAGAGGAAAGAATGTTCTTTCGAGTTCTGTACCTTGCTCACAGGATGGCTATGCCATGTGCACCTGAACAAAAGACACCCCTGGTAACAGGGTGGCCAGGCGAGGTTCACCTGAAAGAAGTCCCCTTCCTCTTACTCCCTTTCCCTTTTTCCATGCATGCCAAGCACATATTCCCCTCCAGTTTATACTATATAAGCCCAAGATTCCTTTCTCCCTTTGGTTTCTTGCCCATGATGTATCGAGGGGCAGGCATGCAGTTGACTAAACATATCACCCTTAGATGAAAGCCTTTTGGGAAAACCTGGCTCATGGATAAACCCTATTCTGTTTATCATCATCCTGATTAATATGTAAGTAATAAAGGCCTGTGACCATGTCAGTGAGTAGTGTGATTATTATTTCTAATTTAATGAGCCCTGCAATGTCTCATTTATTTTACTCAGTACACTGCAAGCAGCAATACCTTTCCTAATCTGTATGTACCTCCAATTTGTCTTTCCCTTAACTAGACATCAAAATGCCTGAGCTAAGTCCAAAGGAAGGGACATTGAAGTGGAAAGAGACAGTGCTCTTAACTGTCATTGAAACATTTTACTTTTTTCCTAACTTTCAGCAGGGCACCTCCTCCACATCATTTCTGAGTAGTAATATGCTCTGTCTGATTCCAGAGTTCCTCCAGGATCATGTTGTGATGGAGAAAGAATGTTTCAGAGAACAGCAAAAAGCCTTTACCAAATGGAGAAGTTGTACTTTATTCATGTGCAGACTCCCAAACCTTCCTCTGAAATATTGTTACTCACTGACCTAAATTTCTCACCTTTCTATGGTCGGTTTTGATAAACTGCTTGCTTCTAGGACTCCTCCAAGCCAGTTTAAGTTTCTACTTTCTTTGTTCTGACTATTCTGTTACCATCTGACCATCTTTCCTTTAGCTTCCAAAGTTACATTCTGCTGCCTCTTCTGTTACTCTTTGTCTTTATGGATTGACAATTCCTATCCTTTTACTTTTATTTTAAGTAGCATTCTGGGAGGAAAAGAAAAAAATTCTGTATTTGATCTGCCCCAGCCATTATTCTTGTCAATTCCCAAGATATTCTTAGGAATGGAGAACAGAAAGATAGGACATAAGGAAAAGTTCTTTATCTCATGAGAAATATAAGGTCTCATTGAGGGAAGAAAGGAAGAATTTTGACATTTGTACAAACTGGAAATGTCCACAAATGTTAAAAATAAATAAAGGCAGATTTCTTTGTGATCCCTGAAAGGAAAAAAAAAAAAACAACAACAACCGTGTTTTATCCTGCAGCAGGAAGATAAGGAATATGAACATTAAAAAACAGAATCCTCTTCCTGAATAATTCAGCTACAGACCTTTTAAGTATAAGTTTGTTAAGTTTTAGTGTATTTTGCAGAGTGATTTGTAACTCCACATATTACTCAAAACAAATCTTCCTAAAACTCTAAGGAATATTTTATTTTAATAAATTAAAACTTAATTACTCTGATTTCATTTTAATCATGGAAGAACTGACATTGATTGATTTTTCCCTTTTTTTTCCTTTTTTTATTGTTGTAGTTTAAGTGAAAGTTTACATTACAAGTTAGTCTCTTATACAAAACTTTATACATACATTGTTATGTGACCCTAATTGCTCTCCCTATACTGTGACAGCACATTCTTCCTTTCCACCCCTGATTTCCCATGTCCATTCAACCAGCTCCTAACCGTCTCTGCCTTCTCATCTCACCTCTGGACAGAAGCTGCTCATTGATAGATTGATTAAATGTCATCATTATTGAATATAAATTCGTTCATGATTTTGAAGGGTGGGTTTTTTTCATTTTTTAAATATAAATACAAATAAAAATGATAGACTTGCTATACATATTGTAACACACTGTTTCTTATATATCCAGGAAATTGGGGGAGAGGAGGGAATTTATGATTCATTTGATAAAATTCTGACTAATGGACATGAGAAGTCTCTGTTTCTGACCCAACTGGTTATGTTCTTCATAATACATTGGTTTTCTTCAGAGATGGTCCCTATCGTCTGGAGAATGTGTCTAAATACTAAGAAGGCCTTATTGTACATTGGCATTAATAGCTGGACTCTCCAGAGCCTTAACTAATCTCAGGAAAAAAAACTGGTTGTTGTTGTTATTATTATCATTTGGTTATCATATTTTCTGATCAATTTTTAATCAGTTCATGAGTTTTCATTCTTATGTTTCTTTTCTTGCACTGTTAATCCTCCCTAAAATGCCTTGCTCTACTTTCTAATATTTCTCCAATGCCTAGCTAAAAATCCATCATCTTCTATAAATCTTCTCCAACTGTCACAAGCCCTAGAGAATTCTTCTCCCCTGTCTTCTCTACCACTTTGTAAAAATAAATCTCATTTATCACCAAGCTTATGGCACATTATATATGATTATATTCATACATATATCATGTCTTCTCAATAACACAGTAAACCGTCATAGTCAGAGACCTTGTTTTATATATACTTCTTTTATTCCTCAATGTATAACAATCCATCCTCTATAAACCTATGGAAAATTGTTTACAAAATGTTTGTTATTGATAATGAAGTCATCAAAAAACATGACTGTTAATAAAGTCATCAAAGGAGAAATTTGTCCTCAAGGGATGAATCTGTACCTAGGGATTTTCAGGACATGTCTTTAATGAGGGCTTCTAAAATTCTCAATCGCATAAATCAACTTCATTTCAGTTGGCTTGACTTTCAGGTGATAATATTATTTTAGGGTAGTAGGTATTATCTGCAAAGTGTCCAAACACTTGTCCAGTGATTGATCATTAGAGTAAAACTTACTAGAATTTCTGCTGTCTATTCTCCTAGGTAGAGCCAATTACATATTGAGTCGCTATGAGTTAGAGTTGACTTGATCACACACAATAACAACAACAGTAGCTTGGACTACATATCAGTTAAGAAGCAAAGAGCTAAACAGAAGTCACTGGCTCATTTGAAGGAAAGTCTAATCTTATGGTAGGTTTTTCTCCTTTACTTCTTCCCTTACTGTGTTACCTCTTTTCCAATTTTTTGATTCCCTCTCTTTTTCTTCCCAATTACTTTTTCTTCCTCTGTCTGTTACCTTGTTCATTTTATTATTCTTTTCCCATGTTCTAAACTATATCTAGCAGAAACACTGAATTGGTTTCATCCTGTTCAAGTCAGCTTTACTATGCAATAAGATAGTGTTAAAGAGGGAAACTGAGGACCAGAGAGATTGATAGATTCTTCTGAGTGCACAGGAAAATTCACAAAAGTCACTGACAGTTGTGGAATGTACTCAAAAACAAGTAAAAAGAAATAATTCAGAGTCACAGTGACCATAAAGTCACACCGATTCCCCTTTGTGACAAAGATGTCTGTTAACCATAAACTATTTCAGAGTTTATCTTATACAAAGAATTTAACTGTAGGTAATTTTCCTTGCTTCATGACAGATAATTCTAAATCTTTATATTTCCTGAATAGTTGAGGTGCTTTTACTATTTTAAAACTTCTGGACTAGACCTGAGGGTTTGTGCAAATGAATTGGGGGCTGCCCAAGCCACAAAGACCTCAGAAAGGGGGTCATGATTCAATCATGTTAAGATTACCCAGTGGTTAATTTTCTAATGTAGTTTCCTCTTTCCTCATTAAAAACTCATTGTAACTGGCCTAAAAGGAGCCTTCTTGTTTTTCTGAACAGAAAGATTTCCCTGCAGGCATGCAGATTATCTGCTCAGATAAACCCTATGCTCTTTAATTATTTTTGTGTTTTGATTATTTTGACAATAGATTTAATATTGGGATATCAAGAACATCAAACCTGTTGCCACTGAGTCAATTCCAACTCATAGTGACCCTATAGGACAGAGTAGAACTGCTCCGTAGGGTTTCCAAGGAGTGACTGGTGGATTCAAACTGCTGATCATTTGGTTAACAGCCATAGCAGTTAACCATAGCTGTGGCTCTTAACCACTGTGCCACCAGGACTCCAATATTGAATCGAGGCTGGTAAAATTACGAGTGCCCTCCCTGCAAAAAATTAAGAGATTGAAATAGGGAGATAACACATTGCACGGATTTATAAGAGAAAAGCATCAGAAAAGACTCACATGAAGAGTGCTGATTGGCTAAATAGACAAGGCAAAAGGCCACACAATTGAAACGCTATTGTCATGATTGTATTGCATTGTTTCCACTATCATTTTAGCCAAAAGTTATTTTTCAATGTCATGATCATACATATATATATATGTATATCATCTTTTTCCTCTTCTGTAGTTTTCCTGCACTCACAGTCAGGTCCTTGAGGTGATGATGTTAAAAGGGTCAGTGGCCAAAGTTACCTTCGAGGTTCACTGATCAGCCTGCGAGTGGACAGCCCAGTAAAACCATGAGAGTAACGAGGTACAGGAGACCAGTGACAAGGCCCAGAAGGCAGAAGGGGAGTAGGAAGCTGATGATAGGGAACACAAA
>NW_004443963.1:21272699-21283226 GCF_000243295.1 Trichechus manatus latirostris
AAAGGGTCAGTGGCCAGGCTGAGTGTAAACAACGTAACATTTCAGCCTTTAGATCTTGAGAAAAGAGGAAGACTGTTTTTACATGCATGTTCACCTCTTCACTTCATTACTAAAAATATAACTACATCAGAATATAGAGTCAATTTTTATGACATCCTTTTTTTTATTTCAGCAAATTGTGGAAAACATTTATTTTCCCAGTGTATGCAAACCAATAACTTTTGCTAGAGTTTTGTGTTACATTAATCATTTCAAAAAAGTATCCCATTAGTATATATCATCAATAGTGATTATTAGTATTTTGACATTGTTGCTTTCACATTTAACCACTGGTACCTTGACATGATTTTTTTCTCTTAATATTTTTACCAGAGCAGGAGCAGATCAGGAGTCAGCAATGCAAAACGATACAACTGTGACAGTATTTATCCTAGTAGGATTGACAGAGGACCCACAATTGAAAATTGTACTATTTGTCTTCCTCCTTCTCACCTACTTGCTAAGCATCTCTGGAAATCTGATTATCATTACCCTTACCTTGCTGGATTCTCATCTCAAGACACCTATGTATTTTTTTCTTCGAAACTTTTCCTTCCTAGAAATATCTTATACAACAGTCTGCATCCCCAAATTGCTTGTTACCATGGCAACTGGAGACAAAACCATTTCATATAACTGTTGTGCAGCTCAGTTATTTTTTGCCTTCCTTCTTGGTGCATCTGAATTCTATCTACTGGCCATCATGTCCTATGATCGTTATGTTGCCATCTGTAAGCCTCTGCATTATACAACCATCATGAACAGTAAAATCTGTATCCAGCTGGTCCTCAGCTCTTGGATGGCTGGTTTCCTCATCATTTTTCCAGGACTTGTCTTAGGCTTAGACCTGGATTTCTGCGATTCCAATATCATTGACCACTTCTACTGTGACACAGCTCCTCTTCTGCAAATCTCCTGCACAGATACACATTTGCTGGAAATGATGAGTTTCATTTTAGCTTTAGTGACACTCCTGGTCACCTTGGTATTAGTGATTCTATCATATACGTATATTGCCCTAACAATTTTAAAAATTCCTTCTGCCAACCAGAGAAAAAAGGCTTTTTCCACTTGTTCCTCCCACATGATTGTCATCTCCCTCTCATATGGCAGCTGCATCTTTATGTACATTAAACCTTCAGCCAAACAGAGAATATCTTTAATGAAGGGCGTTTCAGTGGTCAATACATCAGTTGCTCCACTTTTGAACCCCTTCATTTACACTCTAAGGAACCAGCAAGTGAAACAAGCATTTAAGAACTTGCTGCAAAGAGTTCTGTCTTTATCTAAGAAGTAGAATCATGATGAGGTATTCAACAGAAATGTATTATTAGGGAAATGTACCCAAAAAAAGTATCTGGATTGGGTCCGAATTTTCCTATTACACTATCTAATATATATTCATATTTTTCCTTTAACTTCTATCTGAAGCTTCATGACCTTACATAGCTATCTTCTTAAAACACTTCTCCCCTTTCAAATGACAGAACTCTATTTTTCTGTTCCATTATGTTGTTGCTGTTATGTGCTGTCAAGTCAGTTCTGACTCATAGCGACCCCATGTACAACAGACAGAAACACTGCTGGGTCTTGCACCATCTTCACAATCATTGTTATGCTTGAGCCCATTGTTACAGCCACTGTGTCAATCTATCTCGTTGAGGCTCTTCCTGTTTTTTGCTGACCTTTTACTTTACCGACATGATGTCTTTCTCCAGGGACTGATTCTTCCTGATAACATGTCCAAAGCATGTGAGACGAAGTCCCGCCATCCTTGCTTCTAAAGAGCATTGTGGATGTATTTCTTCTAAGACAGATTTGTTCATTCTTTTGGCATGTCATGGAATATTCAATATTTTCTGTCAACACCACAATTCAAAGGCATCTATTCTTGTTCAGTCTTCCTTAGTCATTGTCCATTATAAGTATATTCAAATCTGACTCCTTCCTCTCCTCTTCTTTCAATGAAATGTAGCTAATATTTGAAATCTAATTTTAATCTACTTAATATATCAGTTCTTTGAGACTATGGATTATGTGCAGTATATTTAATTATTATTATAATATTTGACTTTCTATGAAATCTTAATAAGGATAAAAGAGACCAGGACTTCTTAAAGAAATGGTTGATTCCATAATAATGAACTTGGAATATGTTGTCATACCTAAAATAAGAAAACTATCAAAGATCAATGGTATCATGTTAAAGGACACAGGAATCGACTCAAGGAACTCTCAATTGCCAATGATTTAAAAAAAAAATGAGGTTCATTATAATTCCAAAACCACATTTGTTCACCTTTAGAGTTTCCTGGATAAATAAAAGTGATAAATAAAAGTAACAAAACAAACAGACAGCATATCTGAGTGACTAAATAGTTGATGAAGGAAAATTCTTCAAAAAAGTCCCACAATTAGTAAATGCTAGAAAAAAAGAATCAAAACATTGAAATGTTACATTCTTTAATAAAACATGGGAAATAGGCAATAATTATTGATTGCCGCCACTCAGCGAAAAGTTTACAATTAATTTTTTAATGCATAAATCAGGTCAATACCTAAAATACCAATCAATTTTAATATCATGTAAAGTGGTAAATCCAGGTTATCATAAGCCACCCAACACACTGCAATAGGAAGCATACAATACCATCTGTGTTCTTGCTACCCCTTAAACAACCTGAATTTCAGCAAATGTGTTTAACTAACTGCCATCTTACAGAAAATACAGGGAATAAATTAACATGTTAAATGAGGATTCAAACTATCCAGTCCAGAATGTGGTAAATTCTATATTCAAACAACCAATTACTTCAACAAACAAAAAGCATGGGAGAAAAAAAGGGGGAAGCATTAGGAGGCACTAGTCTAGATTTTTAAAAATCTCTTAGGAGACGTATTTATCAAGTGCTGTGTGTAGACTTTGGACTATTACTAATTTAAAAAAGAAAATGCAAAGCAGCATTTTTAAATGATTGAGTAATGTTAAAATTTATAAAGTATGACAATGTTCTAGGAGTCATGTTTTTATATTCCTTACCTGTTAGAGTTAAATAATGCAGTATTTAGGAGTAAGATGATATGATATCTAGTATTTTTTTTAAACTGTGCTCCAAAAATATTGGGGGAGTTGTACACTAAATAACAATGGCATAATATTTAAAATAGTCAAAAATGAAATGATGTGTTCATGGGTATTCATTATATACTTCTCTCTACAGTGTATGTTTATAAATTTTCATAATAAATATTTAATAATAAAAACTAGCTTAGGAAAAATTAGATAGAAAGTGAATGACATGGTTATCATTCCCATTTACAGTACATATTCAATTATCTCCTAATTGCCATTTACACATTTGATTAAATTATCCATGCTTCTGACTGCATTCAAAGAGTCAAACTATATCCACAGTGAGATTGACTTGAGCCAAAACTCAACTGATTACCTAAATTCTATAAGGCCAAGTTCTGATTGATAGACCACAGTAATGTTTTGGGTCTTTGGGAATTAAGGTCAGTTCAGAACCAGTGTCTAGTTATCCTTGAAAAATCTGATTATTTTCTCTTTCCCAATGCACGTTCACCCAGTAAATGACGTCAGGTCCCTTTAGGGAGGGATAGTGAGAATATTAACAGTACAACTTTTCGGCAGTGTAGTAGCATCATTACTCAAGAAGACCTGGGCTCTTCTCTCTTCTTTCAAGGGCTCTAGGTCTATGAACCAATTCAAGTATGGAAATAAATTGAGCGGCCATGCCTCTTGGTGACTCAAAACACTAGTTCACTATACCTAGACTGTTTCTGCATGTACGGATTAAAACAGAGTTTAGTAAGCTAGCTATTTGTTTTAGTAGTATGAACCCTATAATGAACTAGACAATGCCAGAGATCTCTAATTATGCTTACTACTTCGGCTCTGCTGTTGATTACAATAGCCATAGCCACCTGGTCTTTGGCAGTTCTTTGTTGCCATTTGTCCTCTGCAACTTCAGGTTCCCATCATCTCTACTGTATTTAGGGATCCCAGTTCAGTGGTAGTAGTTTACACTGTAATTTCTGGCCTGCAAAAAATAAAAACAACACAGCTCTTCAATAATGCTTCGGTTCCCTACAAGAATATATCACTATTGTTATAAAAAGTGGCAAAGAATGCAAGATGGAATTTAGGGGTTTGAGGCCATAGCTTTATCAGAATATGTCTACATGTTCATCTAAATGTTCAATATCCCGTTACTTCCAAATCAATGCCCTAACTTTAATGAAAGAAAACTAAAAGTTCAGGAATTCAATTTGCATTCTTATTCTATCATACGTAAGATTAGACTTTGGACTGGGTGTTCAGAAATCGGGACCCTCCAACTACAGGAGATAGGAGTGTTTTTCAGGGTAATCATAAAAATTTTCATGGCCCTCATAGAGAGCACAAGTCCCTAGGTGGCCCAAATGGTTTATGTTTGACTGTTAGCTGAAAGGTTGGCAGGTCAAACCCACTCAACAACATCACAGAAGAAAAGGCCTGGCAATCTGCTTCCTTAAAGATTACAGGCAAAAAAACTCTATGGAGCAGCTCTACTCTGTAACACATAGGTTCACCAAAGTCAGAATCGACTCAACGGCAACTAACAACAATATAGGGAGCATAAACTGGGTATCAAAATACCTGAGTTGACCATTTTCCTTCTCCATGCTCTCTATCACCCTTGTAAGCAACCAACCAAATCTCTTATATTCATTACTTGGACTAAAATGTTCTAAGGCAGCAAATATTTCTTCACCCAGAATTTTAAAGTTTTAACCCTGCATACCATGAACAAACAGTGCCCCGTTCACCACCATAAACAAAGGCATTAATGCCTTTAAATCTAATCAGATTCAGAATCAGTTCACACAACTCATCCTTAAGATTATGTTCTCCTGGAACTACTGTTTGTATCAAAAAACACAGATAGATGATTCGTAGGTAGAATTGTAAATAATTAGCTTAAGTTTGATTCTATGAAATCTGGGAATCTGTTAAGTACTCTCTGTAAGGCTATTTTCTTCATGTCTGACGCTGGAGTTTGAAATTCATAGAACAGGAAGTTGGGAAGGGGAGAGCAAGAACAAGCTAGAACCAAAAGATAGGAGCAGGAGCCTATGGTGATGAATCGAAGACTGTGTTAGTTCTTATTTTCCCTCACTTCAGACTTATTGGTGTCCTAAAGAAGCCAGAGCACTTTGTCATGGAGCTAAACATACATACCTGGTTTGGATGTGGAGAAGCTAAAAGAAGATCCCAGAGAAAGTGGAGCAGCTGCATACCTGTCTACTACTTAACAAAAGAGGTGAGTCAGGAGATAAGGAACAACATTTGTGAGCTACACAATGGCTGCTGCTTAACTCCACCCTCCAAATCTCCAAGAATCTGTGGCCCACATTAACATGGTGGAGAATTCCTGGACATGTAGTTAGGAGTAAGTTGAAACATCACAAATTCTCCAGAGGTGTATTGCAAGAGAGCCTATGGAAACTTTTGATAGAAATTCATTATTCTGATTTTGTTGATGGCTTCGCAGGTGTATGTATATGTCAAATCTCCTCAAGTTATGCACTTTAATGGATGCATTTTATTGCACATAAATTATAACTTAGTAAAGCTGTAAAACAAACCAGCAAACAAACAAAAAACTGCAACCTAACCTAAAGTCAAATCAGACTATAGTTGGACTAAGAAATTCAGTTCCTATTCATTTTTCTTATTGTTGTTTTAGCTGCCTTCAAGTCAGACCTGACTCATGGCAACTCATAGGCTATAGAGCAGAACTGCTCCATGGGGTTTTCTTGGCTGTAATCTTTAAGGAAGCAGATTGTCAAGCCCTTTCTTCCATGGCAATGCTGGGTATGTTTGAACCACCAAACCACTTGCTCCGCCTAAGCTCTTCTTCCTAGGATACCACCTCAATCACCACCCAGCTAATTTGAACTTTCTCTGCTTTCAATTTCTCTGCTTCAGATTTTCAGCTGTTTTAGTATGATGTTGCTAGATTCTAGGTTCTTGGGGGGGTGGGGGGAAGGTTGGTTGGTGGGTTTATTTTTATTTATTTATTTTTTAATTTTAATTGGCCTGAGATTAAGAGAGCTTCTTAAATCTTTGTCTTGAAATCTTCCATCAATTTTGGACAATCATGGGACATTGTCTATCCAAATATTACTCTACTCCAGTTTCAGTATTCTTTCCTTCCAGTATGTTCAACTTTTCACCAGTTATCAAGTTCCTTCCTATAGTCTTTTCATATCATTATCCAGTTGCCCCAGAAAAATATGTATTGAATAATTAATTATCTAGTATTGACTACAAATAATCAATCTCATGCATCAAATTTCTGTAGGTTCAAGGATGTGTTTATTGACTTTTTAGTATATGTTGTTAATCTATCTATCCTGGAGGTAATGTCATATAATCTGAATTATCAAAGTTTTCCATACATTTTATTTTTTTAATCTGCTAGGATTTATATTTTAATCCTTGCTTATATTTCACTCTGTTTTTCCCTTAATTACCTCTGTATTTCAGATTATCTGTCCATTTGGTCTTTCATATAAAATTAGGGTAAACTTGCATAATCACAGAGGGTCTCTGGTGGCTCAGTGGTTAAGTGCTTAGCTGAAAGATCAGCAGTTTGAATTGCTCAGACACTGCAAGGGAGAAAGGTGTGGAAGTCTGCTTCCGTAAAGATTACAGCCTTGGAAACCCTGTGGGGAAGTTCTACCCTGTGCTATAGGGTCGCTATGAGTCAAAATCTACTCTATGACTATGGGTTTTTTGCATAATCACGCAATGTTGTTGTTAGTTGCTTTCTGGTTAGCTGCGATTCCTAGTGATCATACGTATAACAGAGAGAAACTTTTTCCAGTTTTGTGCCATCATCATGATTGTTATGGCCACTGTGTCAATCCATCTCACTGAGGGGAATCCCTAATTTTCACGGACCCTCTATCAAACATGATAGCCGTTTCTAGTGAGTGGTGTTTCCTGATGACATATTCAAAATAAGTAAGACAAAGTCTCATCATCCTCGCTTCTAAGGATCACTGTGGTTGTATTTCTTCTACGACTGATTTGTTCCATCTTCTGGCAGTCCATGGTATATTCGATAGTCTTCACCAACATCATAATTTGAATACATTAATTCTTCTGTCTTCGTTTTTCGTTGTCCAGTTTTTGCATGCATATTAAGTGTTTGAAAAGACCTTGGCTAGGTCAGGTGTACCTTAGTCATCAAAGTTAACATCTTTATGTTTTAAAACTTTAAAGAAATCTTTTTCAACAGATTTGCCTAATGTGTTACGCCGTTTGATTTCTTGACCACTGCTCCCATGGATATTGATAGTTGACTCAAGTAGAATGACATCATTGACTACTTCATTTTTTTCTCCATTTACCATGATGTTGTTTATTAGTCAAAATAACAAAATAAAAACAGTTAATATTCTAACTGGGGCTTCATTGATTTTATCAATTAATGAGGAGAGAATTTGCCTTTACAATGATAAGTCTTTCAATCCACGTACATGGTATATTTCTTAATTTATTCAGTCCTCTTGGTTATCCATTAATAATTTTTTTATAATTTTTCTCCCAAGGAGGTCTTATAATTTTTTGTAAGACTTATTTCATGGTTCCTTACAGATTATGCTGCTTATGTCAACAGTATTTTTCATCCACCTTAATTATGTGTAATTTATGCACAATAAAACATATCCATTTACAATATACCATTCATTGAGTTTTCTCAGAGTGCTTTTATTAAATCAACACTACCATCCTAATATAGAACATTTCCATCATTCTCAAATTTTTCCTGAGTATCCTTCTTCAGTCCATACCTCCCTTGACCCTGACTATAGGAAACCACTGGTATTTCTTTAATACTATATAATATTTCATATTTTTAAGAAGTTGAATATAAATAGAATTATATATACTGTATAATGTATATACGCATACAGTCCTTTTGTCCTTTGTGTATGGCCACTCCAATCTCCTGCTTCCCTTGTAACATCTCCTCTTTCTGTGTACTCAAATCTCTCTTTGCCTCCCTTTTGTGAGGACAATTGTGATTACATTTAGGACCCAACTGGATAATCCAGAATAATCTCCCTCATTTTAGAATCCTTAACTTAATCACATCTTTCATGAGATAACATTCACAGGATCTAGAGATTAGGATATTGATATCTTTGGAAGTCATTATTTAGCCTGCCACAAATCCTGGGTTATTTGGGTTTCTTCAAGTTTGCTTCCTCTTTCCTCTCTCATCTCCATCTGCTTTTATGTCCATCAAATTATTTTTTTCAAGGATTGTACTGTGTTATTGGACAGGGTAGAATTGCCGTATAGAATTTCCAAGAACTATCTGGTAGATTCTAACTGCTGACATTTTGGTTAGCAGCCAAGCTCTTAACCAGTATGCCACCAGGACCCCATAGCAATGATTATTTCCAGCATGACTAATCAATAGATAGTTGACTCAATGGAGGAAAGTATGATGAAAAACAGGATATTTATTAATTACAAGATATATATCTACTAACAACAAATGGAAAAAAAATAGTAACTTCATTATGAAGAAACCTGTCAGGCATCACCTCATCCAAATTATCAAAGTTGTGCTCATCAGTAATGAAATAGACGTGACACATTGAGAAGAATACAACGTCAGTTCTGTGGTATTTCTACAAAAATATGCATAAAAAGAATTTAATGACAAAGAAACATCAGAAAAACTCAACTGAAGGACATTCTATCATTTTACAAAATATCTGTCCGGTATTCTTCAAAAGTGAAAAGTCATAAAAGACAGAAAAAGACTGAGTGACTGTTGTAAATTAAGTAAGAGTAAAGAGATCTGAAAAGTCCCTGGGTGTCGCAAACAGTACGCTTGACTACTAACTTAAAAGTCAGTAGTTCAAAACCACCCAGTGGCGCTGGTGATCTGCTTCCGTAAAGGTTATAGTCAAGAAAACTCTATGGCACAGTTCTACTCTTTAACACATGGGGTCGCTATGATTCAGAATCAACTCGATGGTAACAGATTTGGGGTTAAGGACACCTCATAACCAAACACAACACATGATATTGGATTTGATCCTGAGCCAGAAAAGACATTTGTGGGACTGTCAATGAAAATTGATTAAGGTCTTTAAAATATAGTATTGTATCAACACTAGTTTCTTGATTTTTAAAATTTATTGTGGTATGTATGAGGACATACTTGCGACAATGTATTTGTATTTAGGAAATGCATGATATCTGTAACATATTATAAAACATTTCAAGAAGAGAAAGAGAAAGGGACCAACAGAGGAAAAAGTATGGTAAAATGTTAACTTGTACGGAATCTTGGTGAAGGATATTGAAAATTCTTTGTACTCTTTTTGCAATTTGTTTTACTAAGTTTCACTATAAAATTATGTAAAAATTTCAAATTCAAAAAATTGAAACAAAAATTACTGGAACTCAATAACATGTTAAAATGTATTTCCAAATACATTTTGGAATGTTCTGGAAAAAAATTTTAGAATATTTTCAGGGTTTAAAAAAAATAATGTTCTGCTGCTATTCATAAGGTTTTCACGGGCCAATTTTTTTAGAAGTGGGTTGCCAGGTCCTTTTTCCTATTTCCTATTTCAGGATTCAGCATACGATTAAGAACCAACGGCACAGAAGGAAGAAGTTCAAGCTGCAGTGAAGGCATTGGTGAAAAACAAGACTCCAGGAATTGACAGAATACCAGCTAAGATGTTTCAACAAATGGATGCAAAGCTGGAAGTGCTCATTCATCTATGCCAAGAAATTTGGAAGACAGCTACCTGGTCAACTGACTAGAAGAGATCCATACTTGTACCCATTAAAAAGAATGGTGATCCAACAGAATGTGGAAATTATTGAACAATATCATTAATATCACAAACAAGTAAAATCTTGCTGAAGATCATTCACAAGCCATTGCAACAGTACACTGACAGGGAACTGTCAGAAATTCAAGCCAGATTCAGAAGAGGACATGGAACAAGGGATATCATTGCTGATGTCAGACAGATCCTGGCTGAAAGCAGAGAATACCAGAAATATGTTTACCTCTGTTATTGACTATGCATAGGCACTTAACTGTGTGGATCATAACAAATTATGGATAACATTGCGAAGAATGGGAATTCCAGAGCACTTAATTGTGCTCATGAGGAACCTGTACTTAGATCAAGAGGCACTCGTTCAAACAGAACAAGGTGATACTGCGTGGTTTAAAGTCAAGAAGGGTGTGTGTCAGGGTCGTATCCTTCAGTATACTTAGTCAATCTGTATGCTGAACTAATAATCTGAGAAGCTGAACTATATGAAGAAGAATACAGCATTAGGATTGGAGGAAGACTCATTAACAACCTGTGATATGCAGATGACACAACCTTGCTTGCTGAAAGTGAAGAGGATTTGAAGCACTTACT
>NW_004443963.1:21283326-21330789 GCF_000243295.1 Trichechus manatus latirostris
GCAGATGACACAACCTTGCTTGCTGAAAGTGAAGAGGATTTGAAGCACTTACTGATGAAGATCAAAGACCACAGCCTTCAGTATGGATTACACCTCAAAACAAAGAAAACAAAAATCCTCACAACTGGACCAATAAGCAATATCATGATAAAAAGAGAAAAGATTGAAGTTGCCAAAGATTTCATTTTACTTGGATCCACAATCAACACTCACGGAAGCAGCAGTCAAGAAATCAAACTATACATTGCATTGGGCAAATCTCCTGCCAAAGATTTCTTTAAAGTGTTCAAAAAGAAAGATATCACCTAGAAGACTAAGGTGCGCCTGACCCAAGCCATGGTGTTTTCAGTCCTCTCATATGCATGTGAAAGTTGGACAATGAATAAGGAAGACCAAAGAAGAATTGATGCCTTTGAATTATGGTGTTGCTGAAAAATATTGAATATACCATGGAATGGCAAAAGAATGCACAAATCTATCTTGGAAGAAGCAAAGCCCGAATGCTCACTAGAAGCAAGGATGTCGAGACTACGTCTCACATACTTTGGACATGTTATCAGGAGGGATCAGTCCCTGGAGAAGAACATCCTGTTTGGTAAAGTAGAGAGTCAGTGAAAAAGAGGAAGACCCTCAACAAGATAGATTGACACAGTGCCTGCAACAACTGGCTCAAGCATAACAGTGATTGTGAGGATGGTGCAGGACTGGGCAGTTTTTCGTTCTGTTGTACATAGGGTCGCTATGAGTTGCAACCAACTCAAGACACCTAACAACAACAACAATGAGATAATGATTTAAATATCCCCCACTGAGGTACTTGGAAAGATAATTGTTTTATTAGTAGAGGCCCTGGTGGCAGACTGGTCAAGAGCTTCGCTGCTAACAAAAAGGTCTACAATTTGAATCCACCAGTAGCTCCTTGGAAACCCTATGGAAGGAGTTCTACTCTGTCCTATAGGGTTGCTATGGGTTGGAATCAACCCAACGGCAATGAATTTACAGTTTATTTAGGAGGGAAGTGCTCGTTTAGGGGTAGAATTCTCACCTCTATGCAGGAGACCCAGGTTTGACTCCCAGGCAATGCATCTCATACACAGCCTCCACCCATCCATCAGTGAAGGTTTGCGTGTTGCTGTGATGCTGAACAGGTTTCAGCGGAGCTCCCAGACTAAGATAGACTAGGAAAAAAGGCTTGGCATCTATCTACTTCTAAAAATTAGCCAATGAAAACCTTATGGGTCACAAAGGTCTGTTCTGCAACACATCATGGAGATATCACAGCATCTGGCATCACTTCATTCTGTTGTGCATGAGGTCACCACGAGTTGGGGGCCAACCCAAAGTCAGCTAACAACAACAATAGAGCTTATTGAGGGAATGAATCACTCTGAACATGAAAGAAACAACAGTAAATTAAAAAAAAAAAGATTCTTAATGTAGAGAATATAGTAACTGCAGCTTGAGCTTAAAGTCATTAATAGTATCAGATACACTATCATTAAACACCATACCACTGGGGCAATCCCAGTGACAATACATTAAACAGAGAAGAGCTGAAAGAAAAAAAAAAAGCCTCTATATTCTAATGTATCTCCACATCCCTTTAAACCAGTTAGGGTGAACTATGTAAGCTGAAACTGTGCAGTGAAAGTCAAATCAATGTAAAATTCCACGTATTAATTCAATGATGTTTCACTGAATCCTGTTTTTAACAAGACTTTATTGTACACCCATTGTGTGTTAAGCCCTCTCTCTGGCACTGGTGGTAGGTATGTGAACAAAGCAGAAAAAATAGAAACAAATCATATCCTTACAGAGCTTGCAATTTATTTTATCTTCACATTACCTAGACACATATTCACGTATATTTGAAGGAAAAATAATAAGCATATATATCCAAAAATTATGGTAGCTTTATGGCAATAATGCCATATATACAAGTTACATAATGAGAAACCTCTCTATAGACGCTGTCCTTTCAACTGATTCCCATCATTAGTGCATTAAATCTCTTACAGAGACCTTTAATCTGTGACAGATTCCCCACTTTCCCAGTCTCTGAAATATATTTACTATTCTCTCTCTTGTCTCATAAAGCCAATGAATTGTCAAATGTCTTCATTGTGCTATCTCTTTCATTCTTCCCTTCATTTTTAGCATCTCCCCTAGTATATAGAATATAACTTTCTACAAGTCTATGAAATAATTCGCTAAAGGAGTGGGAAGAAACGTGTTGACCTAAATAACTTTGAAAATGGATAGGAAATGTAAAAATTCTCAGGGTTGGAGTGGGAAGTTACAGACAACTAACAGACAGGAGACTAGAATATTCCATGTGGTATGGAGACATCAGTATGAACTCACGTTTAGCTTAATATAGATAAAGATAAATACATGCTATTAGTTGCTGTTGAGTTGACTCATGGTGACCTTATGTATAAGAGAATAAAATGTTGCCTGGTCCTGTGCCATCTTCACAATTATTGGTGTTTGAGTCCATTGTTCTGGCTATTGTGTCAATCCATTTCATTGAGAGTTTCCCTCCTTTTCATTGGGCCTCTACTTTCCCAAACATGATGTCATGACTGATCTTTCCTGATGACATGTCCAAAGTAAGCAAGCCAAAATCTTGCCATTTCGCTTCCAAGGAGCATTCTGGTTATATTTCTTCTAAGACTGATTTGTTTGTTTTTTTGGCAGTTCATTCAATATTCTTCATCAACACCATAATTTGAACTCATGCATTCTTCCTCTGTCTTCCTTTTTCATTGTCCAGCTTTTGTATGCTTATGAAGTGACTGAAAATACCATGGCTTGGGTCAGGCGTTATCAAAGCGACATCTTTCCTTTTTTAAAACTTTAAAGAGGTCTTTTGCAGCAGATTTGCTCTATACAATACATTAATTTCTTGACTGCTACTTCCATGGACATGGATTGTTGATCCAATCAGAATGAAATTGTTGACATTTATTATGGTGTTGTTTATTGGTCCAGTTGTGAGGATTTTTGTTTTCTTCACGTTCAGGGATAATACATTCTGAAGGCTGTAGTCGTTGACCTTTATTAGTAAGTGTTTCAAGTCTTCTTCGTTTTTGGCAAACAAAGTTGTGTCATCCGCTTATCTCAGGTTGTTAATGAGTCTTTCTCCAATCCTGATGCTGTGTTTATAGTTTTGTGTATACATGCAGGTTAGTATACACACATATATTCCCTTGCTCTGTCAGCTGAGAGGACCTAGAAGCCACAACACCCCAGAAGCAAGGAATACACCCAGTGCCTAGATTTTGGTTTCTAATACCATTCTCTAAGAAAAGGGATCAGGCTCCTTAGAGAAATGTCTGATTCTAGAACCGGGCAGGGAATATACAAGATGACCCTTGTGTATTTTGTAGTGTCAAAAAGTAAGAAAGAGCTAAAACAAAACAAAATAAAAAACAACAACGATGGGAGTGTGTCAAAGGGACACAGGAACTAACTGAAAAAGCTCTTGCCGAGGTGAACAATTTGAGCAACAAAATAAATAAAGTAGCAGTGGATTATAACTCAGAGTATGAACTAAATATCACTGATTCTATAATGGTAGGAATAAATTATTCAATATACAAATAAGCGGGAATGATATCACATCTCCTATACAGAAGAACTCTGAACAATTTATGTAGACAGACTTCCTTCAAAGAGGCAGAGAATAACTCCCTATTCCTTAAGTCTTGGCTGTGCATTGTGACTCCTTTCCAAAGACTACAGTATGGAATGGGGGGAGGAGTTACTTTATAGGAGAAAAATGGTAAACATTATCTTGGAATCACATGATGGCTAAATGTAATGTGATAGTCCAATGGGATCTTGAAATAGAAAAGGGACATTAGGGAAAAAGAAATATGAATAAAGTATGGACTTTAATTAATGTGTCAATATAGGATCATTACTTGTGACAAGTATACCATACTAATGTAAACTGTTAAGAATGGGAAAACTGGATGTGAGGTATGTGAGAACTCTGTGTTATTTTAGCACCTTTTCTGTTAATCTAAAACTGTTTTAAAATAAAAGTTTAATTGAAAGAATTTATCACACAAAACTACCTTGACATCCATGGGCTTAGCAGGAGAGCTCAACATAGACCAAGAACAAATTCTAGATATGCAGGATAGTGTATCAACATACTTCACAATCTGTAATTCAAGTTTTATGTATCTTCTGACTTGTTCTGTGATATAATTCCCTGTTTCAGTCATCACCAATTTCTATTAAGCAGGAAAATCTATTATACACCATTGCCTTCCACTAACGGTCTCACGAAGAATGCTCTGTATTCCATAAAGCAAGAGGCCATAAAAATGTGTTTCATACAAATATAACACTCTTAATGATGTTATAAGTTGATACATTCAACAGTTGCCTAAAAAGGAAAGTGGAAAATTATATTACATGTTCTATGTATGGATGCTTGAAAGTTGTAGTTAAAACTTGGATTACTTTCAAAAGAAGTCATTACTAAGTTTTAAACTTTAAAAGAGAAAGTGACAGTAATAATTAAAACTATAAAAAGATTAGCATGAATTTTCTTCGATAATTGTATGCAAGTATTTACAAGTGAACTGTCTTGATTAAAATAAAAGTGTTCAGGAAAATCGCCTCTATGCTTTTATTAATGTTAAGCTCTGTGTAATTTAGAAAGATAAAATCTATTTCTTCTCAAATATATAAAATATAAGAGTTTTACATGAAATAGTGTTTTAGAGAGTCAAGTTAGTGGCTACATTGCTAAAGTATACATTGTTTAGATAAAACATTTCCCTTTCCCATTGCCTTTGACGTTAGGACCTTTCACTCTTACCATGAATTGGGAAGCCAGCTTTCTCCGTTATTTCTTTTCTCTCATTATCTCCTACTTTATTTGAGACTGTGAAAAGTATCTGAGAATTAGAGAACTAATTCCTTCTGAAATTTCTCTTTTAGAAGAGCACAGATTCAGAGAACCTGTACTGCTAAAGTCGTTGCAGATCCCAAATTCTTCATCTGCAAATCCAAGTCCCCAAATTGTTGACAGCCAAAATGCTTTCAGCAGAAAACTGGATGGTCCTCATATGAGGCTGTGTGGAGTCTTTTTAATGCTTAATGAGAAGATTCAAGTATTTCACTGCAAAATGTTAATGTGTTTGATTATGGACTCTTTCCTGAGATGCTTCCAGATGATATTATTTAATATACGATCTATATGAAAACTAATTTTCTAAAAAAAGGAAAAATTCTGATTTCTGTAATATAGCTGCTCCCAGACAAGGCTGTCTGGTGACTGTGTGGATAAGGTAGCGTAATTCAAAAGGAGAAGGGATAGAAAGCTGATTTTTAAGAAATGACAACTCCATTTTCTCCAATTATGCATTATGTGCAATAAATACAGATATTAAGATATTCTGTCTCCTTGGAGTATTTTCCACAAACACCCAATATCTGGGCATTACTTTTTTCTTTTTCTACTTTTTATTTTTTCACTTTTTCTTGATACTTTAGACAAGTTATCAGGAGGGACCAGTCCCTGGAGAAGGACATCGTGCTTGGTAAACTAGAGGGTCAGCGAAAGAGAGGAAGACCCTCAACGAGATGGATTGACACAGTGGCTGCAACAATGGGCTCAAGCTTAACGATTGTGAGGATGGTGCAGGACTGGGCAGTATTTCATTCTGTTGTACATAGAGGGTTGCTATGAGTTGGAACCAACTCAGCAGCACCTAACAACAACAGTTTTTAAATACAGTACTTAACTAAATTTTATTTAGCTATTCTTAGTCACTGTTTTTATTATAAACCTCAGTGAGTGGAAGAGTGTGTCGTTTTCTCTAAGAGGCAACTACATGGAAGTAGAGTTAGAGGGACTATACCAGGACTAGTGGTACCTAAGGGTAGACAGAGTAATTAGAAGTATGCTGAAATGTAGTTTTCAGATCCAGAAGGTGATTGGAAATCTAAGTTGGTGAACCATATAAAAAAAACAAACCCACTGCCATTGAGTCAATTCCAACTCTTAACAACCGCATAGGACAGAGTAGAACTGCCCCACAGGTTTTCAAAGGAGCAGCTGGTGGACTCAAACTGCTGACGTTTTGGTTAGCAGCTCAGCTCTTAACTACTGTGCCACCAGGGTCCAGTGAGCCATATAAAGGAGACCAGTGGAAAACTAGAAAAAATACTGGAAGCTTGAAAATAGAGTTTGTATTAGGAGAGACAGAAAGATGAAACTGAAGATATCTATAGATTAAGAGGATAATAAAAAAGGCAAGTAGCAGAAATGACTCAGTGGTACCTAACAACAACAACACCAGAAATGTTACTACAAATGTCAACTCTGTTGTCTGTTGACATTTGTAGTTTCTATTCACTGTAGTTCATAATGAGAACAATTTCGGTTAAAGAGTCAAGGAGAGTCAGACAGCTATGATTTTCTAACTTCATTATCTAGATTTGATCATGCAGATTTTATTACTAAGCCATTTCTGTGTAACAAATCTCTCCTAAGCTTAGTGTCTTAAAAACAAACACTTATTGCTTACGAGTCTACTGGTTGGCTAGGCAGTTCTGTTCATATGGACTGGGCTCTTCCATAATTTTGGAATCAACTGATTCTATGTTGGTCTTCCGGTGTCCTAGTTTGAAATGAATCAGATCTGCTGCAATTGATCTCTCTTCTTCCAGCTAGCCCAGAGTTGTTCTCATTATAATCATGTGGGTGCAAGAGAGAGAGCACATGCATACAAAGTTTCTTGATGCTGAACACTATGAATTGACCCAGCATTCTTTCTGCCATATTCTCTTTGTAAAATTAAACCACAACTCTAGACTAGATTCCAGGAATGGGGAAAGACAGCCCCTTGCTGAGAGAAGCTGCAAAGTCATATTGCGAATATCATGGTTATTTTTCTATTGATCTACCATGTAGCTCATAAGGAAACACCTAATCATTTTCAAAGTTTTGGAGACCATATATCTTTTATGAAAGAATGCTTAAGAAAAATAGAATACCCCAAAAATCACTAGACTAGAAACATAAGCCCGTAAATTTATGGAAAATTTAAAAGCCCAATCTCTCTCTCTATATATATATATATAATTTTTTCCCTCTAATTCTGAATGTACCTTCCATATAGTTCTATATGAACAATTTCGATTGAATTTACAAATGAAATTAGTCAAATGGCATTTGGGTCCTAATTTGTTTGACTTTGGATTTTTTTTAATTGTGCTTTAAGTGAAAGTTTACAATTCAAGTCACTTTGTTATACAAAAATTTATACACACATTGCTATGTGATCCTAGCTGCTCTCCCTATACTGTGACAGCACACTTGATTTCCCATGTCCATTCAACCAGCTCCTGACCCTCTCTGCCCTCTCTTCTCACCTCCAGACAGGAGCTGACCATTTAGTCTCATGTATCTACTTGAGCTAAGACACACACTCCTCACAAGTATCACTCTATTTCCCATAGTCCAGTTTAATCTTTGTCTGAAGAATTGGACTCTGGAATGGTTTCAGCTCTGAGCCAACAGAGAGTCTGGGGTCCATGTCTTCCAGGGTCCCTCCAGTCTCAGTAAAGCCATTTAGTCTGGTCTTTTTACTAGAATTTGAGTTCTGCACCTTACTTTTCTCCTGCTCCATCAGGGATTCTCTGTTGTGTTCCCTGTTAGTGCAGTCATTGGTGGTAGCTGGGCTAATGGAGTCACTGGTTTATGCGGCCCTTTCTGTCTCTTGGGCTAATATTTTCCTTGTGTCTTTGGTGTTCTTCATTCTACTTTACTCCAAGTGGGTTGGGACCAGTTGATGCACCTTAGATGGCTGCTCGCTAGCTTTTAAGACCTCAGGTACCACTCACCAAAGTGGGATGCAGAACATTTCCTTAATAAACTTTGTTATGTCAGTTGACCTAGATGTCCCCTGAAACCATGGTCCCCAGACCCCGACCTCTGCTACTCTGTCCCTCGAAGTGTTTAGTTGTATTCAGGAAACTTCTTAGCTTTTGGTTTAGTCCAGTTGTGCTGACTTCCCCTGTAGTGTGTGTTGTCCTTGCCTTCATCTATTAGGATTTTTTTGTTGCAAAAAATCTGAAACTGACTTTTGCTAATTTACACAGGAAAAACTTTTATTAAAGGATATTGAAGAATACACAGACACAGAAAATGAGAAAGGGAATGAGAGAATAGATAGTAATGAGGACCACAGTGAAAACCCAGGACCATACTGTGCATATATATTCAACAATCTGTTGTGTAAGAGTACTGTTGTGGCCACAGCTAAACCCTGGATGCCATAGCTTGTGCTATCATTAGCAGCACTGATAGACTGCCACGGTTGTCTCTGTTGCTCCTGAACACTAGGAAATACTGGCTCCATGTGAATTCCACTGCCCCATTTCATTGCGTCTTTATCTCACAGTTCAAAATCACGCTCACTAATCTTAGGTTACATGCCACAAGCCAGTTGTAAGGAAGCATGGCAAAATACATACCTAGCTTTCATCTTTCATATATTCTCCATAGGAAACACACTCTGGCTTCCACTAGGACTCATAAAATGATGAGTCCAGAGGCTAAGCATCCCCCATATGATCATTGCCTCCCCATCAGAATATATTGAACTGTTATAACATAATGTGAACTCGTAAGTTCATAACAGATCTGTACAGATATGATAATTCATGGAAATAAATAATTTCTACCATGTTGTTATTGAGTGTTAAATTCTGAATTCAAATGCAGTATTATATGACTAAGAAGTCTGTGGCTTAATTCCACTGTGAAATGCTATTATATCTCATTCTATGTAATTTTTCTTCTTCCCAGTTCATGAAAATCCATAGCACTCACTTGAATATTAATTTATAATAAGAGTTTATAAGTATATATGCATTTTTATTTTTGCCCTATTCATTTTGGCAATTGAAAATTTTGTTTTATCATTTCATTAATTTCATTTTTCCTGATTAATTATGCTTAATTTTTGTCTCCTAACCAAATTAAAAACCTCTTTAGAACAGTTTTATTTACTTCATTTTAAAATATAAATATAAAACATGTTACACATTGTACTGATATTCAGTAATTTGACTTGAGTACTATTGAAATGAACTAAAGATAGACTTTTTAATCTACATTGAAAAATAAATATACTTGATCTCTTTTTCTTCTTACCTCAGCTCCCTTACATGTGGCAGAATTAGATAATGTATAAACTAACTGATCTTCTAATCAATACTTAAGTTAGCTGTGCCAAATTTCAGAAGATCCTTTCTGAATCTTAAACTGAAGGACATTTAAAGGAAATGCTTCAAAATTGCCTACAAAAAGCAATATGTGGAATTTTATCCTTAGGAATGTGTCATGGATTGAATTGTGCCTGCCAAAAACATCTGTCAAATTGGCTGGGTCATGATTCCCAGTATTGTATAATTGTGTACCATTTTGTAATCTGATGTGATTTCTTTATGTGCTGTAAATTCAATCACTATGATCTAATAAGATGGATTAGCAGCAGTTATACTGATGAGGTATACAAGATTGGATAGTGTCTTAAGCCAATCTCTTCGGAGATATAGAAGAGAGAAGTGAGCAGAGACACATGGGGATCTCATACCACCAAGAAAGCAGTACCAGGAGCAGAGCGGGTCCTTTGGACCTGAGATTCCTGTGCAGAGATACCCCTAGACCAAGGAAAGACTGATACATCACAACGACCTTCTTCCAGAACTGACAGAGAAAAAAAGCCTCCTCCTGGAGCTGATGCCCTGAATTTGGACCTGTAGCCTACTAGACTATGAGAGAATAAATTTCTCTTTGTTAATTCATCCACTTGTGGTATTTCTGTTATAACAGCACTAGATGTCTAAGACAGAAGGACACTTTCCAAAATGTTTTTTCACTACAACCAAATATTGAATCATAACACCATAAAAACAATGACAAAAATATTTTCACAAGAGAAAACTCTGGAACTGCTATTAGTGATGAAAATAATGAACAGAACTAGTTAGGAAAAATAATTCACCAAATTCACCCTTTCCATCATCTCTCTAGATATAATAATACTATTAATTAACTCTTAAAACTTTTTGTTTAGCAGGCCAGCACTTAACAACTGCACCACCAGGAATCCTTTTAAAGAAAAAAAATCTACCATGAAAAATGAGACAGAAAAGTAGAAGAAAAGAGAAGAGAAAAGAAATTGCCATGAAGCTTTTGTGGCTCTGTACTCTTAACAATTTTAAAAAAACTGTTTGAAGCATGTTAATTATGTAGGAAGCCCTGAATAAACGACACACGACTTTTAAATATTTTTGCTTGCATCTTACAGGAAGAAATTAATTTGACATTCTAATTGATACACAATATATGCATAAGTAAAACATACCCTTTAATATTTGAGTTGCTCTCTATATTTTTTTCTATGTTATTCTGAGAATAATAATATCAAAAACTCATAATTTTTACTCTGTGTTATACACTCTCATAAGCCATTTACACATATTAACTTATTCTATTCATGTTTTACTGGGCCTTTTTATCAAATAAATACACATGCACATTATTAAATTGACTTTACAACTTCAGAATCTACTCATGAGTCACAAACAGCTAGTGGAAAACTATTAAAATAAAGTGTTAACAGATGGTCATTGAACTTACCAACAAGGACTAAAAAATATGAGTTAAGCCTAAAAAAAAAAAAAAAATCTGTTGAAGAGATCTCCCCTTACACATCAGTCAATGGATATGCACCTCAGAGAATAAACACAAATTAAAATAGTCATAGTAAGTTGCAAACTTGTGATAGCTTTTGAATTTTCCTAAACAAGGAATGATGGAGAGTGGTAACTCCTTGAAGAAAAAGCGATAGAATGAAGAGAAATATTGGCTAATGAAGACTTAAAGGAATAGATATGATTATATGCAAGTCACATGTTCAAAGCTACATATGTTTATGCTATTGGAAATATAAGAGATTTTCCAAAGTTAAATTTGAGTAAGCGTCATTTAGTCTTTCCTATTGTTTTTAGAGCTAAATTCTTATGTAAGCCATAACTTTATTTTAATAAACATGTGAATAAAGATATTAAGAAATTAATATATTGGATTTAAAATTCAGAAGTTTGTGGATTCAAATTATTATGTCCACCTCTTAATGACTCTTTTTCTTGTCAATTTATTTGCATCTTCTGATTCTAATTTTTATTTTATATAAAATAGAGACATGATAGGATTTATGTTGTGGGTTGTTGTGAGAGCATACATTAAAGGCAGTACCTTGATAAATTATGCTGGCTATAATTATGATTACACTTTTGCAATGGTGTCAATCAAACTTTTTTTTTTAAATTTATAAGCAGTAATAGGTAAAATAAGGTTTTTCACTGGTTAATTCTTTTCAGAAGTAGACTGCTGGGTCCTTCTTCCTATTCTGTCTTAGCCTGGAAGCTCAGCTGAAATCTGTCTGCCACAGGTGACCCTGCTAGTATTGAAATACCAGTAGCATAACTTTCAGCATCACAGCAACAGACAAGTCCCCACGGTACAACAAACTGACAGATGGGTGAAAATCTTATGAATAGCAGCAGAATATTGTCTGATACAGTGCCAGAAGATGTGTCCCTCAGGTTGGAAGGCACTCAAAACATGACTGGGGAACAGCTGCTTCCTCAAAGTAGAGTCCACCCTAATGACATGGATGGAGTCAAGCTTCTGGGACCTTCATTTGCTGATGTGGCGTGACTCAAAATGAGAAGAAACAGCTGCAAGCATCCGTTAATAATCAGAACATGGAATGTACAAAGTATGAATTTAGGAAAATTGGAAATCATTAAAAATAAGAGGATATGCATAAACATCGCTATCCTAGGCATTAGTGAGCTGAAATGGACTGGTATTGGCCATTTTGAATTGGACAATCATATGGCCTACTATGCTGGGAATGACCACTTGAAGAGGAATGATGTTGCATTCATTGCCAAAAAGAACATTTCAAGATCTACCCTGAAGTACAGTGCTGTCAGTGATGGGATAATATTCAAACACCTACAAAAAAGACCAGTTAATATGACTATTATTCAAATTTAGGTACCAACTGCTAAGGCCAAAGATGAAGAAATTGAAGATTTTTACCAACTTCTGCAGTCTGAAATTGATCAAACATGCAATCAGGATGCATTGATAATTACTAGTGATTGGAATGTGAAAGTTGGAAACAAAGAAGGATTAGCAGTTGGAAAATATGGCCTTGGTGATAGAAATGATGCCCGAGATCACATAATAGAATTTTGCAAGACCAATGACTTCTTCACTGCAAATACCTTTTTTCACCAACATAAACGGAGACTATACATGTGGACCTCATCAGATGAAATACACAGGAATCAAATCGACTACATCTGTGGAAAGAGATAATGGAAAAGCTCAATATCATCAGTCAGAACAAGGCCAGGGGTTGACTGCAGAACAGACGATCAATTGCTTATATGCAAGTTCAAGTAGAAGCTGAAGAAAATTAGAACAAGTCCATGAAAGCCAAAGTATGACCTTGACTATACCCCACCTGAATTTAGAGACCACCTCAAGAATAGATTTGACGCATTGAACACTAATAATGGAAGACCAGACAAGTTGTGGAATGTCATCAAGGACATCATACATGAAGAAAGCAAGAGGTCATTAAAAAGACAGGAAAGAAAGAAAAGACCAAAACTGATGTCAGAAGAGACTCTGAAACTTGTTCTTGAACTTCAAGCAGCTAAAGGGAAAGGAAGAAATGATGAAGTTAAAGCTGAACATAAGATTTCAAAGGAAGATTTGAGAAGACAAAGTAAAATATTATAATGACATGTGCAAAGAGCTGGAAATAGAAAACCAAAAGGGAAGAACGCGCTCTGCATTTCTCAACCTTAAAGTACTGAAGAAAAAATTCAACCCTCCAGTTGCAATATTGAAGGATTCTACTGAGAAAATATTAAACAACAAAGGAAGCATCAAAAAAGATGGAAGGAATACACAGTCACTGTATCAAAAAGAATTGGTCGACGTTCAACCATTTCAGGAGGTAACATATGATCAAGAAATGATGGTACTGAAGGAATAACTCCAAGCTGCACTGAAGGCATTAGCGAAAAACAAGGCTTCAGGAATCTACGCAATATTAATTGAGATGTTTCAACAAAGGGGTGCAGCACTGGAAGTGCTCACTTGTCTATGCCAAGAAATTTGGAAGACAGCTACCTGGCCAACCAACTGGAAGAAATCCATATTTATGCCTATTCCCAAGAAAGGTGATAGAAACGAATGCGGAAATTATCCAACAATATCATTAATATCACACACAAGTAAATTTTGCTGAAGATCATTCAAAAGCAGCTGCAGCAATAGATCAACAGGGAACTGCTGGAAACTCAAGCCAGATGCAGAAGAGGACGTGGAAGCAGGGATATCATAGCTGATGTCAGATGAATCCTGGCTGAAAGCAGAGAATACCAGAAAGATGTTTACCTGTGTTTGATTGAAAATGCAAAGGCATTCAACCGCGTGGATCATAAGAAATTATGGATAACATTGGGAAGAATGGGAATTCCAGAGCACTTAATCGTGTTCACTAGGAGCTTGTATATGGATCAAGAGGTAGTCCTTCTAACAGAACAAGGGAATACTGTGGGGTTTAAAGTCAGGAAAGGTGTGCATCTGGGTTGTACCTTTCAACATACCTATTCAATCTGTATGCTGAGCTAATAATCCGAGAAGCTTGACCATCTGAAGAAGAAT
Source organism: Trichechus manatus latirostris (assembly GCF_000243295.1). Taxonomy (NCBI): domain Eukaryota; kingdom Metazoa; phylum Chordata; class Mammalia; order Sirenia; family Trichechidae; genus Trichechus; species Trichechus manatus. The sequence continues at coordinate 21,297,122 of NW_004443963.1, forward strand.
AGGGCATCAGGATTGGAGGAAGACTTGTTAACAACCTGCGTTACACAGATGACGCAACTTTGCTTGCTGAAAGTAAAAAGGACTTGAAGCACTTACTGATGAAAATCAAAGACCATAGCCTTCAGTATGGAGTACACCTCAACATAAGGAAAACAAAAATCCTCACAACTGGGCCAATAAGCAACATCATGATAAGCAGAGAAAAGATTGAAGTTGTCAAGGATTTCATGTTCTTGGATTCACAATCAGCACCCAGGGACGCATCCATCAAGAAATCAAAGGACGCACTGCATTGGGCAAATCTGCTGCAAAAGACTTCTTTAAAGTGTTAAAAAGCAAAGATGTCACCTTGAAGAAATAAGGTGTGCCTGGCCCAAGCCATGGTGTTTTCAATGGCTTCATATGCATGAAAAAGTTGCACAATGGAAAGGGTTACAGACAGCCACAACACAATTGTAACCATCCTAGAGAGGAGGAACCATTCAGAGCTGCCAAAGAAGATGAAGTACATCCAGGTACCACAGCCCACGAAAAGATGATTTTTCTTCGGAACACTAGATCTACCAGCATCTTAGGCACCATGACCAAGGTGAAACAAGCTTCAAGAAGTGATAAATTTTGAAGGAAGAAGTACATGGATGTTTGAAGAGCAGAATCCACACTAGTAACTGTGATAAGAAAGTCGCCTAACAAAGTGACTATACAGACGGCCAGGAACTAAAGAAAGAGGAAAACAAGAAAAATCAAGAAGAATAAATTCAGTGACTCTGATCGGATTTTCACAAGTCATATCTTAGGCCACTTTCTAAGAATCAAAATTAATATGTACATCGAAGACTGCTCTTTAAATATAATCTCAAAATAACAGTAAAATCCACAAGACACATCTCTCTTCTCAGTTATTTATCTTAACGTTCTGATTCTCTGAAGCAGAAGGAATGTTTACAATTAGATAAAATGAAAAAGGAATATGTTGCATGAATTGTTGATCACCTAGGTGCAGTTTTTCTCATGTCAGTGGTTGTAGTCTGCAGCTTAAGTTCTTCATGAGATGCATGCTATTTTCCAGGATTAAGTAGATACAGTTTAGACAGAAACTAAATAAAACAGAATCATCTAGTGCTTTTTCTCAATTCAGTGTACAATAGAGATGAATAATAGACTAGATGTTTCTAATCTTTGATTATATAAATCACGTACTTCTATTAAAATCAGCACATTTTATATCACTCCATCCATAAACACACAAACATGCAAAAACACACACACACAACTCAGTAAGAGATAATTTATACTTAAGATTTGAGTGCTTTTCTGTAGTCTCCATGTTGTTCTTGTTAGGCGCCGCCGAGTCAGTTCTGACTCATAGCGACCCTATGCCCAATAGAACAAAACACTGCCTGGCCCTGCGCCATCCTCACAATTGTTGCTGTGCTTGAGCCACATGTTGCAGCCACTGCATCAATCCATCTCACTGAGGATCTTCCTCTTTTTCATTGACCCCCTACTTTACCAAGCATGATGTCCTTCTCCAGGGACTGATCCCTCCTGATAACATGTCCAAAATATGAGACATGGTCTTGCCATCCTTGCTTCTAAGGGGCATTCTGGTTGTACTTCTTCCAAGACAGATTTGTTCATTCTTTTGGCAGTCCATGGTATATTCAATACTCTTCACCAACGCCACAATTCAAAGGTGTCAATTTTTCTTCTGTCTTCATTATTCATTGTTCTGCTTTCGCATGCATATGAAGTGGTTGAAAACACCATGGCTAGGGTCAGGCGCACTTTAGTCCTCAAGGTGACACCTTTGCTTTTTAACATTTTAAAGAGGTCTTTTGCAGCAAATTTGCCCAAAGCGTTGCATCTTTTGATTTTTTTTATTGTACTTTAAGTGAAAGTTTACAATTCAAGTTAGTCTCTCATACAAAAATGATACATACCTCGTTATGTGACCCTAATTGCTCCCCCTATTCTGTGACAGCGTACTCCTCCTTTCCACCCCTGATTTCCCATGTCCACTCAACCAGCTCCTGACTCTCTCTGCCCTCTCATCTCACCTCCTGACAGGAGCTGCCCATTCAGTCTCATGTATTTACTTGAGGGTAAGAAGCACACTCCCCGCAAATATCATTAGTCCAGTCTAATCTTTGTCTGAAAAGTTGGCCTCAGGAATGATTTTAGGTTTGGGTTGACAGACAGTCTGGGGGCCATGCTTTCTGGGGTTCCTCCAGTCTCAGTCAGACCATTTAGTTCTGCATCCTATTTTCTCCTGCTCCATCAGGGACTCTCTGTTGTGTTCCCTGTCAGGGCGGTCATTGGTGATAGCTGGGCACCATCTAGTCCTTCTGGTCTCAGGCTGTTGCAGTCTCCAGTTTATGTGGCCCTTTCTGTCTCTTGGGCTAATGGTTTCCTTGTGACTTTGGTGTTCTTCATTATCCTTTACTCCATGTAGGTTGAGACCAATTGATGCATCTTAGATGGCTGCTTGCTAGCTTTTGAGACCTCAGACACCACTCACCAAAGTAGGATGCAGAACATTTTCTTAATAAACTTTGTTATGCCGATTGACCTAGATGTCCCCTGAAAGCATGGTCCCCACACCTCTGCACCTGCTACTCTGTCCCTCAGAGTGTTTGGTTGTATTCAGGAAACTTCCTAGCTTTGGTTTAGTCCAGTTATGCTGACTTCCCCTGTAGTGTGCGCTGTTCTTCCCTTCACCTAAGATAATTCTTGTCTACTATGTAGTTAGTGAATAACCCTCTCCCTCCCTCCCCACCCTCAAACCATCAAAGAATGTTTTCTTCTGTGTTTAAACCCTTTCTTGAGTTCTTATAATAGTAGCCTTATACAATATTTGTCCTTCTGTGACTGACTAAATTCACTTAGCATAACGCCTTCCAGATTCTTCCATGTTATAAGGTGTTTCATGGATTCATTGTTGTTCTTTATCACTGCATAGTATTCCATTGTGTGAATATACCATAATTTGTTTATCCATTCATCCGTTGGTGGGCACCTAAGTTGTTTCCCTCCTTTTTCTATCGTGAACAGTGCTGCAATGAACATGGGTGTGAATATATTTATTCATGTGATGAATCTTATTTCTCTAGGATATATTCCAAGGAGCGGGATTGCTGGATTGCATGGTAGTTCTATTTCTAGCTTTTTAAGGAAGTGCCAAATAGAGTTCCAAAGTGGTTGTACCACTTTACACGTTATGCTTAAGCCCATTGTTACTGCCACTGTGTCAATCTATCTCTTTGAGGGTCTATATACACTATATACACAGTGTATAAGTATTCAAGTCTCTCCACAACCTCTCCAATGTTTATTATTTTGTTTTTTGGATTAATGCTAGCCTTTTTGGGGTGAGATGGTATCTCATTGTAGTTTTGATCTGCATTTCTCTAATGGCTAATGATTGTGAGTATTTCTTCAAGTGTCTGTTAGCTGTCTGAATATCTTCTTTGGTGAAGTGCCTGTTCATATCCTTTGCCCATTTCTTAATTAGATGATTTGTCTTTTTGTTGCTGAGGTTTTGCAGTATCTTGTAGATTTTAGAGATTAGAAGCTGATCAGATTTGTTGTAGCCAAAAATATTTTCCCAGTCTGTAGGTTGTCTTTTGATTCTTTTGGTGAAGTCTTTTGATGAGCATAAGTGTTTGATTTTTAGGAGCTTGCAGTTATCTAGTCTCTCTTCTGGTGCTTGTGCATTGTTACTTATGGTTCATAATGTGTTCATGCCATGCATTAGGGCTCCTAGTGTTGTCCCTATTTTGTCTTCCATGATATTTATCATTTTCGATTTTATATTTAGGTCTTTGATCCATTTTTGTGCATGGTGTGAGGTATGGCTCTTGTTCATTTTTTTGCAGATGGATATCCAGTTATGCCAGCACCATTTGTTAAAGAGACTGTCTTTTCCCCAATTAACAGACTTTGGGCCTTTGTCAAATATCAGCTGCTCATAGGTGGATGAATTTATATCTGGATTCTCAGTTCTTTTCCGTTGGTCTATGTATCTGTTGTTGTACCAGTATCAGGCTGTTTTGACTATGTGGCGGTATAATAGGTTCTAAAATCAGGTAGTGTGAGGCCTCCCACTCTGTTCTTCTTCTTGTGTAATGCTATACTTATTCGGGGCCTCTCCCCTTTCCATATGAAGTTGGTGATTCGTTTCTCCATCTCATTAAAAAATGCCACTGAAATTTGGATCAGGATTGCATTGTATCTGTAGATTGCTTTGGGTGGAATTGACGTTTGCACTCTGTTGAGTCTACCTATCCATGAGCAAGGTATGTTTTTCCACTTATGCAGGTCTCTTTTTGTTTCTGGCAGTAGTGTCTTGTAGTTTTCATTGTATAGGTCTTTTACTTCTCTGGTTAGATTTATTCCTAAGTATTTTTTTCTTCTTGGGGGCTATTGTAAATGGTATTGATTTGGTGATTTCCTCTTCAAAGTTCTCTTTGTTGGTGTAGAGGAATCCAACTGATTTTTGTATGTTTATTTTGTATCCTGATACTTCGCTGAAATCTTCTATTAGTTCCAATAGTTTTCTTGTGAATTCTTTGGGGTTTTCTGTGTATAAGGTCATATCATTGGCAAATAGAAATACTTTTATTTCTTCCCTACCAATTTGGATGCTCTTTATTTCTTTTTCTAGCCTAATTTCTCTGGCTAGGACCTCCAGCACAATGTTGAGTAAGAGTGTTGAGAAAGAGCATCCTTGTTTGGTTCCTGTGTCTTTTGATTTCTTGACTGCTGCTTCCATGGGTGTTGATCGTGGATACAAGTAAAATGAAATCCTTGACAACCTTAATCTTTTCTCTTTTTATCATGATGGTGCTTATTGGTCCAATTGTGAGAGTTTTTGTTTTCTTTATGTTGAGGTGTAATCCATACTGAAGGCTGCGGTCTTAGATCTTCATCAGTAAGTACTCCAAATCCTCTTCACTTTCAGCAAGCAAGGTTGTGTCATCTGCATAATGTAGGTTGTTAATGAGTCTTCCTCCAATCCTGATGTCCCATTCTTTTTCATATAGTCCACCTTCTGGATTATTTGCTCAGGGTACAGATTGAATACATATGGTGAAAGGATACAACCCTGACATACACCTTTCCTGACTTTAAACCATGCAGTTATTACCTTGTTCTGTTCAAATGACTGCCTCTTGATCCATGTACAGATTCCTCATGAGCACAGTTAAGTGTTCTGGAATTTCCATTCTTCACATGTTGTCCATAATTTGTTACAATCCATACAGTCGAATGCCTTAGCATAGTTAATATAACACAGGTATATATCTTTCTGGTATTCTCTGCTTTCAATCAGTCTCCATGGATTTACTAATTTATTTGATTTTTGATATTGCCACTTGATTCATGACACTGGACTTCACTGAGCCCCATTTCTTATTATATACATGGGTATAGTCAGAAGGTTTGAGCTGGGCTTTTAAAAAATCTGAATATATAGGACTTGCAATAGAAAAGTCATCCTCATAACACTCATCTCACTCCGATTGATCAGGAATAGTTCTTCTTCTGACTATTTATCTTCTCTAAAACTACACAGTTAGAAGTAGGAGCTAGTCACTTACTACTGCATATCCTCTTAAGATCCAGTTATAAAAGTACTAATTCAACTATTATACACTCTGATATTGTATTATATTTAAAGTAAAATATTTTGACCGAGAGTAGAATTACACACAATTTTTTCTGTACGGGTCATACTTACCAATAGTATATCAAATAATAGTAATCACAGAAATACATGTTGGAAAAAACAACCACTATTCGTAATGCTACGTTGGAGCTAAATGTAGATAGAAAATGTTTTATGTTTTTCAAATATTGGGGTTAGGAAAATTTTGAATCAAATTATTTTCCCATATGTCTGTTAAATTACACTCACAAAAAGCTTACCTACATTTTTTACAGTCAAAATAATATTTTAAGTGTATTATTTCCCCCCATGAAAGTAAGAAGCTGAAATCTCATAGCCTATAGATCCATTTTGAGACAAGTGTCCCATTTAAAGGATTCTATATGGAGCAGTATTTGCAATAACCTTAAGTATAAATGAGTAAAATTGGAGAGTACATAACCTGGTATCTAAATTGAAAATGCTTTGTGTGGTTATAATCCACATTTACTAAATTTACTATTATTGTTTTTTAATACTCTCTTCTTTAGCACTTTATAGCTTTCGAGACAGGACAAAGGCCTGATAATTTTTGTTTACTTTTATGTTAACAAAACATAATGACATTTCTTTTTCCATAATTAAATAAGTTTTCATTATTTTTCTCTATTTTTAAAGTGTTTTATTCATTGTAACACAAGTGTACAACAATCAAAGCAGATACGGATAAAAGATGGTGTTTAAAAAATTGAAGAAGAAACAAATGATAAATAAATGTCTGGACATATCTTACCAAATACCTCAGGGTTCTTCTTTAATTAGAAGTGTAATTATTTTTTAAACAATGCAGTATTTTCTGATAATTTTTAAGTGATATTGAGCTCTATTACTTGTCTCAAATCTTCAGACTGAAGAAAATACATTAGGCAAACAGACATATTTTTCATTACTCAAAATGGTTATGGATGTGAATTTTAGAATCTGAGATGCTGACATATCTGAATTGAGTGACACAGACCTAAATTAATAACAACATTCTGAATAAAACTAAGATTTTAATTTCTGCTCTTCTAAAGAATCCATTCAGCCTTTTGTCAAAGTTTCACTACTTAAAAAACAAAGAAGGCAGGAGTCAGAATTTCTAACCTGGATAAAGAATTACCTGGTGCCTGTTAAGAATGTTTATGCAACTGGCCCCAGACAAGTCACCTAGATCAACAAAAGGTTAGAGAATACGACTGATAATGTTAAATGAAGTTAGAACCTATAAATAACTTCATAGCCAAGATAGGTATCTATCAAGCCTTATTTTCACATCCTGACTCCCAAATTAATTTTCACTCGTTGGGATTTTTCCACTGTATTTCTGCCAGTACTTTGTAAATTGGTAAATAGATAGACAATAATTTTTTTTAAAATAAGGAGTCAGATTGCAACTGTAAAAGTTTTGGTTTTTTGTATCACAAAGATTGCAGAGATTCAGGTTTTAATTTATGTAAATAAATTTACTACCTTAACTTCTTTCAGGGAATTCACCCAATGAATGCCTGGGCCCTAACTCACTCTTCTTTAGCTGGATGGGTGATGTTTACAGTTCAAAAGACTTCAAATTTAGAACTGAGATAATCTTCACTCTTTCCTAACTAATGGCCAATTTTACATTTTGAGGATTCCAACTAGGTTTGGCTCAACCTGTAACCCATCACTAACGCCTCACATCAAGAATGTTTACACATCGTATCTTAGAAATATTGTCTTAATCAAATTGTATCAGGAATAAGAAATCTTTGTTAGGCTAGAAATTGATACTAAGAAAGTTTGTAGTTTGACAACCCCTTGTAAATTTCTCCTTCCTCCCCTGGCATACTCTTTGATGTGAAGCCATTTGCCTTTGTTTACTTTGCCTGTTAAATACCGCTCTGATCTACCTGCAAGGCAGAACATATGCTGCAATCTGTTTTAATACCATGTGTTTCCCCATTTCATGAAATGAAATTAATCCTTCAATAAAGTAACTTTTGTTTGAATTTCTAAAGGAGTGTCAGTCTAGTGTTTTTACTAAGACATGGTTGATATGTTTTATTAATTGTAATTAAAAGTGTGACTGGCCTTGCGGAAGTAATCTCTGGAACATTAGAAAGGACTACTATTCTTAATTAAACTACTTTTATCTCTTAATGGATGTGCCAGTTATCTAGTGCTGCTATAAAAGAAATAGCACAAGTGGATGGCTTTAACAAAGATAAATTTATTTTCTCACAGTCTAGTAGGCTACAAGTCCAAATTCAGGACATGAACTCCAGGAAAGGCTTTCTTTTTATGTCAGTTCTGGAGGAAGGTCCTTCTCATCAGTCTTCCCCTGGACTAGGAGCTTCTCCATGTGGGAACCCCAAGGCCAAAGTACGCACTGTGCTCCTGGGACTGCTTTCTTGGTGGTATGAGGTCCCCCACTCTCTGCTTGCTTCCCTTTCCTTTTATCTCTTGTAAGATAAAAGATGGTGCAAGCCACACCCCAGGGAAACACCCTTTATATTTGATGAGGAACATGACCTCAGCAAGGGTGTTACATTCCACCCTAATCCTCTCTAATATAATCTAATCTTGCTTCATTAACCACAGGCAGAGATTAGGATTTACAACACATAGGAAAATCACAACAGATGACAAAATGGTGGACAATCACGCAATACTGGGAATCATGGGCTAACCAAGTTGACACATATATTTGGGGGACACAATTCAATCCATGACAGGGGAGAATGTAGAACTTTCATGGAATTATCTACATTTTCAGTAAATCATAATGACTACTATTCAATAAATATTTCTCAATAACAGATATTTGGAGGTGGGCTATTGCTCTCACTAATCAAATCTCTTGGGATTGTAACTATTAATGAATATACCTAAATTATGTGAATAACATAGATTTAATTTATCCACTAAGATTTTGTATTGCTGTGGAATAGACTTTGGTCTAATAATGACAAGAGCCCCTGGTGGTGTAGTGGTTAAGAGCTACGGCTACTAACCAAAAAGTCAGAAGTTTGAATCCTCCAGGTGATCCCTGGAAACGCTATGGGGCAGTTCTACTCTGTCCTACAGGGTTGTTATGACTCAGAATTGACTCAATGGCAATGGGTTTGGTTTGGTTTGGTGGGATAGACTTTGGTCCAGTAAAGACAAGAGAAATTTTTTCCGTGCACCTTTATCCCTACAGGATTTTTAAATTTCATTTTCTTAATATCCAGTATTGAAAAAAGAAACATTTTCCTAATAATAATGTTTTTAAAAATAATCAAAGCATCAAGTCAAAATGACAATTGGCATGTATTATGTTGTTGTCTTATACTTTAAAATTGTTTCACTATTGGTGTGTTTTATTATAAGAACATTGTAAAAGATACCAGAATCTGTATTATCCCTTATAATATCTAAGGTAGTTAAAGTCATAAAAAGCTATTTTTTTTTCTTTTTTTTAATCCCTGGAATTTTGAAGCCTAGGAAAATAACATTACACTTTGCAATAGTTTTTGTTTTGTGATGAGCTAACAAAACTGCTGAAATCACTTCCTTTATTTTATTGCAACTATATTTGTTGCACTCGGCTGCTAACTGAAAGGTCGGCAGCTGAAATTCACCAGCTGCTCCTTGGAAACCCTATGGGGTACTTCTACTCTGTCCTACAGGGTTGCTAAGAGTTAGAAGTGACTCGATGGCACACAACAACAACATATTTACTGCAAAAACAATTCTTATAAATAAAAGTCAACTTAAAACAGGTACAAATTAGCACAGTGGGAACAATTACAAAAAATTCTAATGAAATCTTTGGGGGACAGAAAGCCTTTAAAAGTCCTCAGGAGTTTAAGGTTATCTTATGCATGAGTGGAGCTTTAACTAATAACCAGAAAGGGAGAGAAGTTCATCATTTCCTAATTTTACTTATTTCTGAAATAAACAAAGGATGCTTTCCTACATTTGGGAAACTAAAGGAAAATTTCTTTATCCTTACTTTCCCAATAAACTGATAACAGTAGTATAATAGTTTAAATCTTAGGGTTTTGTTTTTAATTTCAGGTTGTGTATACCTACCTTAAAAACAAGTAAGATAAATCTGTTACTATCCCCAAGAAAATATTATGGTGTGAAATTAGTTACATATATCCACATTAATACCTGTACCAAATACAACTATACACCATAATGAAGAAAACATTTATAATACTGGACAATAAAAATCAAGTGAAAAAATCGAGCATTACTGAATCATGTATCAGGTTTTTGTTTTGTTTTGTTTTTGTCAAAAATTTTAAGTCAACAGTTAGAAGACCTCAAAAAAGAAGACTGTGAAGATCTTCCCATCTGAAGATGAGGTGAAACTTCAGTGAAGTCATTTCTGCATTCTCAGTTTCTAAATGAGTATCACACACACACACACATACACACACACACATCAGGTAAAATACAACCCATTGTGTAGGTACCCAATTGCTACTCTAGAGTAGTTCAACTCATTACCAAGCAATTTCTAAGTCAGATTGCACAATTCATTCACTGACTATATACTGCTGCCTTCTTGTGCATAAAACAAACAAACAAAAAACAAATCCACTTTCATCAAGTTAATTCCAACTCATACCAATGCTATAGGACAGAGTAGAACTGCCCCATAGGTTTTCCAAGGCTATACATGTTTACAGAAGCAGTCTGCCACATCTTTCTCGTGTGGAGTGGCTGGTGGGTTTGAACCGACAACCTTTAGGTTCAGTTGAGCACTTTAAACCACTGCATTCCATAAGTTACCTTAATTATTTAACTGAAAATTTTTCATGGTGGTATAATTTTGGATTTGCCTGGAAAATATGTGATTCTTTTTTTATGAATATTTTGGTTGACCTACTAAGCAGCAGGCGCTATGCTGAGCAATAGGATAAGGCTAAAATAGACACAGGACCCTATCTCAAGAACATTAACTTGTTCATAATTCTCACTTGACATAATTCATTTTATGGAAATAGTAAAGGAAGAAATGTTAGCAAGAGAGGCTGTTTAGTTGCTTCTGAAAAAAGTCAAGGTGTGGAGAATTTGGTCCATAAAATTCAAGTTCAGAATTCAAATGTGTGAATTAATCTAGAAGATACCAAGCCCTTACAAAATGACAAACATAAACTCATCCCAAAGTGGTGTGCAAATCAAAATACTATGGTGTAACTCCTTTTTTGTTAATGAGTTCTTCCCTCAATTTATCTTTCTCTTCTCACAATTTACTATAAATAACAAGAGGTATCAACACTTTGTTTGGAAATCTCCTCAGCTAAATATCCAAGTTCAAGGTTTACCGTTTTTGCTTTCCACGTAACTATACAATACAATTGTGCTAAGCTTTGTGCCACCATATAAACATGATCTCCTTTCCTTCAACTTTCAATAACATGTTCTTCATTTCTTTTTGACCCCTCATCAGCAGTGCCTTTAATATTCACTTATCTACTAGCAATCTGTTCTCATGTATTCTCTAAGTTATACTCTAAAGTGATTTTTGGTTTCTCTATAATGCTCCTCACTTTATTCTGAGCCCTCATTTGAAGAGTATTTAGCATCCAGATTTCAACTAACAGTCTCTTCAAAGCAATATAGGCTCTTTTTTTGTCATGCACCTCAAAATTCTCGCAGTCTCTGCCATTGCCTAACTCAATAGTCACTTCCACATTTTTAGGTGTTTGTTAGAACAGCACCCTACTTCCAGATACCAAAATCAGTATTGGTTTTCTATTGCTCTCATAACAAATTATCACAAAATTAGTGGCTTAGCACATTACAAATTTAGTGACCAAAACAACATAAATTTATTTTCTCACATTTCAGTAGGAAGAAGTCCAGTATAGATCTCACTGGGCTAAAATACAGGGATTGCAGGGCTATATTCCTTCCTGGAGGTTTTAGAGAAGAATCTGTTCCCTTGCTTCTTCCAGCTTCGATAGGCCATCCACATTCCTAGGCTGAGAGTGCCCTTCCTCCATCTTCAAAGCCAGCAATGTTACGTTTCTCTGATGCTTCTTTCATCATCATGTCTCTCTCTGACTGCACCTAAGAAAGATTCTCCACTTTTTAGGACTCATGTGGTCGGATTATGCACATCAAGATAGCCCTGGGTAATTTCTCCATTTTAAGGTCTCTAATCTTCATTATATTTGCAAAACCTATATCCTTTTTTGCCATGTAAGGTAACATATCCACAGGTTTCAGAGATCAGAGTGTAAAATTTTTGGGAGGCCCTTATTCTTCCTGCCACAATTGGTTTATCATTAACCAATCTGGAATGCATGGAATTTTTACTTAAATTGAAATTAATATACTTTTTTTAAAAAGTCACAATAAAAATAATGAATTATCCATCTCAAGAATTTAGAAAACAGCATAAAATTAAACCTAATAAAAGTGAAAGAAAATACATTACACAACAATATTAGAAATTAGTGATAGAAAACATGTACAGAAGAGAGTATCAGTAGAGTCAAAAGTGATTCTTTGAAAAGAATTAAAATCTGGCAACACTCTAGCAAGATATATTAAAAAATAAATATGAGGGACATAAAACTAAAATTAATAATGGATAAATATATCTATCTCCCTTCATACATTCCATATATTAAAAAATAAGAGCCAAATAAATATAATACTGTAGATAAACAGAACTCTGAAGAGAAACAAAAGACAATTTACTAAAGATGACTCAAGAAACAATAGAAAACTGGATATCTTACATAACAATTAAAAGAATTCATTCAGCAGTCAAAAATAATCCCACAAAAAAATATTTATTGAGGCCCAGATGATGTCATCAGATAATTCTACCAAACATAGAAGGACAAAATAATTGAAGATTTACACAAACTGTTCCAGATAATAGAAGAAAAAGAAGTATTCCAAACTCATTTTATTAAAACGGATTGCTATTGAGACCCTAATCCAACAAATTCTGTACTGAAAGAAAAAATTACATAGCAATATCTCTCTTGAACGTAGAAGTAAAGATACAAAATTAGACATTAGCGAAAACAATTCAGCAATGCATTGAAATGATAGTATATAATGACAGAATTTGATGTTAGCAAAACCAATAAATATAATTTATCATTATAAGAAATTTTATATAGAAAATCACATTATCTTTTCATTAGGTGCCAACAGAGGATTTGATTATAATCCCCAGCCATTCATTATGAAAACTCTTAACAAACAACGCACAGAAGGTCCATTTGAAACGAATTACTTCAATACTTAACAGCTTAAAACTATAATAAACATATTAACTCACAGTTTCTTTGGTTCTGGAATTGAAGAACAGTTTATGTGTGTTGTTCTACCTCAGGATCTAATGAGGCTGAAATTATTGTATCACCCCAGGTTTCAGTCATCTGAAGACTTAACTGGGCCTAGAAGTTGTACTTCCATATGACTCACTCAGATTGATGTTGAGTTGGTTCTATTGACAAGAATCCTTAGTACCTTTTCATGTGGACCTGTCTACAGAGCTTCTTGAGGTCCACACAATATAGGAACCGATTTCTCCCAGCAAGAGATTTAAGAAAGCTTGATAAAATCCACACTTCTTTAACATTAATTTTGAAGTCACAAACTATTATTTCTACAATATACTATTGGCTACATAGGTAGTTCTATTCAGTGTCAGAGGAGACATGGGAAAGGGCATGGCCATGAACACTAGAAGATAAAAATCAGTGGGAGCATTCTAGGAGGCTGATTACTACAAAAGACAATTTTCTTAATCTAATAAAATGATCTTGGCTGAAAGCAGAGAATACCAGAAAGCTGTTTACTTGTGTTTTATTGACTCTGCAAGGGCATTTGACTGTGTGGATCATAACAAATTATGGATAACATTGTGAAGAATGGGAATTCCAGAACACTGAATTGTGCTCCTGAGGAAACTGTACATAGACAAAGAGGCAGTTATTCAAACAGAACAAGGGAAGACTGCATGGTTTAAAATCAGGAAAGGTGTGCATGAAGGTTGCATCTTTTCACCATATGTATTCCACCTGTTTGCTGAGCAAGTAATCCGAGAGGCTGGACTATATGGAGATGAATGGGGCATTAGGATTAGAGGAAGACTCATGAACAACCTGCATTATGCAGATGACACAACTTTGCTTACTGAGAGTGAAGGGGACTTAGAACACTTACTGGTGAAAATCAAAGACCACAGCCTTCAGTAGGGATTACACCTCAACACAAAGAAAACAAAAATCCTCACTTCTGGACCAATAAGCAACATCATGAAAAACATTGAAGTTGTCAAGGATTTCATTTTACTTTGATCCACAATCAACACCCGTAGAAGCAGCAGTCCAAAAATCAAAAGAAGCATTGCATTGGGCAAATCTGCTGCCAGAGACCTGTTCAAAGTGTTGAAAAGCAAAGATGTCATCTTGAAGACTAAGGTGTGCCTGACCCAAGTCATGGTTATTTCCATAGCCTCATATGCATACGAAAGCTGCACAATGAATATGGAAGACCAAAGAATAATCGACGCCTTTGAATTATGGTGTTGGTGAAGAATACTGAATATACGATGGACTGCCAAAAGAATGAACAAATGTGTCTTGGAAGTAGTACAGCTAGAATGCTCCTTAGAAACAAGGATGGTGAGACTACGTCTCACATACTTTGGACCTGTTATCAGAAGGGATCAGTCCCTAGAGAAGGACTTCATGCTTGGTAAAGTAGAGGGTCAGTGAAAAAGCAGAAGACCCTCAATAAAGTGGATTGATACAGTGGCAGCAACAGTGGGCTCAAGCATCGCAACGATTGTGAGAATTGCGAAGGAACGGGCATTGTTTCGTTCTGTTGTGCATAGGGTGGCTATTGGTCGGAATCGACGCGATGGTACCTAACAACCACCACAACATGTATGTATTAAAATATATCTTTAAGTGTATATGTAATGTTTCCAACTCCCAAAGACAAATAAAGATCAGATTTATAAAGATACTGATAATAAAAGGCAATAATAATGGAAACTAAAAAAAAGAAAATGTGGTATTTGACTTACATCAGAACCAACTTAGGGCAGAGTGGTCAGAACAAAACCCCGTAGTAAATCGGTGACTAAGTGTATTTAATAAATTTAATTTAATAATTTGAAATGGATAATTTAATACATGCATTTGTTTTTCTTATCATTTTTACTATATGGTCCTTCAGGTTAGGGGTCATAACTTCTATTAGACCCATGGGCATATGACAGACTATGTCATGTATTGTAGGGTTGGTATACATCTTTGCTAATGGTAATAGCACAGTAGATTGGCGTCCAATACATTAAATGCCTAAACAGAATTAATGAGCAACTCAGAGTGGACCCAATATTTATTGTTGTTGTTACATGCAGTCAAGTCGGTTCCCACTCATAACGACATACAGGACAGAGTAGAAATGCCCCATAGGGTTTCTAAGGAGCAGCGGTGGATTGAACTGCCGACCTTTTGGTGAGCAGTCAAGCTCTTAACCACTTAGAACCTTGCTTTGCTTTTGGTTGAATGTGTTTAAAAGGTAGTTTCTTCATTTAGTTGATTGGTTGATTATTTTGCTAATAAATACTCTTCTGTAATTACAAGTGAGTGTGACTATTAAAGAGGTCTTATAAATCACATAACTTTTACGTAATGCCTGCCCCAATGACTTTGCAATATTGACCAGGCAGTGAGAGAAAATATATTTTGCCAGAAGGAATTGGGATTCTTGAGAATGAACATACATACTTTTCATTTCTTGAGGACAAGGCCAGAAAGCATTTTTTTCAAATATTTGATAACTAATTATCAGTTTAATTAATTCCATCAAAAATTTGGAATTTCCCTGATCAGCCATATATATTTATGCTGCTAACAATTAATCCATAGATAGTAAATAAAGTAGATGTTATCTGTGAAGTTTATGGTGCCTATTTGGAAACCCTGGTGGTGTAGTGGTTAAGAGTGGTGGCTAACCAAAGGCTGGCAGTTCGAATCCACCAGGCGCTCCTTGGCAACCCTATGGGGTAGTTCTACTCTGTCCTGTAGGGTCTCTGTGAGTCAGAATCGACTCGACGGCAACGGGTTTGGTTCTATGTGTGTGCGTGCATACTGCACTGTACCTACCAATAATAAAAAAGACCTGTCCGTCTAAGAAGTTTAAACAAGATTGCTATGGCAAACCTCCATAAATTTCAATAGTTATTTAAATTGCATGATGGTTACTAATTACAAATTTTGAGTTTTACAGATTCAAAACTTAAGTGATGCAATTGACAGAAACAGATTATCTCTGGAAAATATATTCAAGAAACAAAAACCGAATTGCACATTGAGCATTTATTGTTGTTTCTGTACAAGTTTCTCTTGAGACAAATATAATTAAGCTGTGCAGTGGATGCAATCCCTATGGTCTCTAGTAAGGGTAGAAATACTGCCTACACCATTACCATACAGAATACCAGTCTGGAATTCTGGAAAGTCTTGGAGCCCAATAAGAAAAAGTAAGTTTAGAGTGCTTATGAACTTAGGTATAGTCCTGATAATATTCCGTAAAATTACATTGATGTTCTGGAAAGGAAATTCTGTTAACTTTGACTCCTTTGGATTTTAGGTTTCAAATTATTGACACATTATGTTCAAATCAAGATAAGCAAAAATATGTATGAAAATATATAGGTAAATGGCTAGAAATACATTCTCTTCCAAAGTGTTACAAGTAGCTTTAAGGAAGGTTGTGGAATTTGCAAGATCTTAACAATTATATTTTACTTTATATACTTATGTGGCATGTGACTCCTTTACAATTAGAATGTATTACTTATGTAATAATATGTGTATATAATAAGTGATAAGATGAAAACAAGAAAATCAGTATCTGCTCTCCATTAGCATAAATCATAAATAATCAGTCATTAATAAATACTGATGAGAACACTATGAAACAACTCTAAGTATATAATTCATAAATACTGTAAGGAACCCTAGATCTTTGTCCAAAACTAGATCCTTCTTTTTCTGTTATCCATCAATTTTTTTGTTATTTAATTAATGAAGTTTTTAGAGAAATTTCTTTGTAACATTCACTCTTGTTACTCCTATTGTGAACCCTGGTTATGTGTATTGTTTTGATCATAATTTTCCTTAGGCACTGTTTATAATACTGTAAATAATTAACCACATTATTTTTGGCCCCTTGAATAAAAAAGACCAAGGCTCCCATAAAAGAATACAGTAAATAACTTCTTAATAAATATTAAGTTTCTGTGGGAACTTTGGGGAAGTGAAGTACAGAAGAAATGTTCAGTGAGATTTTGGAATATCTACCTTTAATTTTATTTTAATGTTGTTACTCTAGAATCAAACCCTAATACAAGTGCAAGTAATTTATTTCAGAGGGGTTCTGAAGTGAGAAAATGAAAGAGGGAAGGCAAGGCAGCCACAAAATTGTCCATTATGGTACCAGCTAACATACAAGGCCACTAGAATTGAAACCTGCATGGAAACAGTGTAAAACACAGCCCTAAGATTAGTATCCTCTGGGTCTTGGTTGTTATTGTTAGGTGCCTTCGAGTTACCCTGGACTCATGGAGACCCCATGCACAACAGAATGAATTGCTGCCCAGTCCTGCACCATCTCCATTGTGATCCATAGAGTTTTCATTGGCTGATTTTTGGAAGTAGATCACCAGGCCTTTCTTCTTAGTCCATCTTACCCTGGAAGCTCTGTTGGAATCTGTTCAGCAGGATAGAAACATGTAAGCCTCCACTGATGGAGGGGTGGTGGCTGCACATGAAGTGCATTGGCTGGGAATCAAACCCAGATCTCCTGCATGGAAGATGAGAATTCTACAACTGAACCACCACTGCCCCCTGGGGTCCAGGTAGTTGGAACATATATACACTCATTTGCATACACCCAGGACTGCTGCTGGGGGATAGTAACCCCGATGCTACTGCTCTGCTGCTGACTGGAACAGACTTCTGTAAATGCCTTCAGCACAGGTGTGGATATTTGGCAGCTGGAAAGCATCTGCTAACCAAAAAAAAAAAAAAAAAACAGTTGCTCTGCAGTAGATTCTGACTCATGGTGAAAGTTTGGTGCTTAGAACCAACTCAAAGGCATCTTGGAAGAAAGGACTGGCAATCCACTTCCAAAAGGTCACAGCCCTGAAATTTCTATGGAATGCAGTTCTACTCTGCATACATGGGGTTGCCATGAGGAGAGCATCTACAGTACTTTGGAGTGGTAAGTTTCAAAGGCTATGGAAGGGGACACTGTCAGCAAAAGCTACATGTTTACTCCACAGAAGGAGTCTTGTATTTGGAATAGTAAAGGAGTGAACTGGGGGTAGATAAAACAAAGAACTGGCATAAATAGAAGATAAGGATTGATATCTTCATAATTATTTTTCCTTCTCTCATTTTCTATCTCCATTTGTTGAGTGATGAGTTCATTTCCAAAAGTAAGAGATAGAACTGTATGTGGTGAAAGAGATTAATTGCTAACTTTTCAGTCAATGATTCAAAAACACCAGTGACTCTGCAGAAGAAAGATGTGGCAGTCTGCTTCCATAGACATTTACGGCCTTGGAAACCCTGTGGGGTGCCTGTGAGTTGGAATCGACTCAACGGCAGTAGGATCATATAAACATTTCACAGGAGAAAATCTTGTGATATAAATTCCTTTTCTTTATATCTCGACTTTTCCTTGACCCACGAATTTATTTTTTAGACGTTTAAAATCGTAACCTTCCTTAGAGTAGCCTTTGCAAACGCAAATTAAACATTTTAAAATTAATTAGTAGGAAGAAGAAATATAGGTAAAAGTTCCAAGCATAGATTCACATAAAATGTGTTTAAGTGTGATTATTTTTCAATATACCCAGTGAAAGACGTATCATGACCCATAATTACTTAAACTGAATATAATTAGTTAGTTTCACTATTACTTTCTGTTTGCTTCCACTTAGTGCTGTGAGTGAAAAATGAAATATGCAATCAACTAAGGATGTCTTCGTTCATCAGAACATGCACTATTATAAATATTGTGGCATTTTACAAAGGTGATATGCCACCACTTGATTTGCTTTTAGGATTAAATACCCTAGCTGTCTGAAAGATAAAAAAAGAAATACAGCAACCCTTTTAGGCAGACTGAACAATACTTTCAGGCCTCTTTTTATTTGTTTCCTGCTGCTGCTGTTACTTGGCTCTGCAGGTCCACTGGCTAGAATGACTTGGGTAGCTCCTTTGTGTGTGTTCCAGTACACAGTACCCCCTTTATAATCAACATAAATGATATTCCATAAATTTCTCTATGAATTCTCTTCCACTGCACTTCATCTTCTAACATTTTTAATATGATCAAATAACACAAGAGATCATTCTTTTCTTTTTGTTAGTGCTTATAGGTTTTAGTGAGTAAATTGGGTGAAAAAGTTATTAAAAATCACTGAGTAGTGAGGTTCACTGTTCAGCCTGGGAGTGGACAGCCCCGTAAAACCAAATGAGACTAACGAGGTACAGTAGCCCAGTGACAAGGGCCAGAAGGCAGAAGGGTACAAGAAGCTGGTGATAGGGAATCCAAGGTTGAGTAAGGATATTGTTGATGTGTTGTGAGATTGTTAACCATTGTCATAGGGCAACATTTGTTGTAACGGTTAAATGAGAAACTATTTTGTTCTATAAGCCTTCATCTTAAGTGAGAATAACAGCACAATTGGAAGAGCGTAAAAAAAAAAAATCACTGAGTAGTCACCCAGTAATAGTTATTATTATGAATTTAAGGAGGCCTGGGGGCACAATGATTAAGTGCTCAGCTGCTAACCAAAAGGTTGGCCTTTTGAAGCCACCAGTCGCTCCTTGGGAGAAAAGATCTGATGATCTGTTCCTGCAAAGATTTCAGCCTAGGGAGCCCTATGGGGCAGTTCTACTCTGTTCTATAAGTTTGCTACGAGCTAGAATTAACTTGACGGCACGTAACAACAAAAACATTATTAACTTTGTTAATATTGATATGTTTTGATAAAAATCAGTGTATTTTAAATTATTCTGAGACATTTTATGTACTCAAGAATCGTGGTTTTTGTAAGGGAGATTATTGTATTTTTAGCAATTCTGAATAAACTTCCAGCCAAGCCAGTTAGTGTTCTAGGTGCCCTGACTTCTTATACTCAAGGGAAAACAATTAATTAAAACCTAATTGAGCAATAAGTTAAGTCCTGTGGGATATAAATGTGAAATACAATATATAGTTTTGCTCTCAAGTTCCAAATAAAAGATTTTTTGGTATTATTGTTTCAATGATTACATAACCATACTGTTCTCTAGTGGAAAATCTCCAATATTCTTAGCAGTGTCCAAGACAGGCAAATAATAAAGTAAGTACTTCAACTGGACACAAAGTGAAGCAGCTAAATTTGCTAACCAGGAGATCACTTCAGATTCTAGGATGTGATCAGAACCAGTTCCAACTCATGGAGATTCCATGTAGGTCAGAGTAGAACTGTGTACTCCACAGGGTTTTTGGTGGCTGATCTTTCTGAAGTAGATCACCGGGCAATTCTTCTGAGGCACTGTTGGGTGGACTTGAACCTCTGACCTTTTGATTAGGAGGCAGACTCAGGGACTCCTGATGTCTGATGTTCATATCATTCATTGGTCCTTCTAATTAACTTACATTCACTAGTTATTTTATGGAAAAATAGACAAATATATAGATACATACATATATATATGTATTTGCTAGACTGAGGATGAAAATATGGCATTTATATGAATTTCTTCCCATTTATCTAAGTTTTAAATAGTGGCAGACTTCTTTTTTTTAATTTTCCTGTCTTCCTTTGTATTGAAGACACAACATATTGCTTTGTTCATATGATCATTTTTGTCAAATTATCACTTAGCTATTAAGTTTCAGAATGGTGAGGATCAGGACCTGTCGTGTTTATCAATAGAATTACAGCTGAAATTGGACATACCTTGAGATTTTATACTCAGAGACTACACATCATTGGACGGAGAAGCTGAACACATATATCCATTTCCTTTGGCTAAACAACATGATTTTGTGCTCTCTCCTGCTGGAAAGAAGTGAATGTTTTCAATTTTGCGTGGAATAGTGTGATAATCTAAGGTGAAGGCAACTTTAGGACAGTGGAATGACTGAAGGCTTCATAGCCACAACTTGCATAGTAGCAGAGCTTCACTGCCTCCAAAGCTGTCTCTTATTTGTCTCTGAGACACAATGAATACTTCACTTGCACACACACACACACGCACACGCACGGACCAGTCCAACTGCTGCTAGCAATCACAGAGTGTCTGATCTCTTATATTGTTTTGCTCTCATTTTTAAACACCCATTGCTCTGCCAGACACTTTAGAAGCTTTGCTGCTATATTGACTGATCAAACTCTATTAAGAAACCCATGCTTGGGCCAGAAGTAATGTTACTGGATGCTCTCAACCTCCAATTGCCTGGGATTCCAGAATGGTGCTGCATTCCCAGAAAAAGAAACAAAGTAAAACTCTTGGCCAAACCTGTGTCACATTTTATTGCCTGTGTTCTACAGCAGTTCATCCCCAAGTTAAATGTTTAAAAAATAGTTTCGACATATATCGCAAGCTGAAAACCAACGTTGGCTGTTTGTTTTGAAGAGTAACAAGGAGTTCCAACAGCAACTTCACAAAAATGTTCTATTCAGAACGTATGGGAGGAAAAGGATGTGTAGATCTGGAGTACAAATAATGAAATCTTTTGGACACCAATGGTAGACTTCATTAATACATGCTTACTTCTCTGAGAATTGCCCAGCATCCAGTTCCCCTACTGTAAAAGCCTTCTTGACATAATCATTTCCACAGCCGTAACTGATTTTAAGTATCAGAAATCTTTAGTAGTCAATTCTTCTACAAACCTCCAAAAGGAATTAAAAAAAAAAAAAAGATGTTAAAAATTTTATTTCATCCATTTTCAAGATGTCAAAGTGTTTTTAAAATCATATAATAAAGTTATATTCACTGAAACTATTGCTTAAATACATGACAAGTGTGGAGTGGGGCTTTTTAACTTGTTTAGCAATTTCGTATGAGGAAAAAGCTGAAGGAAAGAGACACTTTAAATGCTAAAGAAGACTTCAAATGAGTCACTAATAATTGGACTTAATGAGAAGATGGAACATTATTGCAGCCACCTACATGTCCCTACCAAGCTGTGTTTGAGGAACAAACTAAAGAGGCTGTGAGACAGATAAAACGATTGTACTTGTAGAATTGCCATGTCCATGAGAAGATTTTCCCTTTACTTCTCATGAGACTTGGGAAAGGAGTTCTGGCAAGTATAGCAAATTACATTTGGGATGCCTCAAAGAAAATGGTTTGTAGAAATCAATATGTCTGTTAAAATGTGAAACTGGACTACAGTTCTCCAACTGGATGCTTGCAGGGATGCAGAACTTGCAGCCAGCTAAGGTACTCCCGACAGAGTGAAGTTTAGAAAGGCAAAAAATTAAATACAGAGTTTGACTTATATTCCCTGGAGTTTGTGAACATAAAGGCTTAGGCCATATCTAATCCAATTATTACTGTAACTCTGAGGTCCTAGAGTCCTAGAAAACAGGGTTTAAAATGAATGAAGTGTAGCATACTTGAAATGTAGATCACAAAATTCCCACAAATTTTATCAGCTTTCTGTGATATTTGAAGGCTGAATAACAGGAGCTTATTCCTTCTGCATCTGTACCTGTAAGAGCATGGAGGTTAGAGACAAGAATAAGAAAGAGAACAGGGAAGAGAAGTTGAGGGACAAACCAAAATTAGCCCTTCTCTGTGGATGTTCTCAACATCGAATGGCGTTAGGGTGAAACCGAACAGTGCCACAAGAAAATAATGCATACCATCACTGGAAAAATCTAATAGTTCAACTGAATACACTATTTCTCATTGCTCTTAGGATAAAGATCAAAATTATTAACATGTGCCCTGGCATGGAATACACCTAAAATCTCACCCATATTTGATTTAGATGCTTCAGAGGACGAGATTTTGAACTTGGAGTTGATTTAAGACTTTTGCAATGATATAATGAAGTGAATGTGTTTTGCATGTGGCAAGGACATGAATTTTGGGGGCCAAAGTGTGGAATGTTATGGACTGAATTATGTCTCCCCAAAATATGTGTTGTAAATCTTAACCTCTATGCCTGCAGTTATAATTTTATTTGGGAATGACTTTTTTGTTATGTTAATGAGGCAGAATTATTGTACAGTGTATCTTGAGTCAATCTCTTTTGAGATATAAGAGAGATTAAACAAGTGAGCAGAGAAGACATGAGGTAAGATAGATGCCAGGACAAATGGAGATCTCCAAGGGACCAGGAAGCAGAAGCCGAAGAGACAGAGACAACAACTTTTCTCCAGAGTCCACAGAGAGAGAAAGCTTCCCCCTAGAACTGGCACTATGAACTCAGACTTCTAGCCTCCTACACTGTGAGAAAATAAATTTATGTCTGCTAAAGCCAAAAAAATAAAAACTTTTAACATGGTCAAAAGGCCCTGTATGGTCTGACTCTTTTTTGATCTCAACAACCTCATCTAGTAACATGCTCTTTTCTGTCCAATTTCAATGGCTTCTTTCCATTTCTTGAATACTGTTCCACCACAGAGAAAATGCACATACTGTTTCTTCTTCCTAGGATATTCCTCTCCAACAGCTGTCCCTTTTATCTAATTAATTCATATTCTTCCATCAAATCTCAGCTTGATAATCGCTTATTTGTGAAAGCTTTCCTTTACCCATAACTACATCTTTTCTTCCCATCATATGTCTTATGGTATTGTCAAACTTTCCTTGTTTACTAAATTTATTTTCCAAATTTCCTGTGTTTGAATTTTGCGTTTATTTGTGTTTCTTTCATTAATGTTTGTATTTTCACTAAATCATAGATTTCTGAAGGCAAGGATCATGTCTTGTTTATTACTGCATCCCAGAACTTAATTCAGAGTCTGACAACAATAAGTATTCAATTAATTACAACAAGCTGAATAAATGAATGAATTAAATAATTACATAGCTATTGTCAAACTTTTAGCCCATTTGAATGATCCAACCACGTTCTCCAACTGGATGCTTGCAGGGATGCAGAATTACAGCCAACTAAGGTACACCCATCTGAGTGAAGTTTAGAAAGGCAAAAAATTCAAAACTGCTTGTCCTTGCCCACAGATTTTGCAATTTCCTAATCTCTTTCTACACAGTCAAGCAATTGACCATTGTGAGAATGCAGTGTAAATCTTGACCCTAGGGTATCTATCTTTACAAACAAAGTAGACAATAAATAGATAAATATTCACATAGCACCTTCTATATGGAGTCCCTAGGTGGTGCAAAGGATTAAGCACTGGACTTCTAGCTGAAATGTTGGTGGTTCAAACCCACCCAGAGGCACTTAAGAAGACAAGCCTGGTGATCTGCTTCTGAAAGGTCACAGCCTTGAAAACTATGGAGCAGTTCTACTCTGTACACACGGGGTCACCATGAGTTGGAATTGCCTCCATGGCAACCAACTACAACAAATATGTTAGTCATTGTCCTGAGTGTTTTACAGAGCCTACGTTACTAACAAGCCATGGTGTTTTCAATCGCCTTATATGCACATGAAAGCTGGACAATGAACAAGGAAGACCAAAGAAGAATTGATGGCTTTGAATTATGGTGTCGGGGGAGAATATTGAATATACCATGAATTGCCAGAAGAACAAACAAATCTGTCTTGGAAGAAGTACAGCCAGAATGCTCCTTAGAAGCAAGGACAGTGAGATTTTGTCTGACATAATTTGAACATGTTGTCATAAGAGACCAGTCCCTGAAGAAGGATGTCATCCTTGGTAAAGTAGAGGGTCAACAAAAAAGAGGAAGCCCCTCAACAAGATGGACTGACTCAGTGGCTGCAACAAAGACTTAAGCATAACAACAATGGTGAAGATGGCGTAGGACTGGGGAGTGTTTCGTTCTGTTGTATACAGGGTCGCTATGAGTTGGAACTGACTTGACAACACCTAACAACAACAATAACATATTCCTAACATCTCACAATACTACAATGAAGGTATTATTATCTCCATTACACAGATGAAAAAACTGAGGCCCACAGTAGTTAAAAAAATTGCTAATAGCGACACCATTTGTAAATGATACATCCATGCTGTTAAATAATGTTCTATGATACATCTTTTTTCCTTCAAATTATATTCTTTTCTCCACTGTCATTCAGGGTCAACACTTAGAGGTGGCTGGATGATGCAGCAGGGCACTGCCTGCTTGTTCCAGATATGGAGTAAAATCATTTATAAAACAGGCTCAAATATTTTTGTCATTTATC
Organism: Trichechus manatus latirostris; assembly: GCF_000243295.1. Taxonomy (NCBI): domain Eukaryota; kingdom Metazoa; phylum Chordata; class Mammalia; order Sirenia; family Trichechidae; genus Trichechus; species Trichechus manatus. The sequence goes on from NW_004443963.1 coordinate 21,322,197, forward strand.
AATTATTCATAGGAAACTCCCAATATTGTCTTAAGATAGATGTAGCAACAAGACCTTCAGGCATATTGGGAAGGTGAGTAACTTTTTCAAGCAACTACCTAAACACTGAGGGCCTGACTAGTCCTGGTCCCTAATACTAGCTTTCTGTTTATAGTAGAAGCAAAGGAACCAGGAAGTTTGAATCTGGAGAATAAACTGGTTAAGGTACTTAAGAACAAAAAGAATTGATCAACATTCAACCATTTCAGGGGGTAGCATATGCTCAAGAACTGATGGTACTGAAGGAACTGAGTTGACAGTACCTAACAACAGCAGCCTAACAACATACACAGTTTCTTAAGGCTAAAAGAAAAAAAAAATTGAACAATAGGGTAAATTAAAAACACAGGCATGGAATATTCATTCTATCACTTGATATTATTCTGCCTATCCCACCCTGGTCCCAAAATCAACTAATAAATTTGCATTTTGAAGTTTCAGGAATTTGTTCAGAAATGTGAGATAGATAAAACACTCATATAGTACATTTTCCTGACACCCTACCTACCATGAGTTAGAGGAAAAAAAATCTATTCTATTTACATTTTACTATTCTTTTGTTTCTACTTCCTTTATTAATCCTAACGTGTAAGAGTCAGTTGTTGAATTTTGTCTCTCTAGCAACCATTGTCTCTGTTTTGTACCTCAATGGAGAAACAAGCCTTCCCAGTTCTCGAACTACAAGATAGCCTCACAGAGGTCAGTGATGGGCATGTGCCCAAGACCTGGCAGAAGAGGTTGGCTCAAAGTTTGATACATGATTCAATAAGGTCCAAGAGTATTGAACTTTGAGTATTTACTTAAGGAAACAGTAAGAAGCTGATATCTTTTCCATTGGACTTGAATTTAGGAAGATGTAGCTCTGGAGCTCCTGAGTCTTACATCACTGGATTAAGCATACTTGAGAGCAATGTCAGTGAGAGGAAAACATTGTCTGCAACTACATAAATGTTGAGTCAGGATGACATATTAGTCTCTGAATCCAGCTTTAATAATACACTGGAGTTTTCTATTGCGTGAGACAATACCCTCCTCCTTAACTTTTGCTCACATCAGCCTGAGCCGAAGTGCTTCTTTTCAATAACTGAAAACCCCAACTAACGCAGAAGTCATTTTAGCTGAAATGCTAGAGACTTAAGCACAGGTAATTTTTTTATTCTATTTTTCTTACTCATCTAGAAAAGGCTAAATATTACCACAGATTCTTCTTCTAGTCTGACACATTTTATATAATTAAAATGTTCAGTACTTTTCTCTAGGAGTTTATGGGTGGTGCAAACATTTAACACACTCGAATGCTAACTGAAAGATTTGGAGGTTCAAGTCGACCCAGCGGCACCTCAGAAAAAAGGCCTGGTGATCTACTTTCAAAAAAATCAGCCATCGAAAACCCTGTAGAGCACAATGCTGCTCTGACACACGTGGGATCTCCGCAAGTCAGAATTGACTCAACAGCAACTGCAAGTTTGTGTTTTTTCCCTATACATTTCATGAATTGAAACGGGTTTTGCTAACGCCGTCAGTGAATCCAACGAATCTAGCATGGAGGCAGGCAGGTATTCTTTAAGAGTAATTAAAAAATGATGCAAATTTATTCAATGAGTAACATTCATATATTAAGTGTCATACAATTCAGTGTCATCAATTTTTTTGGCAGATTTCCAAGGATTTTAATTTTATAAATTTTTTCTATTATCCTCAGAAGGAAAGGACTAGACAAAACTAAATTTTGGACCAGAACACTTGACTCAAGAAAAATTTCCCAAATACGAAAACTAAAGCATATGATTATTATTTAGACCTTTTCAAGATGGAGATACATGCTCTGTCATTATGTTTTAATTTTGGAATTTTAAAAAATAATACCTAAGTAAGATTTCACTGCTATTCCTATGGTTTTCACTGGCTAATTCTTTTCAGAAGTAGACTGCCAGGTCCTTCTTCCTAGTCTGTCTTAGTCTGGAAGCTCAGCTGAAAGATGTTTACCTGTGTTTTACTGACTATGCTAAGGCATTCAACTGTGTGGATCATAACAAATTATGGATAACATTGCAAAGAATGGAAATTCAAGAACACTTAATTGTGCTCAGGAGAAAACTGTCCATAGATCAAGAAGCAGTCGTTCCAACAGAACAAGGGGTTACTGTGGTTTAAAGCCAAGAAAGGTGTGCATCAGGGTTCTATCCTTTCACCATACCTATTCAATCTGTATGCTGAGCAAATAACCCGAGAAGCTTGACTGTATGAAGAAGAATTGGGCATCAGGATTGGATGAAGACTCATTAACAACCTGTGTTATGAAGAGGACACAACTTTGCTGCTGAAAGTGAAGAGGACTTGAAGCACTTACTGATGAAGATCAAAGACCACAGCCTTCAGTATGGACTACATCTCAACATAAAGAAAACAAAAAATCCTCACAACTGGACCAAGAAGCACCATCATGATAGAAGGAGAAAAGATTGAAGTTGTCAAGGATTTCATTTTACTTGGATCCACAATCAACACCCATGGAAGCAGCAGTCAAGAAATCAAAAGATGCATTGCATTGGGTAAATCTGCTGCAAAAGACCTCTTTACAATGTTGAAAAGCAAAGATATCACCTTGAAGACTAACTTGCGCCTGACCCAAGCCATGATATTTTTAATTACATCATATGCATGCGAAAGCTGAATAATGAATAAGGAAGACCGAAGAAGACTTGACCCCTTTGAGTTGTGGTGTTGGCGAAGAATATTGAATATACCATGGACCGCCAAAAGAATGAACACATCTGTCTTGGAAGAAGTACAGCCAGAATTCTCCTTAGAAGCAAGGATAGGGAGACTATGTCTTACATACTTTAGACATGTTGTGAGAAGGGATCAGTCCCCGGAGAAGGACATCATGCTCCGTAAAGCAGAGAGTCAGTAAAAAAGAGGAAGACCCTCAATGAGATGGACTGACACAGTGGCTGCAACAACGGGGCTCAAGCATAACAAGGATCCTGAGTGTGGCGCAGGACCGGGCAGTGTGTCATCCTGTGGTACATAGGGTCGCTATGAGTAGGAACTGACTCAACGCCACCTAACAGCAACAAGAAGTAAGATTCAAAAAATACAAACAAAGCCTCCTCTCACTTTTTATTTACAATTGTCACTAGGTAAAAGCAGGTGCCAAATATTTCCTACTAATTGTTGACTATACCATGGACTGCCAAAAATGAACAAATCTGTCTTGGAAGAAGTACCACCAGAATGCTCCTTAGAAACAAGGATGGCGAGACTACCTGTCACATACTTTGGACATGTTATCAGGAAGGATCAGTCCCTGGAAAAGGACATCCTGCCTGGTAAAGTAGAGGGTCAGCAAAAAAGAGGATTGACACAGTGGCTGCAACAATGGGCTCAAGCATAGCAACAATTGTGAGGAAGGCGCAGGACCGGGCAGTGTTTTGTTCCGTTATGCATAGGGTCACTCTAAGTCGGAACCGACTAGATGGCACCTAACAACAACAACAATTATTGATTAATATGCCAATATTAATTAATCTAGTAAAAATGAATAAGATTTTCTATACTTAATTTTTTTTTTTAAGTATACATTTTCTTCGGGGCTCTGCTGGTCCAGTGCTTAAGAGTTTGGCTGCTAACCAAAAGGTCGGCAGTTGGAATCCACCAGCTGTTCCTTGGAAACCCTTTGGGGCAGTTCTACTCTGTCCTATAAGGTCACTTTGAGTCAGAATCGACTCAATGGCAATAGGTTTGGTTTGGTTTCGTATAGTTTTTTCAGTATGACAATACAATAGGTTCAATTTATTAACTGCTGAATAAATGCCTTATAAAAGAGGAAATGACTGTATAACTATATTTACCAGTTAAAGAAATTCAGATACAGTTGTATTTACTGTGCAGGTTTAGGATGATTATGGCCTTGCCCATGGAAATCTCCCTAGCAGTGCCATCTGGTGGACCAACTCCATCAGAGTGATTGTTTCTGAATATGTGTTAGTGCAGACATTTTTACACCATTAAATAACATAACACCTTGTGACATTTTATGTCTGAGCATACTATAACATATACAATTTTATTAAAAGCATTACATTTATTAAAATGTATTTAAAATCTACCCAAATGTATAAGATCATCCCCTCCCTCACTCCTTCACTGGATTTTCTGTGCATGCCAAGTGAGGTTCATGTGACATTTGACTTATTTTTCATCACCTAACTCTATTTTATTTTTCTCTGTAGCATTTATTACTCCCCAAAACATCTCTTCCCTGTAACTTATAAGCTGTTTGAGAGAAGGGCCCTTTCTTTCGTGGCCATCAATGATTCTCACAAATTCAATCCAAGAAGTCTGTGCAATGTATCCACATTCTTACAGGAAGTCCTAGACAGCACTAAAGAAGCACTTTTGAAATGAATGAATAAATGAGCAATGTGTTAAATTCTAGGTATTGCTACATTGGAAAGATCGAGATAAAACAATAGAGCAAGTTCATAGCGGTGATCAGGATTGCTGTGTTTGGGCGTGACTGATAGTTTGAGTGATGTGTTAGAGAAGTTGAATATGAAAACAAGGAGACTCTGTTATTGTCATTGCACATTTAAAGGACTTATTCAAGAGATTTGATTTGTTCCCGAGGACCCAAAGGACAGAATTTCAAACAATTGGAGAAAGTCACAGAAAAGCACCTTTCTCTTCAATATTAGGGAGACCTTTCTAAGAATCAGAGCTTTTTGAAAATCAGACTGCCTTCAAAAACATGAAATTCTCCATTGATGAAACTGTTCGTGGGTGTTCGAATTGGCTATTGATTTAGGAAGAAGATAGAATAGATTATTTACTTTGAATTACTGATTAGATTAAATGACTTTAAGGCATTTCTATGACATAAAGAAAATAACACCTTTTGCTTTTTAAGGTATTAAACAGTAAAAGAGATCACCTGAAATTTAAATCTCAGTTTCTTACTTCTTCCAGGCAACCACCCTCTGTCTTTAGATAGAATACGATTCCAAATTTTTTGAGAATTATTTAGATGCATAAAAACAAACAAGCAAACAAACCCCTTGCCGTCGCATCCATTCGGACTCATAGTGACCCTATAGGACAGAGTACAACTGCCCCATACCGTTTCCAAGGAGAGCCTGGTGGATATGAATGCTGGCCTTTCGGTTAGCAGCCATAGCTCTTAACCACTACACCACCAGGGTTTCGTTTGTAAGCATGAATGCTATAAAATAGACAACTGTGATTAAAATTTTCTTAATGAATATTTAATTTCTGTCATCTTTCTCATCAAGACTGAAATTCCCTTATTTAACTAAAAATGACACCAAGAATGTCTATCCACTTTAGGGAAAAGCTTTAAATTTTAAAACACTACCTCTCTCACTTAAAATTTGAACTTCCAATTTCTATGTGATACGAGATTCTGGAAAATGTAAAAGATTCAAATTATAGCTTAATTATGTAATGCCTAGAATTAGCTTCAATCAGAAGGTATAATAATGGCCCAGCCAAGCTGACACACAATCTTAACCACCACAGTATAAAATGCTTTACTTTTGATCAACAGCTGACATAATACTTCATTTTCCTTATTCTGACGATGTAAGTAGAAAGATCCATTGCATTGTTTTGGGTAGATTACAGAGATTCAGCATTCTTGCCATTTTACTCTCTTCTTTTATATTTACCAATTTTAGTTATCCTAGTCAGGGAATTCCTCCTCATAATTTTTTTCCCAGAGTTATCCCAAATTCTTCGTAGGTGACGGAAGGAAAAACTCTTTTATGGTTACTGAGTATAATGATGTCTTTGAGAAGACTTGGACAAGCTGAATTTTTAGTAGCCATTCTTCAAATCTTGTGTATACAGGTTTTTTATTAGTTTGCTTGTGATGTGATTTTTATGTTTACTTGATATCAACTCTCAGGAGCATTGATGGTAAAATTAATTCATTGTTCTGTTGTGTGGCTAATCTGATCAAAAGTACTAGCTGATAATAGTGTATCATTCATTGAATCTGTAATACAGTCCAGAACAGAACTACTCAATCTAAACAATAGCCCATACATCTATAGTATCTACACATCTGATAGGTCCTGAAGGGAATACAAATATAAAGAACATATTAATTGAGTGACATAAACATTGTAAAATGTTTATCCAATTTAGTAACAGAAATATCTTCTTTGAACTCTCTCCAGTAAATTTTGGTATAGTCTCAGTAGAGTGTTTATCTTCCCATTCGAACTGATTTTTTTTAAAGAAAAATGTATACTAAATTTTTCAAAGAATTGGCTAAATATCATTTGTACATGTGAATACTAAAAGCAAGAGAAACTTTAAATTTGCTGAGAAAAGAAACAGTTTTAGGAAAAGAGCTTCTATGTTTTTCCCATTTATTCTATGCTATGTTTATCAAACCTAATTGATAAGACCACCATTTCCACGGAAGTAATATCAAATGAAAATTAATCCCAGACCAATTTCCAGGGATTAAAGAATGTAAAATGAGTTTAAACTTGAAGCTATAAATTACTCTTACAGATAAATTTAAAAAAATAATAAGATATGTGGTCAAGGGCAAATGTAATTCTACATAGAAGGAGGCAGAGAATTGTGTTTGCAGACATATTAAAGTTACTTTTAACTTGGGAACTCTTTGGGAATTCTAATAATGTTGGCAACCACTCAAGAGATTCCTGAGAGTGTGTGTAAGACAAGTATGGAAACTTACAGAAACATTTCTCTCTGACTTTATATTTTTAAACATTTAATGGACAGCTTAAAACTATTTTAAGCTTGATTGCCTTTAATCATTTATCCAGGGATTTCTTAAGATTCTTTCTAATTTTGTTCCTTGACTACGTTCACTTTTTAATAGGGCCCAATGAGACTGATTATAATGGTGTTATTTTGCATGCCTTTAAGGAAATTCATAATACAAAACACAGGATGTGAAAGCTTCATTCAACCAGTGAGAATTATCTGGTTGCCCTGGTGTGACCTATAGCTAATTATGGCAAAACCAGATCAATTCATCTAAAGAAGTTTCAGAAATTATCTCCCTACACCCTGATTGTACCTTGAGACCAGTGGGGCCCCATCTTCTCATTAACCTTCTCAAAGGCATGATTCTATCTCTCTTAGGTCTCTCTAACTGGCACAGACATCTTTGAGAACAGAGTGTTATTTTAGTCATCCAGTGGGAACCACACTAAATGGAGCCCATCAGAATAGAGTTTGCTACAAACATACTATCTGAGAATGACTTCATCTTTAATTAAAAATATTTGTATAAATACTCTCCAAAGACAAAGATGATTATCGGCAACAATACAGGAGTGCTCTATGAGCCTCTGATTGATCTCCAGGGTTTGCTGCATTAAAGATGTAAATTTCTGCTGACTAGAAGGCAGCCAGCACCCTAGACCCTTTAGGTGAAAAGGGTATCATAGAGAGATCTTTTCCTCTCCCGCAATTAAGATGACAACCCCTCTTAAAAAAAAAAAAAAAAAAAAGTCAAAGCATAAAATTCCTTCATCAATTATTCAAACTCTCAGGATTAGCGGAAGAAAAGTATTATAAATGATTTTCCTCTTATCTAATTAAAATATTTGCAGTGTTGCGAAAAGAACATGGGTTTTAGAATAAGAAAAGTTGAGTTCTGGTGGTTAATTGATACCAATAAATATGTGAACTTGGGCAAAATTGTTTAACTTAGGAGGATTTCTTATTTTAAAATTCTTAATAAGAATTACAGCCTGTCTCACAGAATTTTTAAAGACTAAATGAAAGAATACATGCAAACTAATAGATACTCTGTTGATTGCTCCATTCCCAAGGCTGGACCATATTCAGCTCAAATGATCGAGTACCTATGATTTTTTTAGGGAAAGCAAAACAATCAAAAAAAAAGAGATTTGTCAATTCCTTTAAATTCCTCATTCCAGACTCACACCCTGCCTCAGCACAAGCTAATCATTGTTAAATGAGTCTTCAAAGACTGGCATACTTTTATTCTCTACATTGTTTCTAGGTTTAATTAAAAATAAATAAAAAATAATGAAAATTTATAATCTGAAGAGCGTAACAAAATATATAAAAATATTCTGTAAATATTAGAAGTTGATCAAATCAAATCTATAGCAAAGAGTATCTACATATCCCTCTCTTTGTCAATAGAACAAATGGAAAATATAAATATAAGGATTGAGGAACGTCAGTACGTTTTATTGTTAGCTATATACATATATATAATTTAACATGCAAAGAGATAAAACACATTTTCTCCAAAATGTCCATAGAAAATTATTAATTTTATCACATATTAAGTTAAAAATAATCTTTATGAGACAAAACCAAAGAATAAATATTGTATGTTACGATAAAAATTATAATAAAACAGGAAAATAATGACAATGCAAGAAAAAAAGAGAAAGGAGACTTAACTTTAGAATAACTCTTTAACCTAACAGTAAATAAAACCTAAAATTTAGATCATTAGAAAATATTTAATAGTGATATACATATAATTATAAAATGAAAATATGAC
>NW_004443963.1:21331110-21333430 GCF_000243295.1 Trichechus manatus latirostris
AAAATAAATGTTATATACCTATATATCTCAAAATTGTCTTGAATCCGTATCTCCAATATTGCAGATAGAAGGCAGATTATGAAAGTTGAAAATTATGATGAACAGGATGGTATACCCTCTAGTGGTACAAATACCAACAAAATCACAGAAGCTGAAATAAATTTTTTTCTATTTTTTAATGTTTTTCTTAATAACAATGGTAATAATAATGTTATGGGCTTGCTAGAGGAAGTATTTTGAACCTCTGTAAATTATCTCATTCTTCATCAAGCTTTTCTATTTATTTATTTATTCATTTATGTATTTACTTATATCAGTATGGACTCATCACTTATACTAGAAAGTAAGGAAGTACACAAAGATCAACAGAGACATTTCAGAATGACACAGGAGTCAGCTAAAGGGGGCTCCCACTGACCAAAACTTCGACAGTTCGAGCATCAAGATTGATAGTAACACAGTAAAACACATTGCATAATAGAGGATGTCAGTCTATATTGATCTCTTTTGTTAATTGGGTATTTATTCATTCATTCATGCATTTAAAAGTAAAAAAATGTTTAGCTTTACAGACTAGAAGCCTAACAGAAATATCTGCATTAACTGATGAAGTGAACATCAATAACAGGACAGGATGAATGTGCCAACATGTGCCATCTGTTAGGATGCAATGAGAACACACCACTTCTGTGACATGGGAAAAATGTGCATAAACTGACTCTAATCATGAGGAAGCTACAGATAAACCCAAATTGAAGGATATTCTATAAAATGGCTAACAAATGATCTTTCAAATTTCAATGTTATGAAAGTTAAAAAGACTGAGAAACTGTCTTAGATTGAAAGAGACTTAAAAGATATGACCACTGAATGAAATACCTGCTTCTAATGTGGATTATTTTGGCATAATGGACATTATTGGGAAAATTGGTTCAACTTGAACAGAGTCTGAGGTTTGGATGAGAGAAATGTAATAACATTGATTTTCTTATTTTGATGGTTGTATTTATGATTATGCAGTCAAATGTCCTTTTTCTAAAGCATAAACCATAAAATATTCAGGACTGATGAGTCACTGTGTTGACAACTTACTCACAAGTTGTTTTTTAAAAAAAAAGTTCTTAGTACTATTTTTGCAAAAAAAGAAAAATACACAGTAGGTCACCATTATTTGCAGACTCCGTATTCAGAAATTTGTACATTTACTAAATATGCTTGTGGTGCTTTCACAGTCATTCGCAGTATGAACATGCACAGAAGAGTGGAAAATTCCCAGTTGAGGCTGTATAAGACTGATTCAGTGTTTATGGGGATTTTTAGAACATAACTACTGTGAATAATCTATATCAACTGTGTTATATGCTTTACTTGTAACTTTCTTCTATGCATTTAACAATAAATTCTAGAAATAATTGCACATCTGTTTTGTGGGATCTTTTTTATTGCTGGCTTTAATATTTTGCTGTAAAATTCACTCATGTTTTTATTGTCATCGTAGTTCATTATTCTCATTACTGACATATTTCATTGAATGTATACACCACAATTTATTTAGTCATTCTATTCTTGATGGACATCTGGGTTGTTTTTAATATGAGTCAATTACAAACGGTGTTTCTAATATTTTTATACATACATTTTATGAATATATGTATACATCCCTGTTGCCATAATAACTAGGAGTGGATATCTTGGACATATATGTTTATTTTAGTTGATATAATCAATTTTTAAGAGATTTAATAATTTACATCTCATCTAGGTGTATGAGAGTCTCATGAAGAGAGTAAAGGGAGAAAAATGTAGAAAAACATTTTAAGAAATAATTACCATATTCTTCTGAATTAGAGACAATGTATTAATTTATAAATCTAAGAAGCTAAAATGAACCTCAATCAGTATTAACATAAGTGAATCTACCCTTATATATCATAATCAAATGGCCTAAAGTTGAACAGTAGAAAAATTTTTTGAAAGCAATGAGGAAAATAAATGAACAAAATAATAATAAGTTTTAAAAATCTGAAATGTTACAAATAAGGAAACAAGGATGAGATGAATGGCTGATTTTTTTTTTTATTTTTTTATTGTACTTTAGATGAAGGTTTACAGAACAAATAGTTTCTCATTAAACAATCAGTACACGTATTGTTTTATGACTTTGGTTAACAACCCCACAACATGTCAACACTCTCCCTTCTCAACCTTGAGGACCTTTTTTGGTGAAAATATACATAACCAAAGTTACACCATTTTGAAAGTTTCTACATGTACAATTCAGTGACATCGATTACATTCTTCCAGTTGTGCTGCTATTCTC
>NW_004443963.1:21334699-21336085 GCF_000243295.1 Trichechus manatus latirostris
TTTATTCCCTCTTTTATTGTTCTGATGCTGTTGTCATTTACAGATTAAGCTCTCTGGTTTCCTTTTGTAATTCTTTTGGTTTTGCATAGTCCTTAAGAGTTCATTTCCTAGGTTGGTATCTGGCTAGTACAATCCTGTGTCCTATATTCAGCCTGTGGTCTGATGTTGTTTGTTCTCAGATCAAAGGACTTCCTTTAATAAGTCTCGTAAGTTTGGTTTGGTTTTTACATAGTCCCTTAATTTCTGTTTATCTGGAGATGACCTAATTTCACCATCATATTTGAACAAGAGTTTTGCAGGATATAATATTCTTGGCTGGCAATGTTTTTCTTTCAAGGTTTTATATATGTCATCCCATTGCCTTCTTGCCTGCATGGTTTCTGCCGAATAATCTGAGCTTAGTCTTACTGTTTCTCCTCTGTATGTGACATTTTGTTTTTCATGAGCTGCTCTCAGGATTCTTTGTTTTTCTTTGATTTTAGTGAGTATGATTATGATAGGCCTCGGTGATTTTCTTTCGGGGTCTATCCTGTCTGGGGTTTGTTGAACTTCTTGGATGGTCAGCTTTTCATCTTTCATGATATTGGGGAAGTCTTCTGTCAGCAATTCTTCAATGATCCTCTCTGTGTCTTCTGTTTTCTCCCCCTGTTCTGGAACTCCAGTCACTTGCAGATTTTTGCTTCTGATTGTATCCCAGATAATTCTCAGGGTCTCTTTATTTCTCTTCATTCTTTTTTCTGAATTTTTCCTCAAACAGAGTTGTATCCAAGTGTTTGTCTTCAATTCTGCTGATCCTGTCTTCCACCATTTCAAATATGCTCCTCAGCCCTTCTGCGACACTGTCCATTTCTGAAATCTTGTTGTTTATCTTCTGGATTTCTAATTGTTGTTTTTGCATAATTTCTAGTTGTGAATTTATTTTGCATTTTGTTTCTGCATTATTTTCCTGAATTCTTCAATGTTTTTATCTGTATTTTCCATGAATTTGTCTGCCTTGTCCATGAATTTGTCTATTTTTTCCTCATTTTTGTCTGCTTTTTGCTTCAACTCTTGGACAATTCTGAATATTAGGGATTTGAATTCTCTATCAGGTAGTTCTAGTGCCTTTTCTTCTACTGGAAAGTCATCTGGTGTTTTATTTTGGATGTCTACCAGAACCATCCTGTCCTGTTTTTATAAATGTTTTGATATTGTCTGCTGTCTTTGGGGCATTTGGTAGTTATTTTAGTCATTTATTGATTGTAGATTTGTTTGTTTCATCCTTTTCTTTTATTTATCTATGTCTGAGCAAGTGGGCTGTGTGTTCTTTGTTGTTTGCTCATCTGTGGGAATGATACTTTTCACCTCCTTCTCCAATTGGCAGGGTCAGTTGCTCAGATATGGTAC
>NW_004443963.1:21337333-21350853 GCF_000243295.1 Trichechus manatus latirostris
TGAGTTCTTTATCTCTTCATTTGATGTTTAGGATTTCAGGATTGCTGTTTTCTCTGTTTGGCTTAGTTTTTCGGATCTTTGCTGTGGAGGGACGGCATGATGCTTTTGCCTAGAGCGCCATGTTGCCGGAAGTCCAGGCTGATATTTTTTATTAGAGACTATGGAAGCTAATAGATGTTGCAATAAAGGAGAAAATAACAATCACAACTGTAAACCAACAATTTCATATACAGCAATCTATCCTGGAAAAACAGGAAAAATAAACCCTTTTTCAGATAAACAAAAACTGGAAGAACACATTTCCAACAGACTTGTACTGAAGTAATTACTAAATTAAGATTTTTCCCTTTGAGGGGAAATGGCAATAAATGTCAACTTGAATCAATAGAAAGGAATGAAGAGTATCAGAAAGGTAAAGACATGCATATTATATATTATATATGCTTTTTTGTATATCTTAATTTATTCTAAAGACATGGAGTTTAAAGCAAAAATTAAAACACTGTGTTAAATAGTTTATAATGTTTATACATGTAATATGTATGAAAACAACAACAGCATTAAAAAGGGGGGAAGTAATGCATACTTTCACAAGATATATTTTAACTGAAGTAATTAAATATTAGCTATCATTTGTATAAGTTTAACATGCATGTTGTAATCCCTAAAACAATCACTTAAAAACAATTCAAAGAAATATAGACAGAAAGTCAACATAGGAATTAAAATGAGATCATAACAATATATTTGTTTAACACTCAAAGAATGTAGGAATGGGAGAATAGAAGTATGAATTAACCAATAATTAACAAATAGAAAAAGGAAGACTAAAATAAAACCATACTAATAATTACATTAAATGTAAATAGACTGTACACTCGATTAAAAAAGCGGAGATTTCCATGCTGTATAAAACAGAAAAAAACAGCTACATATTATCTACAAGAGGTGCACTTTAAATTAAAAGAAACAAATATATCAAAGTAAAAGGCTGGCAAAAAATAAATATGCAAAAGGCAAGAATACAAAAGTTGGATTAGTAATATTAATGTCAGACTAAATAGACTTCAGAACAAGGTGTTTTACAAGAGACAAAAAACGACACTTCAAAATGATAAGTGGGTCATTATAGCAGAAGATACAACAATTGTAACTAAAAGGCACCTAATAATAGAACATTAAAGACTTAAAGCAAAATTGACAGATATAAAGTAAAAATAGACAAAATGTCAATCAATGGAAAGTTTTTTTTTATTTATCTGATCTCTTTTTTTTTAAATAATATTCTATTGAGTTTTTGGTGAAAGTTTACACAGCAAGTTAAGTTGCCATTTGACAATTTCCACACAAATTGTTCAGTGACATTATTTACATTTATTACAATTTTTCAACATTCTCTGTGTTCTGTTTGTTCCTTTTCCAGTACTCTAGTTTCCCTGTCCACTTATCTTCTCATCTTTGCTTTTGAGAGATTGTTGACCTTTTGGTCTCATCCTAATGTTTTTTAAGTAATGAATTGATCATATGGGTTGTTGTTGTTGTTAGGTGCCATTGAGTTGGTTCAGACTCATAGCGACTCTACATACAACAGAACGAAACACAGACCAATACTGCACCATCCTTACAATCATTGTTATGCTTGAGCCCATTGTTGCAGCAATCTTGTTGAGGGTCTTCCTTTTTTTCTCTGACCCTCTACTTTACCAAGCATGATGTCCTTCTCCAGGGATTGATCCCTCCTGATAACATGACCAAAATATGTGAGACATGGTCTGACTATCCTTTCTTCTACAGGTTATTCTGGCTATACTTCATCCAAGACAGATGTGTTCATTCTTTAGACAGTCCATGTTATATTCAGTATTCTTCATCAACACCACAATTCAAAGGCATCAATTCTTCTTTGGTCTTCCTTATTCATCTTCCAGCTTTTGCGTGTATATGACATGATTGAAAATTTCATGGTTTGGGTAAGTTGCACCTTAGTCTTCAAGGTGACATCTTAGCTTTTTAACACTTTAAAGAGGTCTTTTGCAGCAGGTTTGCCCAACGCAATGTGTCGTTTGATTTCTTGACTGCTGCTTCCATAGGTGTTGATTGTGGATCCAAGTAAAATGAAATCCTCAACAACTTCAATCTTTTCTCCATTTATCTTGATATCTCTTATTGGTTCACTTGTGAGGATTTTTGTTTTCTTTATGTTCAGGTGTAATTCATACTGAAGGCTGTGGTCTTTGATCTTCGTCAGTAAGTGCTTCAAGTCCTCTTCATTTTCAGCAAGCAAAGGTGTGTCATGTACATAATGCAGGTTGTTAATGAGTCTTCCTCCGGTCCTGATGCCCGGTTCTTCTTCATGTAGTCCAGCTTCTCAGATTATTTGCTCAACATACAGACTGAATAAGTACAGTGAAAGTATACAACCCTGAAGCGCACCTTTCTTGACTTTAAACCATGCAATATCCCTTTGTTCTGTTCAAACGACTGCCTCTTGATCTTTGTACAGGTTCCTCATGAACACAGTTAAGTGTTCTGGAATTCCCATTCTTTGCAATGTTATCCATAATTTGTTATGATCCAAACAGTCAAATGCCTTTGTATAGTCAATAAAACACAGATAAATATCTTTCTGGTATTCTCTGCTTTCAGCCAGGATCCATCTGACATCTGCAATGATATCCCTGGTTCCATGTCCTCTTCTGAATCTGGCTTGAATTTCTGGAAGTTCCCTGTTGATATACAGTTGCAGGCACTTTTGAATGATCTTCAGCAAAATTTTACTTGCGTGTGATGTTGATGATATTGTTCGATAATTTCTTCATTCAGTAGGATCACCTTTCTTGGTAATAGGCATAAATATGGATCTCTTCTGGTCATTTAGCCAGGCAGCTATCTTCTACATTTCTTGCCATAGAGGAGTGAGTACTTGCAGTGCTACATCCATTTGTTGAAACATCGCAATTGGTATTACGTCAATTCCTGGAGCCTTGTTTTTCACCAAAGCCTTCAGTGCGGCTTGGACTTCTCCCTTCGGTATCATCAGTTCCTGATCATATGGTAACTCCTGAAATGGTTGGATGTTGAACAATTCTTTTTGGTATAGTGACTCTGTGTCCAAGTAAAATTAAATCCTCTTATTTTGTGTGGCACTCTGCTAATTTACTAAAACATGATCTCAGGCAATAGGCTTGGTTCTAGGTTTAAGGAGTGTTTCAGGTCGCTATGAGTCGGAATAGACTTGATGGCAACGGGTTTGGTTTTTTTTTTGGTTTTCAGGTCGATAGTCTCACAGTCTCTGTTGTCTTCTGTTCCAGTTCGTCTGGTTTATTTTTTTTTAATACAAGAATTTGAGTTGTGCTCCACATTTTTTCTCCCATTCTATCTGGGACCAACTATTGTGGCTCTGGTCAGAGCAGTCATTGGTGGTAACCGGACACTATTTAGCTCTTCTGGTCTCAGGGTAGATGAGATTGTGACTCTTGTAGACTTATTTCTTTTCTATGCTTTTGGTTACCTTCTTACTGTTTTGCTCCTGGTGAACTGAGACCCATACTTGTGTCTTAGAAAGCCTCTTGAAAGCTTTTAAGACCCTAGACACTACTCACTTCACGAGAATGCAGATCATGATTTTTGTGAACTATGTTATGCCAATTGACTGAGTTGTTCCATGAGACTATGGTCCTAAGCCTTCAAACCCAGAAAACCAATGTTGGAAGGTGTTTGGTTATGTCTGAGGTGTATTTGTGTCTTCAGTGAATATATGTATCTGTACCCAGTTATTTGTATTTACACTTATCTATAGATACTTCTATTTCTTCTCACCTATGTAGGCATCTGTACCTACCCAGATACAAATTTGCCTATACCCATCCTTATGTGTTCACATGCTCGTTTTTACTTTAGTTGTGGTGTGCTCTTTACATTCACTATCTGCCACTTCTCCCATTACCAAAAATAGTCTGTACTGTATAGAGGGTATTTTCCCCACCCTTTCCTTCCCTAAGTACCAATGAGCACTGACCTCTCTATATTTGTCTATTTTTGTCTCGTTCTAAAAGAGGGTTCATGCAATATTTGTCCTTATATGTTTGACTTATTTCATTTAGCATCGTGTTCTCCAGGTCGATCCATGTTATAACATGTTTTGTGAACTCATCATTGTTCTTTATGGCTGAGTAGTATTCCATTGCATGTATGTACTTATGCATTCATCTGTTGATGGACACTTTGGTTGTTTCCATTTATTTGCTAGTGTGAATAAAGCAGCAATGGACATAGGTGTGCATATGTCTGTTTGTGTCATTATTTTTAGGTCTTTAGGGCATATACCTAAGTGTAGGATTGCTGGATCATAGGGTAGTTCTAATTTTAGTTTTTGAGAAAGTGCCATACTGCCATTTTCCAAAATGATTTTACCATTTTACATCCCACAAGCAATGGATAAGGGTTCTAATCTCCCCACATCCTTGCCAACATTTGTTGTTATCTGTTTTTTGTTTGTTTGTTTGTTTAATCAGTGCCATTTTAGTCAGGGTAAGGGCATATCGTTGTAGTTTTGATTTGTATCTCTCTAATGGCTAATGATTATGAGCATCTTTTCACATGTTTGTAGGCTGCTTGGATATCCTCTTTGGTGAAGGTTGTGTTCATGTCCTTTGCCCATTTTGTGATTGACTTGTTTGTCTTTTTGTTGTAGAGCTTTTGAAGTTTTCTATAGATTTTAGAGATTAGGCCCTTATTGTATAAATCCTTTCTGAAGACTTTTTCACAATCTGTGGATTGTCTATATACTCTTTTAATAAAGTCTTTTGATGAGCATAAGTTTTTAGTTTTTATGAGATCTCATTTATCTATTTTGTCTTCTTCTATCTGTGCATTTTTTGAAATATGTGTTATCTATTTTTACAGAAGATTAGGTCCCATAGTTTTCTTCCTATGTTGTTTTCCAGGAATTTTATGGTTTTAGATTTAACCTTTAGGTTTTTGATCCATTTTGAGTTGTTTTTGTGTATGGTGTGAGGTATGGGTCCTGTTTCATCTTTCTGCAGGTGAATATACAGTTTTGCCAGCACCATTTATTAAAGAGGCTGTTTCTGCACCACTGAATGGACTTTAACCCCTTGTTGAAAATCAGTTATCCATAGGTGGCTGGGTTTAATTCTGAGTTGTCAGTTCTATTCCACAGGTTTATGTGTCTATCATTGAACCAATACCAGGCTTTTTTGATTACAGTAGAGTATGTTTATGATATTGAGGAGTGTGAGACCTTCTGCTTTGTTCTTTTTCTTCAACATTGCTTTGACTATTCGGGGTTTCTTTCCTTTCCATATGAAGTTGGTCAGTAGTTTTTCTATTTCAAAAAAGAATGTTATTGGGATTTGTATGAGGATTGCATTGCATCCGTAGATCGCTTTAGATAGAATTGACATTTTCACTACATTAGGTCTTCCAATCCATGAGCACTGGATGTCTTTCCATTTTTGTAGGTCCATTTTAGTGTCTTGTAGTAGTGTTTTATAATTTTCATTGTATAAGTCTTTTACGCCCCTTGTTAGGTTAATTCCTAGGTATTTTATCAATTTGGAATCTATTGTAAATGTTTTCTTTCTTTTTTTTTTTCTTTTTTCGACTAGTCTTTGGTAGCATAGAGGAACCCAACTGACTTTTGTGTGTTGATCTTGCACACTGCAACACTGCTAAATTCTTCTGTTAGTTCCAGCAGTTTTCTTGTGGAATCTTTAGGGTGTTCTATATATGGGATCATGTCATCTGCAAATAGATCTAGTTTTACTTCTTCCTTTTCAATTTAGATACCTTTTATTTCACTTTCTTGTCTTATTGCTCTGGCTAGGATTTCCATTACAATGTTGAATAAGAATAGTGATACTCGGCATCCTTGTCTTGTTCTCATTCTCAAAGGGAAGGCTCTCAGCCTTTCTCCATTGAGTATAATGTTGGCTGTTGGTTTTGAATTTTTACTTCTATTCCTATTTTGTTGAGAATTTTTATTAGGAAGGGGTGTTGAATTTTATTGAATGACTTTTCTGCATTGTTTGATATGATCATATGATTCTTTCTCCTTTGTTTTATTTATGTGCTGAATTATATTGATTGATTTTCTAATGTTGAACCACACTTGTAATCCTGGTATGAATCTCACTTGATCATGGAGTATGATGTTTTCGATATGTTGCTGAAGTCTGTTGGTTAGAATTTTGTTGAAAATTTTTGTATCTATGTTCATAAGGGATACTGGTCTGTAGTTTTCTTTTTTTATTATGTCTTTTCTAGGTTTAGGCATCAGGGTTTTGCTGGATTCATAGAAACAGTTCAGTAGTGTTCCTTCCTCTTCTATGTTTTTGAAGAGATTGAGTAGGATTGGTGTCAACTCTTCTCTGAAAGTATGGTAGAATTCTCCAGTGTAACCATCTGGTCCTGAGCTTTTTTTTTTGTTGGAAGCTTTTTGATAACATCTTCTATCTCTTCTTTTCTAATAGGTCTGTTTACAATTTCTACTTCTGTTTGTGTTAGTTTGGGTATGTAGTGAGTTTCTCAGGATTTGTCCATTTCATCTAGGTTTTCAAATTTGTTAGAGTACAAGTTTTTATAGTGATCAGTTATGATCTTTATCTCTGTTGGATTGGTTGTAATGTCACCAATTTCATTTCTTAATTAGAATTTGCCTCTTCTGTTTTTTTTTTTTTTTTTTTTTTTTCTTTTGTTAATCTAGCTGGTGGTTTGTCTATATTGATCCTTATAAGGAATCACCTTCTGGTTTTGTTAATTCTTTGGATTGTTTTTCTATTTTGTTTATTTCTGGTCTGATCTGTATTATTTTTCTGATCACTTTTGGCTTCCTTTGGTCTTTCTTTTCTATTTGCTAAAGTTGTCCATTTATTTAATGACTTTGAATCTTCTTTTTTCATGTAGGCATTTATTGCTATAAATTTCCCTCTGTGTATTGCTTTTGCTGTGTCCTAAAGGTTTTGATATGTTGTGTTTTCATTTTTGTTTCACTCTAGGAATTTTTTAATTTTACCTATGACCCAATAGTTTTTTAGTAGCGTATTGTTTAGTTTCCATATATTTATTCTTTTTTATTTATCCTGTTGTTGATTTCAACTTTATACCATTATGTTCAGAGAAGACGTTTTATATGATTTCAATCTTTTTAAATTTGTTGAGACTTGTTTTGTGTCCTAGCATATGGTCTGTTCTGGAAAATGATCCATGTGTGCTGGAGAAGAATGTGTATTGTTCTGATGTTGGGTGGAGCGTTCTATGTATGTCCATTAGGTCCAGTTGGCTTATGATTTTATTTAAGTTCTCAATGTTCTTTATGATTTTCTTTTTAGATGTTCTGTTTATAAAGTGGTGTGTTGATGTTCCTTACTGTTATTGTGGAGTTGTCTATTTCTTCTTTGATATTAGTCAGCATTTGTTGTATGTATTCTGGTGCATTACTGTTAATTGTATATATATTTATAATTGTTATGTTTACTTGCTGAATTGACCTCTTTATTATTATGTAATATCCATCTTTATCTCTTATAATAGATGTTGATTTAAAGTCTATTTTATCTGATATCAGTATGGCCACCCCTGCTGTCTTCTGTTTACTGTTTGCGTGGAATATTTTTCTCAATCCTTTTATTTTTGGTCCTTAAGTATAAGGTATGTTTCGTGTAGACAGCAAAAGGATGGATCTTTTTTTTTTTTTTTTTTAAATCCATTCTGCCACACTCTGTCTTTTGCATGGGACATTTAGATCATTTACATTTAAGGTTATTACTGAAAACAATGTGTCTACCTCACTCATTTTACTGTTTGTTTTTTAAGTGTTTCGTATCTTTTTTTTCTTTATTCTGATTTTTCTGTTTTTGTTTGTATTTGGGTGCTTTCTTGTGATGAACCTTTTTGTTATCTTCTTTCTTGTCTTCTGAATGTTTCTTCTTGGTGATTTCTTAGTGGTTACCACATATGTTATATTACACAACTTGCAATTACAACAACGTGTGATATATGAACCATGGTTAACATACAACTTAACATAATCTATTCCTGATATGCTCTTCCCTCCCCAGTTTCTGTTGGTGTGTCTCCATTAATATAAATATGCAACTTATATTCGATAAATTTACTTTGTACTTATTTCTTAATGTTGTTGCTTTTCTATTTGGAGTACTCCATTGAGTAATACTTGCAAAGCTGGTCTGGTGGTGGCAAATTCCCAGAGCTTATCTTTTGGAATGTCTTCATTTCCTTCTAAGATTTGAATAATAACTTTGCTGGGTAAAGAATTCTTGGTTGGCAATTGTTTTGTTTCAATATCTTATATATGTTGTTCCATTGTCTTCTGACCTCTAGAGTTTCAGGGGAGAAATCTGCACTGATTTTTATGAAAGACACTTGGTATGTTAAACTGTGTTTTTCTCTTATTACTTTCAAAATTCTCTCCTTGTCTTTGGTTTCTAAGAATTTTATTAGGATATGTCGTGGAGTTGAGCTTTTTTGTGTCTCCTCTGATTAGGGTTTGTGAAGCATCCTGTATTTGCAGGCTTGGTTCTCTGTTCAGGTCTGGGTAATTCTCTCTATCTCTTGGAAGATTGTTTCTATGCCTTTAATTGTTGTCATGGTGCTCTGGGAGTTCAATAATTTTAGTGTTACATTTCTTAATTGAATCTCACATTTCCTTTAGGGTTTGTTCACTTGTCTTTGTTCTTTTCTCTTGTTTCTCTTGAGACTTGATAAGTTTAGTTACTTTGTATTCTAGTTCACTTATTCTATCTTCTGAATGTTCGATTCTATTGTTCAGTGTTTCTCTTGTTTTTTCTAATTCAGATGTTTTATTCTTCAGTTCCACTAGTTCTCTTTGTTTATTGTTTTGTTTGTTTGTTTTTTGATATTTTAAAATTATTTGTTTAACATATCTTTTTATTCCTCCATTTGTTTCCTGATCTCCACTAGTTTGTTATCTGTATGCTTTTTGCTTTCTTTAAACTTATTTAGCAACATAGTCCAAAAATTATAAATTCTTTGCATTATTCTGGCTTCCATATTAGAGATTTTCTCTTCTTCATGTTTTGCATTTGATTTTTCCTCTTTCTCTTGTGATTTTTTAGTTTAAAAATCTTTTGTTGAACTTGGGCTGTTTTGTTAATATTATTATTTTTGTTTCACATTTTATATTCTTTTTATTGTGGAAAAATTTTTCTGGTTAGGTGCCCTATTGATGCAGCAGTCAAGTACCCAGCTGCCAGTTGAAACATCAGGATCCCAATCACCAGCTGTTCCATAGGAGAAAAATGTGGCAGGGTCAGTGTGAGTCAGAATCAACTCAATGGTAATGGGTTTTTGGTGTAAAAAATAAAACAAATACAAAAATAATAATAATGAGATAGATGATCTGAATAACATTATCAACTACTTTATTCTAATTGACATGCATATAACTTCACATTCAACAACTGAAAAATACACATTCTTCTCAAGTAAACATAGACAATTGACCAAACTAGAAACTATACTGGACCATATAAGAATTCTCAATAGATCATAAAAGAATTGAATCTTCTAGCATATGTCTTCTTACCACAACATTTACTTAGAAATGAACAAAAAAGAAAACTTCTAGAAAATATCTTGAATTAACCAACAACTACTTAAGAAATGTAGGTCAAGTCAGTAATAAAAAAGAAAATAAAAAAATAATTAACAGTGACAATGAAAAGAAAATATACTAGGAGGACTTCCAGGCAACATGGTGCTATACACAGAAGCACCACACTGTCCCTCCACAGCAAAGATCCAAAAAACTAAGTCAAACAGAGACAAATGTCAATCCTGAAACCCTAACTATCAAATGGAGATGTAAAGAACTCAGCCAAGCACCTAATGGAATTAAAAAAAACTGACAGAGAACAGAGAGCAAGGAGAGATACACGCAGAGGTCCCCTATCAGCTAATGCAGCATAGATCCAACATCTTGGACTCCTATTGGAGATCAGCGAATGGGAGTACAAGAAAGCAGCTTCACGGAACTTCCATCAGGAGACAGAACAACTGATGAACCTGCCCTGAGGTACCATACCTGAGGGATTGACCCTGCCCATTGGAGAAGGAGGTGAAAATTATCATGCCTACAGAGAGCAAACAACAAAGAATGCTCAGATATGACCAAACAAAACAAAAAAGCAGCATGAAACAAACAAATCTACAATCAATAAATGAGGAGAATAATTACTGAATGTCCCAAAGACAGCAAACAGTATCAAAACATTTACGAAAACAGGACAGGATGGTTCCAGTAGGCATACAAAATTAAACATCAGATGACTTTCTGACAAAAGAAAAGGCCCTAGAACTACCTGATAGGGAATTCAAATCTCTAATGTTCAGACCTATCCAAAAGTGGAAGCAAAAGCAGACCAAAATGAGGAAAAAATAGACAAATTCATGGAAAAGGCAGACAAATTCATGGAAAATACACACACACTCAATGGGAGAATTCAGAAAAATAATACAGGAACAAAATGCCAAAATAAATTCACAACTAGAAATCATACAAAAAACACAATTAGCAATCCAAAAGGTAAACAACAAGATTTCAGAAATCAACAGTGTCACAGAAGGGCTGAGCAGCAGGTTTCAAAAGATGGAAGACAGGAATGGCAAAACTGAAGACAAACACTTGGATACAACAGAGTTTGAGGAAAAATCAGAAAAAAGAATGAAGAAAAATGAAGAAACCCTGAGAATGATGTGGGATACAATCAAAAGCAAAAATCTGCAAGTGATGGAAGTCCCACAACAGGGGGAGAAAACAGAAAACTCAGAGAGGATTGTTAAAGAATTGCTGACAGAAAACTTCCCCAACATCAAGAAAGATGAAAAGCTGACCATCCAAGAAGCTCAACGAACCCCATATAGGATAGACCCCTAAAGAAAATCATCAAGGCATATCATAATCACACTTGCTAAAACCAAAGACAAACAAAGAATCCTGAGAGCAACTCGAGAAAAACAGAAAGTCACATACAGAGGAGAAACAATAAGACTAACCTTGGATTATTCGGCATAAACTATACGGGCAAGAAGGCATTGGGATGACATATACAAAACCTTGAAAGAAAAAATCACAAGCCAAGAATAATATATCATGCAAAACTCTCATTCAAATATGATGGTGAAATTAGGACATTTCTGGATAAATGGAAATTAAGGGACTATATAAAAACCAAACCAAACTTACAAGAATTATGAAAGGGAGTCCTTCAATCTGAGAACAAACAACATCAGACCACAGGCTGAATATAGGACACAGGATCGGACCAGCCAGATACCAATCTAGGAAATGAACTCTCAAGGACTATACAAAACCAAAAGAATTACAACAGAGAACCAGAGAGGTTAATCTGTAAATGACAACAGCATCAGAACAATAAAAGAGGGAATAAACGTTGTAGGTATAGAACCTTCTAATGGAGAGGAAGGCAAGTAGATACCAAGTAATAATAGACTACTTCAAACTTAGGAAGTAAGGGTGAATTTCAAGGTAACCACAAAGAAAGTTAACAAACCTACTCATCAAAATAAAGTAGAAAAACATAAAGTCTCAGAAAAATAAAACTTACAAAAACAAAAGAAATGAAAAAAAATCCACAAACCAAAGGAATTCAGCACAAGAGACTAAGAGGAACAAAGAAAACATCAGCACCACCAAAAAAAAGCACTACAAAATGACAGCAGTAAACTTACACCCATCAATAATTACACTGAATGTAAATGACCTAAATGCACCCATAAACAGACAGAGAGTGAAAGAATGGATAAAAAAACAGGGTCCATCAATATGTTGTCTACAACACACACACCTTAGAAACAAAGATGTAAATTTATTAAAAATCAAAGGATGGAAAAAAATATATCAAGCAAACGGCCACCAAAAAAGAGCAGGTGTGGCAATACTAATCTCAGATAAAATATACATTAAAACAAAACCCACCATAAAAAACAAAGAAGCACACTATGTAATGATTAAGGGGATGATCCATCATGAAGCTATAACTATAATAAACGTCTATGTACCCAATGACAGGACTCCCAAATACATAAAACAAATTCTAACAGCACTGAAAAGAGAAATTGACAGTTCCACAATAATAGTAGGAGACTTCAACATACCACTCTGGTAAAGGACAGAACATCTAGAAAGAAATTCAACAAAGATACAGAAGACCAAAACGGCACAATCAGCCAACTTGACCTCATAGACGTAGATAGAACACTACACCAAATAGCTGCAAAGTACACATTCTTTTCCAATGCACATGGAAAGTTCTCCAGAATAGACCACGTCTTAGGCCACAGAGCAATCCTCAACAAAATCCAAAACATTGAGATAACACAAAGTATCTTCTCTGACCACAATGCCATCAAGGTAGAAATTAGCAACACAAAAAGCAAGGGGAAAAAAAACAATTACATGGAAACTG
This sequence comes from Trichechus manatus latirostris, assembly GCF_000243295.1. Lineage (NCBI taxonomy): Eukaryota > Metazoa > Chordata > Mammalia > Sirenia > Trichechidae > Trichechus > Trichechus manatus. The sequence continues at coordinate 21,349,825 of NW_004443963.1, forward strand.
AATACTACCCTGCCTGCAAACCACTGGGTAATAGAAAAATCAGAGATGGAATCAAAAAATTCCTAGAATCAAACTAGAATGAAAACACATCATAACAAAACCTTTGGGACACAACAAAGGCAGCCCTCAGAGGAAAATTTATAGCAATAAATGCACACAATCAAAAAAGAAGAAAGGGATAAAATCAAAACATTAACTACAGAACTTGAAAAAACAGAAAAAGTCCAGCAAAACAGGCCCACAGTCACTAGAAGAAAGGAAATAATAAAGATCAGAGCAGAAATAACTGAAATAGAGAATAGAAAAAACCAACAAAACCAAAAGTTGGTTCTTTGAAAAGATCAACAAAATCGACAATCTGTTGGCCACACTGACAAAAGAAAAAGAGGAGAGGATGCAAATAACCTAAAAGAAATGAAATGGGGAACATTCAAACAGACCCAAATGAAATAAAAAGGATCATAACAGAATATTATTAAAAACTATACTCCAACTAATTTGAAAACCTAGAGGAAATGGATAAAATTCTAGAAACACATGGCCTACCCAAACTACAACAAAGTGATGTTGAAAATCTGAACAGACCCATAAGAAGAGAAGGGATTTAAAAGGTAATAAAAAAAAAAAACTCCCAACAAAAAAAACCCCTGGCCCAGATGGCTTCACTGGAGAATTCTACGAAACAGTCATAGAAGAGCTTGTACCAGTACTACTCAAACTATTACAGAACATGGAAGAGGAAGTGACACTTCCGAATTCAGTCTATGAAGCCAGCATAACCTTGATACCCAAACCAGGCAAAGATGCCACAAGAAAAAATTACAGACCAATATCTCTCATGAATATAGGGGCAAAAATTCTCAACAAAATTCTAGCCAATAGAATTCAGCATCATATCAAAAAAATAACACACCACAACCAAGTAGGATTCATACCAGGTAGGAAAGGATGGTTCAACATTAGAAAATCAATCAATGTAATCCACCACATAAATAAAAAGAAAGAAAAGAATCACATGATCATCTCAAT
>NW_004443963.1:21352086-21440189 GCF_000243295.1 Trichechus manatus latirostris
TACTGCAAAAACTCATGAAAAAGTTTACACACAAAAAGAAACAATGTTGGTTACAAGGGATGGAAGGGGTGGGAGGTGGAAATACTAAATAGACAACAGATAAGTGGTAACTTTGGTTAGGGTAAGACAGTACACAGTACTAGGGAAGCCAGCACAACTTGTACAAGGAAAGGTCATGGAAGCTCCATATACATATCCAAACACCCTGAGGAACTGAATTGCTGGGTTGGGGGCTTTGGGGACCATGGTCTCGGGGAACATCTAGCTCAATTGGCATAACAGTTTATAAAGAAAATGTTCCACACTCTACCTTGATGTGTAGCGTCTGGGGTCTTAAAAGCCTGTGAGCAGCCATCTAAGATACTCCACTGGTCTCACCCCTTTGGGAACAAGGGAGAATGAAGAAAACAAGATACAAGGAAAAGATTAGTCCAAAGGACTAATAGACTGCAACTATCACGGCCTCCACCAAACTGAGTCAAGTACGACTAGAATGATGCCAGGCTACCACCACTGACTGCTCTCACCAGGATCACAATAGAAGGTCCCAGACAGAGCTAGAGAAAAATGTTGAATAAAATTCTAACTCACAAAAAAAACACCAGACTTACTGGCTGGACAGAGACTGGAGAAACCCCAAGAGAATGGCCCCTGGATACCATTTTAGCTCAGTAATGAATCACTCCTGAGGTTCACCTTTCAGCCAAAGATGAGACAGCCCCATAAAACAAAAAGAGACTAATGGGGCAAAACAGTCCAGGGACAAGGAGGAGAAGGCAGGAGGGGAAAGGAAGGCTGGTAATAGGGAACCCAAGTTCGAGAAGAGAGAGTGTTGACTTGTCATGGGGTTGTTAATGTATTTACTTATTTTATTAATTTTGTTGACTACCTGTGTAGTACGTTCTGATCTTGTGGTAGGCTCAGGGATAAATAGCCTCACTCCTTATGGAACTTACAATGTAGTGAGAGAATCAAATCCTTGGACAGACAATTAAAATCTAGAGGAGTGACTGTCAAAGACACACAAATCACTAGGTGGTTGTTAATCAAGGAAGCTCTTCTTGGACTATGTGGAAGATGCATAAAATGGACAAGACTGGAGTCAGAGAATGGCTGCAACAGTTCCTGTTATTGATGTAGACTTGAAGTATGTCTATGTTAATGAAGGATATATTTTTTAAAATGCAGGTAGTATACACAGAACATGTTAATTGATTAGTTTGAGGAAAGTGTAAATGAATGAGACGTGTCTTCCCAATTTTGAACGTGAATGAGTGGTGATAAAAAGTACAGCAGTCAGAAGAAATCTAGAGGAAAAAGAGTTAATTAAGGTACTAATTATTAATCAATTAAATAAATGGTTAATTACAAAAAATTCTAGCATCACAGTGTCTGTCTTAGGCTGGGTTCTCTAGAGAAACAAAACCAATAAAGCGTATAAATATATATATAGAGAGAGATTATATCAAGGAAACAGCTCACGCAATTGTAGAGGCTAGAAAATCCCAAGTCCGTGGATCAGGGTAGTGGCCTCTCCCAAGTCACACAGCTGCAGAAGCTGGCAAGCCCAAGGTCGGAAGGTCGGAGAGCAGGTCTCCCACTCACAGGCTGTGTAGATCGACGAATCCCAGGTTCGACAGATAAGCTGACAACTGAAGTCCCAAGAACGGGAGATGAGACGACAGGAAGCAGCCACAGGATCCAGAGAGAGCAAAAAGTCAGAATGTCTGCTTATATACAGATGCGGGCCACACCCCCAAGGAGACTCCCTTTCATCTGATTGGCTACTCACAGTATATTCAATCATGCAAGTGATTACATTAAAACACAGAGAATCATGGCCCAGCCAAGTTGACACAGTCTTAACCATCACAGTGTCTTTTCTGAAACAATATTTGTTAACTGTATCAATTTGGGAAAATTTCTTAATAGCTTGTCAGTTTTTCTAATCAATAAAATGGAAAGAAAGTAACTACCTCAGTTTTTTGAGAAGTGTATATTATCCATGTATTGTACTTAGAATAGGTTCCTGGGAAGAAGATCCAAAAGTTTGCTCTTGGCTACTACCTGAAATGTTGGCAGTTTGAATCCACTCAGTGGTGCTGTGGAAGAAAGGCCTGGTAATCTACTTCCATAAAATTACAGCCATTGAAGGCCCTGTGGAGTGCAGTGAAACGTGGGGTTGCCTTGAGTGGGACTCTACTCTACGGCAACAGTTTTTTGTTTGCTTTCTTACAGTGCTTAGAATAGCATGTGGCATACTGTAAGTGCTGAAAATATCATTTATTGTTGTAGTTATCAACATCATCATCATCTTCGTATTTATTTATATCTTGTCATAGTTTGTCATGTGGTTTTGGGATATAATGGTAACTAAGTCAGACACTTTATGTCATCTTGTGGAAATTATGATTAGTGGGTGTCTTAGTCATCTCGTGCTGCTATAACAGAAATATCACAAGTGGAGGGCTTTAACAAAGAGAAGTTTATTCTCTCACAGTCCAGTATGCTAGAAGTCCAAATTCAGGGAGCCTGCTCCAGGGGAAGGCTTTCTCTCTCTGTCAGCTCTGGAGGAAGGTGCTTGTGCTGCATCAGTCTTCCCTTGGTCTGGGAGCATCTCAGTGCAGAAACCTCAGGTCCAAAGGATGCGCTCTGCTCCTGGCACTGCTTTCTTGGTGGTATGAGGTCCCCTTGTGTCTCTGCTTGCATCTCTCTTTTATATCTCATAGGATATTGGCTTAAGACACTATCTAATCTTGTAGATCTCATCAATATAACTGCTGCTAATCCATCTTATTACATCATAGTGATAGAATTTACAACACGTAGGGAAATCACATCAGATGATAACATGGTAGACAATCATACAATACTGGGAATTTTGACCTAGCCAAGTTGACAGATATTTTTGGGGGACACAGTTCAATCCATGACATTCCACCCTTTGCTCCCAAAAGTTCATGTCCTTGCAACATGTAAAACACATTCACCCCATCATATCATAGCAAAAGTCTTAAATCAACTTGGAACAGGTTGCATAAACTCAGTTACCACCATTGCTTCCCACCATGACTAGACTCCACTTCTGCTCATGATATTTTCTTTTTCCTTCCTTCTTTCTCCTCCTATTCCAGTAAGATTAACTAAAGTTTCTCCTTGGAGGGTAGCAAAACAAATTCATAACCCTCAAGGACTGCCAGTAAAAGGATTAACTCATCTGCAACGTGACAATTGTGACTAACAGCACCAGATAACCTTCAAGGATTGCCAGTAAGAGGTTAACTCATCTGAGACATGACAGTCATGACTACCGTGAAGAGAAACTATAATCCTGTCCATATAAAACCTTCAGTCAGTCTCCAGTTCAGGGACACAGGTTGGCTCCAGAGCAGTCTTGCCCTGGTCTCCTGGTTCTGCTGTTGGTCCTCTGCTGCTATCACCATCATTATCATTATATTTATTTTTATCTTGTGATATTTTGTGGTGTGGTTTTGGGATATAATGGTAAGTAAATCAGACACTTTACATCATCTTATGGAGATTATAATTAGTAAGGAAGACCAAAGTCAATAAAATAGATAAATAAATGCAAACATAATTGCTAGCTAGTGCATAGCATGCCATGTAAGGGGAATATCAAATGGATCTGCTCTTTCTTTCAGGTCAGGGAAAGGGGGCACTTATGACATATGTTTTAACCAAATTTGAAGGTTATATATTTTACCTTGATAAAGACGTGAAGGGACAGAATATTTTAGGAAGAATGAATCGTATTTGCAAAGGCCATGAGATGGAGAGTACAGCAAAACAAAAGAAAACCTGAGAAGCCGGAATAGAAAGATTGAGAGAAAAAATGGCTCAAGGTGACAGATGAGACTGGAAAATTTCACAATAGTCATATCATGTGTTAGGCAAAAAATGAATTTTGGTCTTTTTCCTAATAATAAAAAGAAGTCATTCAATGGGGTAAAAATAATGAATTGATAGGAATATATTTACACAGAAAAATTATTAGAAATACAGGTTAGAAAATAGACTGGAAAAGGAAGAGTCATAGGAAATCTATTCAGAGGCAATTTTGTTAGTAGAGGCAAAGATTATGTTAGCTTCTGTAAATGTGTTGAATGACACTCTTTCTGCCTCAGTTTTAACTTACAGCATACCTTACTCCAAAAGTTATCTTCCAACGAAATATTTTCTTTGATATGTTCTGACTCATTTTATTTCTTAGATTTTGCTGAGGGTTTCATACATTGTCCAACAGGTTGTTTTACAAATCTGCATATTGAGGGTCTGTTTAATACTCACTTTAGTATCCTTATAACTACCTTATTGATAAGGTTCAGTGACTTTGGAGCAGGAAGTGTTTAATTCTAGCATCCTTTACTTGAACAAAAGTGTTGTTGAAGTGGAAAGGAAAGAGTGCATTAGAAATATGTTAACTAAGACAGGGAATAATAGACAGAGTAAGGGTTGGATGATAAATTATGCATTATGTTGGGGTCAGAAATGATTTCTGGGTCAGAGATATAAATTTGGGAGCTAAGCCAACACTGTGATAGGCAATACAGATTTTATCACCTATGGAGGAAGCCTAAACTAAGAAGATGAGAGCCTATGACCAAATTAAGCTCTAAAGTGAAAATCAAGATGGAGAAGAATGAGCAAGAAAATGAGCCTGAGAATACAAACATGTTATAGATACAAATCTCTTATCAGATTATATGATTTGCAAATATTTTCACCCATTCTGTAGGTTGTCCTTTCACTTCCTTGATGGTGTCCCTTGAAGCACAAAAGTCTTTATTTTGATGAAATGCAATTTATCTATTTTTTCCTTTGTCCCCTGTGCTTTTGGTGTCATATCTAAGAAGACTTTGTCTAATCCAAGGTGACAAGGATTTACTTCTATGTTTTTTCTAAGAGTTTTATCTCTTATTATTATGTCGGTGATCCATATTGAGTTAATTTTTTTGGTGTGGTGTGAGGAAGGGTCCAACTTCATTCTTTTGCACGTGGATATCTAGTTGCCCCGGTACCGTTTGTTGAAAAGACTATTATTTCCCCCTGAATAATCTTGACACCCTTGTCTAAAATACTTTGTCCATAAATGTATGGGTTTATTTCTGGACTCTCAATTCTATTCCATTGTTCTATGTGACTACTCTTATATCAGTACCACACTATCTTGATTACTGTTGCTTTTAGTCTAAGTTTTGAAATTAGAAGAATGATTCCTCCTATTCTAGTCTTCTTTTTCAGGATTAGTTTGGCAATAATAGTGTCCCTTGAAATTCCATACGAATTTTAGAAACAAATCGTCAATTTCTACAAAAACGTCAGCTGAAATTCTGTTAGAATTGCGTTGAATCTGTACATCAGTTTGGGGAGTATTGCCGTGTTAACAACATTCAGCCATCCTATCCACTAACATTGAATATACCATGAACTGCCAAAAGAATGAACAAATCTGCCTTGGAAAAAGTACAACCAGAATGCTCCTTAGAAGCAACGATAGTGAGACTACATCTCACATAGTTTGGACATGTTATCAGGAGGGATAAGTCCCTGGAGAAGGACGTCATGCTTCGTAAAGTAGAGGATCAGCAAAAAAGAGGAAGACTGTCAATGAGACGGATTGACACAGTGGCTGCAACAATGGACTCAAGCATAACAATGATTGTGCGGATGGTGCGGGACTGGGCAGTGGTTCATTCTACGTACATGGGGTCGCTTTGAGTCTAAACAGACTTGATGGCACCTGATGACAACATCCACTAACATGGACTTTTTTATATCTTCTTTAATTTCTTTCAACAATGTTTTATCATTTTTCAGAGTATAAGCTTTACACTTCTTTTGTTAAATGTATTTCTAATTATTTTATTCCTTTTGATGCTATTGCAAATAGAATTGTTTTCTTAATTTCATTTTCAGATTTTTCATTTCAAGTGTATAAAATAAAATTGATTTTGTATATTGATTTCATATTTGGCAATCTTTCTGAACTCATTAGTTCTAATACTTTTTTAAATGCATTCCTTAACATTTTCTGTATACAGGATGATACTTCTATATGCAAGAAGTAAAACAGAGAGCTTTACATTTTCCTTTTTAAAATAGATGCTTTTTATTTCATTTTCTTGACCCATTGCCATAGCGAGAACAACAGTACAATGTTGAATCGAAATGATGAGGGAAAACATCCTTACGTTGTTCCTGATCTTAAGTGGAAAACATTCAGTTTTTCAACATTAAGTATAACGTTAGTTGTGCAATTTTGTAGATGATCTTTATCAAGTCTACCAATTCTTTTCTATTCTAGTTTGTTGAGAATTTTTATCATGAAAGAGTGTTGGATTTTGTTAAATACTCTTTCTGAATCTATTGCGATGATTATGTGTTTTTGTCTTTTATACTATATCGTTGTTGCCCGATATGGGGTCTGTGCCCTGGAGCAGTCGAGCCAATGAAACGTACTCCAAGTCAGAAAGAGAGAGAAAGTTTATTTAGGAAGTGGTCACTAGCGGGAAGTCTGACAGCAATACAGGCTGTCTTTACGGAATCCTGAAAGGCAATTTTACATTAGAGCTTACATACGATTTTTACAAGAGTTAGAAGTGTCTTCTGGAAGTTTGCCCACAGATGACCTGATGAGTTACACATTACAAGATAACTAACTACAAAAGACTCCTTATCAGGCTAAAGAAATACATGCTGAACATCTCCTTATCAGGCTAAAGAGTTACAGACCGGACAGCTGGGCTCTAATCTCCATGTGGGGGGTAATAAGTCACAGGTGGCCAGACAGGGCAAAACAAATTCATTAACAAAGGTATGGGGAAAAGAGAAGGCAAGCAGAAAAAAACTTATAGGTTCATCATGGCATTAGTTATGTCAAGCTCTCAATTGCCCATTTTGAAAAGGCGAAAACATGCTGTGGATTATTAGGGTCACATCATGTTGTATAAATGAGCAAAAAATAACTTCTGTGTCAACCCGATATTTACTTATTCAGAGCAAACTGAGGTCTGTTGGCCCAAAAAGCCCCCCAACACTAAAGTCAAATGTATACACATTCTATTATTTTAAAAGTAGTCCAAATAAGCAGATTTTTAGCCAGAGTTTTGTGGGACTTTACCTACCCTACAAAACTACACCCAACATCTGCATCTGGTAGACATAGATAAGATAAAACCCCATGGTTATACCCCAAGCTACAGCTGACCTTTGAATTCTGACCCAGAGACTTCCCACCTTGCTGCAGAGGCAAATCACCTAGAGACACAAACCAAGAATTCCCCCCACCCCATTTTTTCTTTACTCTTCACTGGGGGTTCCTTTGTCTCTTCTTCTTCTGGTTGCTCCCTGCACCTCTTGTTTCTGGAAGGCCTCCTGCTGTGATGGATTGCCCCAGTTATGGAACTGTCAGTATGTTGTCAGTTGTCATCCAGCCCATTCCCACTCATGAAAGAAGAGACATCACTGCCAAACTTACAAAAATAAGCCAACACATCAGATAATTTAGACACAATTCTAGAAAGACAAATTACTGAAACTGATGCAAGAAGAAATAGAAAATCTGAATAGACATATGAAAGTATAGATATAGAAGTAATAATTGACAAACTTCCCACAAAGAATAGTTCAGTTGTCAAGGATTTCATTTTACTTGGATCTATGATCAACACCCATGGAAGCAGCAGTCAAGAAATCAAAAGACGAATTGCACTGGGCAGATCTGCTGCAAAAGACCTCTTTAAAGTATTGAAAAGCAAAGATGTCACCTTGAGGACTAAGGTGCGCCTGACTCAAGCCATGGTGTTTTCAATCACCTCATATGCATTCGAAAGCTTAACAATGAATAAGGAAGACTGAAGAAGAACTTACCCCTTTCAATTGTGGTGTTGGCGAAGAATATCGACTATACCATGGACTGCCAAAAGAATGAACAAATCTGTCTTGGAAGATGTACAGCCAGAATGCTCAGCCCCAGGCAGTATTTCATCCTGTTGAACATAGGGCCACTATGAGATGGAACCGACTCAACGGCACCTAACAAGAACAATAATATGACCAATGCTTTATTTGTTACCTAGTGAGTCTTATATTTTCTCCAGAATTCTGTATTAAAATATGAGTGAAAGAAGAGAAATTAGTTAAAGTAAAAAAAGGATTTTTTTTTAAAAAAAAACATAAGCTGAGAGATAAGTATAGTATTTGATCATAAGATGTTATTTTCCATCTAATTGGGGCTCTGTTCCTTTTTTCTCATTTTTCAATCTATTCTAATAGTTCACAACAGAAAAAGGGTAAAGGCTGAAATAATAAAGTAAGTAGTTTCTCAAGATTAATCTATTGAAATGAAAAAAATAAATAAAATTGGTGAGTTAGGATGTTCCAAGTTAGAGACTCAAGTGAAATGGGCCAAGGAAATTATTGTCAACATCTTTCAGATTTTGTGGACATGATATATTATCAAGGCATGAAGAAAGAACAAATCTGGTATTAGTTAAATATATGAATTTAACACATTTATATAAGATTTATATCATTTAATCCTTCAAATAATTCTTAAGGGAAAAAAAACCCATTGCCATTGAGTTGATTCTGACTGATCGTGACCTTATAGAGGTATATATTATTATGCATCCCAATTAACCTGCAGACACACTATGTAACTCACCCAAAGCAGCATGAAAACAGAATTTAAAGAAGTCTGACTACTAAGCTTATTTTCTTAACTTTTAAATTATCTATTAACTTTTATTACTCTTGTATTTTCTCTCTCATTTTATAGGGTAGCATTTCCCCCATCATTGATGCTCAAACATTAGAAGTCACTATTTAACCTTATGGTTCCTTAATCAACTAATCAATTAATATATTCAGTTAGTTTACTTGCTATTTTTAAATATATTCCTTCTCTTCACTACCTCTAGCACAACTTCCACCATTAAAGCCATTCTTACCTCTTTCTTGGACTACCACCATATTTTCTAGGTCTCTCATCTATTAATATTTACCTTTTACAGAGCTACCAGTGTAATTTTTGTAAATGCCAGTGTGATTAAACTACTTCTTAAAAAAAAAAAATCCCCACTATTTTCCCACTTTCATCAGAATAAGGGCTATCGTTCGTCGCTTGACATGTAGGTGTCCATAATTTCCGTTTTTCTTTTAAATCTCATCAGTCACTCCCTGCCTTGTGCATTAAAAATATGTTATTAAGCTTCATGCGGTGCATCACATAATCCTTTATCTCTCTTTGCGTGGAAAACCTAATTATTTAATCCGATTCAGTTCTATCCATTTAAAAAAAAGTGCTTAGGAAGGTTTCACTATTATGACCACTTGCATTTAGAGGTTCCCTCTTTATCTCTCTCTCTCTCTATTTTTTTTTTTTTTTTAATTCACTGTGTTTACTGTATGGCATTTCGGCTCTCTGTTTAGCAAGTTGCCTCACTTATTTGACTGTCAGCTTCCTAAGAACAAAAATTACTTATACCTAGAGCCTATATGGAGCCCTGGTTGTGCAGTGGTTAGGAGCTTGGCTGCTAACCAAAAAGTCAGCAGTTTTGAATCCACCAGCCGCTCCTTGGAAACCCTATGGTGCAGTTGTACTCTGTCCTATAGGGCCACTATGAGTCACAATCAACTCGATGGCAACTTGTTAGGGCCTATATACCTATTCCATATTTTTGTTTTTGCAAATAACGTGCCCACATAAATAATACACACACATATATAACTCACGGAAAAGATGTAAAAAATTTCTGGCATTGTGTGGCCTTGCATATACCACGCAGGTCTCATGACATTTCCAGAAGTAAATTCTGGCTTCATTCACCCTCATTCAATAGTCCAAAAATATTACTTTTGATCATAGTTGTATAATAATAAAGGTATAAGTCAAGAACTCATGGATCGAGTTTGTCAGTAATCAGAAAATAAACAATTGAAACTGTGTGTTTGTTTCTATTAAGTTGATAATTATATCCATCACTTTTGTGTCAACAGCTGGAACCTTGAACCTACTAAAGCCTGTCCATAAATCATGTGCTATCAATTGGAAGCGTAAACAGAGTAAAGCCTGTACTGGTATAAATGGCATCAAGTAGTTATCAAATAGGAATCTTGATTCTATCTGCATCGACATAATTATCACAGTTGTCTTCCTACTCTGCCTTTTAAATGGAGAAGTAAACAAAGCAAAACTGATTTAAGATCACTCTTGGCTCAGCAGTTGAATGGGAAAACCTTATCAGATCATCTTAAGTGAAACCATTAAGCTATGTTAGGTCTGCTTATTTCATAGTCTAATTATGTCTTATTAGCGTCAATGTCTTTGATCAGTGGTCATCAATCACTTCAGTCATATGCTTGCGAGCATATAAAAAGACCCTTGTTTCTTGTGCACCTCACATTTGAATTTTGTGATTGCTGTACTAGAACCAGCCAGTTATCGATTATATTATGCACTTTTTTTCAGTTTATATATCTAAATCTTAGAACACTTTAGGATCATGTCAGGAATTAAACGCAAATCCTACACCACTGACTTCAAACTGAAAGTCATTGCAAGAGCGGAAGAAACAAGCAACAGAGCGGCAATAAGAGCTGGAGGATGGAAAGTTTCCATTAGCAAACAGAGAAAGGAGAAAATCAATCTGCGAAAACTCGCACATTATGGGCCCAAAGTAAAATGGCCTGAGTTGGAGAATGACTTGAAAGAGTGGATTATTTCTCGAAGGGAACAAAATCAAGCTGTCTCTACTGTTGCAATTCAGATCAAAGCAAAGCTTCTGGTAAGTGAAAGAGGAATCCCGATTTCAAGGTGGGTTTCACCTAGATTTCTAAATTCATGAAAAGGAACGGCCTTTCTGTGAGAACGAGAACCACTGTAGGCCAGCAGCTTGCGGATGACTGGGAACAAAAGATGGTCAAATTCCACTAATTCTTTACTAGAGAAATCTCTAAACTCGGTATCTCTGCAATGGACGTAATTAATACGGATGACGTTCCAATGTCTTATGACATTCCAGCCACCAGGACTATTGCTGCTTCAGGTATGAAAACTGTAGCCATTACAATCACTTGGCAAGAGAGGGCTTCTTCACCATAGTCCTTGGTTGCACTGCGAGCAGGGTAAAATTAAAGCTGATGGTGATTTTCAAGAGAGCTACCATGCTCCGCGAAACAATGCCCACCACTGTGGTTGCTCATTGTATAAGAAGGGACAGATAGACTGCGATGTTCTGAAAGTATGGGTAGACAAATGTTATAGGGCCAGGCAGGCAGGATTCTTTTCAAAGAAGTTTTTACTAATTTTCGAAGCCAAGGCTGCTCACCAAAAAAACAAAGTTCAAAATTATATTAACTCAACTGGTGCCCATATAGCAATCAGACCCAGTGGTCTTATCTCACGGGCAGGTTATCCTATAGGCAAGGTGCTTACCTTGCTTACCAAATCATCTGTACTGAACAATGTCACATTTTTTCACTACATTGAAGGTTCTGCTTCCAGGTATGGTTTGCATCTGTCTCTCTCCCAACCCCACAGCACCTTCCTACAAAATCAAAACCTCTTGTCAAATTTATAATCCTTGACAGGAACAGATTACCCAGTAAAGCAAAGTAAGCATAGGCTTGCTTGTGTATACTCACTAATCAGTAGTAAACAATTTCCCCTCTTTTTCACCATGTCAACGATGTGGTGAAAGTCATGTGAAATTGTTCACTGCAGATTAGTAAATATACACAAGTAAACCCATGGTTACCTTGCTTACTGGGTAATCTGCCCCTGGCTTACCTGCAAGCTGCAGCCTCTAGATATAGTAGTGAACCACTCTTCAAGATTTCTGTGAGAAGAGCGTGGGATGAATGGATGCCTTCTGGGATTCATGAGTTCATACCATCAAGATGACTGAAGCAGGTGAAGTTCACAGAAGTCTGCAAGTGGATGGCTTCTCCTTGGGGGAAAATAACCCCAGAAAGCATCCACAACAGCTTCAGAAAGACTGGGCTTGTGCACCAGCAGAATACCGATGGCGAAGATGAGGTTGCTGAAGGCAGTGATGATGATGACATCAATTCAGAAGTCACAGAAGAGCATTTGCAGGCAGTTCTAAGATATTTCAATGATGATGGTGATGAGGGATCAGAGTTTGAACGATTCTGGGAGTTGGGTGTTGATGATGATGATGACAAAGAATGAATAAACTAAAATGGCCTATTTTAAGACGAAAATACAATTTCTTCTGGTGACATTTATTTGTTGATTTCAAAGACATTGGTTGTCAAAAATTATGTTTCAGTTTAAGATTTATGAAAGCAATAAAATATAAACAGCATCTTGTTCTTGTAGTTTTGGGCCTAGGATCATTTCTTACTTACTAATTTCTAGCTCTTCATGCATTCATATTCTTTGGTTTCAAAATTGTGTCCCATTTATATCATGAGCCCTTTCAGTTCACCATTGGTTGCACTTGGTTTAGGAAACACCTACCTTAAATGAAGTTTCCATGAGATCAGTTTTATCCCAGTAACATTACATCCATCGTCCAAAAACTGAAATGGAAGTCAGCAACATGTAAAAAAATATTGATACAGCATGCATATGAAAATAATGTGGGGGGAGTTGCTCAGTTGACAAAAAAAGTATAGCGCACACCTTATTTCCATAAAAGTTTGGTATTTTTGTGTATTTTTGCTACAAAGGCAGAGTTGAGTAGTTGTAATAGAGACCATACGTGGTGCTCTATGCTGCTCAGTGCACTACAAATCACAGTGATCCAGTTATAATTCGGTACCATTTTGAATGCCACGCATATCACTGTACTATAACATTTTATATGTTTAGTTTATTTTCCATGCATAACAATCAAGTAAAAACTAAAAAAGAAGAGCAAAGCGTACTTTGAATGTTGTGATTTTCAGGCACATTGGGTTGTGGATTTGTTTTATTGTATTAGATGGCAAAGCATTGTGTTTATTATACAACGTCAAGGAAATCATGCTAAAGAATACAATATAGTTGACATTACCAGACTAAGTACTCACAAAAACAGAAAATGAAAATTAGACTTCAACGAAAATAAGATGCTAAGGGGCTTATTTGTTAGTAAAGCAAGGAAATCCATTTACCCATAGTGAGTTAATTAAACAATATTTGATGGTAATACACAAAGAAATGCATCCAAAGAAAATAATCTTTTTTAAGACTATTCAAAATCAACTCGATGTTACCTAACAACATCTTTTAGGTGAGAACAGTTACTCAAAGATCTGAGGACATTGGGAGCAATATCAACAGTCAGTTAAAGAACCAGGCAAATGATTTCCTTGGCTCTCAATAATTTAATAGATACTAACAATACTGCTCGGTTGTTCATTTGAGGAGTCAAAATCAAATTTGAAATAATTGAAGAAAGAGCCTCTATGAACAGTCTAGGTGGAACAACTGCAGGTGAAATTATTTTCAAAGAAATTGGGAAAATACTAATTTAGTACAACCTGAAGTAGAATATGTTATGATTCGCTTGTTACAACTAATGGTAAAAATACGTATGGAGCAGAAAAGAGGTTTCGTTGCACAAATTACTAAGTTTATTATAATGTAAGATGATTAACCAAAAAATCAAACCTTTTCCATCAAGTCAATTTAGACTTCATAGCAACCCTATAGGACAGAGTAGAACTGCCCTGCAGGGTTATCAAAGATTGGCTGGTGGGTTTGAACAGCTGACCTTTTGGTTAGCAGCAGAGCATTTAACCACTGAACCACCAGGGCTCCAAGACAACTAAGCCTATGATTATGCAATGTTTTATACATAAGCAAGTACAGTACTTTGTAGAAAATTTTAATCAGAATTGTCCATAGTAAATTTCATTCACTTTAATGGAATTAGTCATTGCCAGTTCTGTGAATTTTTGTCATAAATAGAAGCTAAATATCTTTACTTGCCCTACCATATAGAAGATTGTTGACTTAGCTGTGGCAACATTTATTGTGATATTTCGGACTCAGGGACAAGACTGATTTTTTTTTTTTTTTTAAATGAGAATAACTGCCCTCAACGACTGTTATCAAATGATGAATGACTTTGGAAATTATCTTTTGCTTTAGACTTAGTAATGTTTCCTAATAAATTCAACCTAAAATTAAAAGACAAAACAGTGTCCATATGCACATACTATACTGCAGTAAAGTCATTTGAATGATAACTAATATCTTCTTTATCTCTTGGCCAGATAATCCTAAAATATTTACTATATGGCCTTATACAAAAAACTTTTGCTGACCCTTGTTTTAAAGGAATAATGGTAGCAATGTATTCTGTGCTATGGCCCACTAAATTGGCTTTACCTTCATTAGTTGGACACAAGCAAGAATTACAAAATCCTTTTTGTAGGTCTAGATGTTAAATTGGACATATATTTCTGATTTTTCTTCCTTCCACAACTCCACACACACAAACACACACACACAGAAGTATTTTACAAGATGAAATAAAAGTTAAAAATGGAGAATAGGAAAAGAAACCACAGCTACAAAACTTCAGTAACCGAAACTGTCAGTTCAGTGGAAATTGACTTTAAATAAGGAAAAAAAAAAAGGTTCAATCCTAAATCCTAAGAATAAAATAAACATGATTTATAGCATGCAATTTTAATAACAAACAAATGCTAATTAAGTGGGGATTAAAATAATAGTTTTTGGAAATAAAATAATAGGTCTTGAAAAGACAATTGAACACGTCTGGATCCTTTCCCCACATTGTGATGCTGGATGAGTACTTCTCCTATACCTCAGAAGATTTGAGATTTATATCCTGGAAAGTATAAATGGATGGTTTTTACACATGGAGACATAAAGCAAAGAAGATGAGTGGATTTTATACCAAAAACTAAGAAATTAAATACCATATTCTAAAGATACCCCAGGACTCTTTCCTCACTTGTCTATCAAAAAGAAAGAATTAAAATATATTGAAATGCAGAATTTATAGCAATAAATGGGCTTCCCAGATTACAATACGTTCTCAAAAGAATAAAAATAATCATGTAATATGTGAAGAGATGAAAATGTGCATTTTAGTCATTCTTTCTTTATTAAGAACTTTCAAGGAGCAATTTATCAAACATATGTAGAAAGAATCAAGAAAAATAGACACACAAGTAAAATGAAAAAGCAAAAAATAAAAATATATGGAAGAAATAGACAATATAGCCCAGAAAAAAATAAAATACCCTTCTAATCCAAACAGAAATTAAACAGAAACTCAATCATTAATAACCTAAAAAAATAAGAGAAGATTTACATTCTAGGAAAGGAACAGGGTGCTATAAAATCAAACATTCAGAGAAATTTTTTTTTAGAAAAAAGCTCATGATGATTAAAAACATAACAGAAATAAGAAATAAATTTAATGAAAACTTGGGAGACAGAGTTGAGTAAATCTCAGACAGACAGAGCCCACCTCTTACCTAAAAAAAGACAGAAAACAGTGAGAAAAGATATAAATGTTAGAGGACAATTCAGTGTGTTCCAACATAAAAAAAAAGATTTCAAAGAAGTGACATGAAAACAACATCATCAACAAAGTACTTCAGAGAGTTTTTCAGAACTAAAGGATTTAACATTTCTAATTTAAAGAGCTCTACCAAAATTCTGGAGCCCTGGTTGCACAGTGGTTAAGCATTCAGCTGCTAACCAAAGGGTCAGCAGTTCAAATCCACCAGCTGCTTCTTGGAAACCCTATGGGGCAGTTCTACTCTGTCCTATAGGGTCCTATAGGTTGGAGTCAACTCTATGGCAGTGGGTTTTGGGTTTTGGTACCATAATTCAGGATCCCTGTTGGTGCAGTGGTTAAAAGCTTGGCTGCTAACCAAAAAGTTCGAAGTTTGAATCCACCAACCACTCCTTGGAAACCCTACGGGACAGTTCTATTCTGTCCTATGGGATTGCTATGAGTCGGAATTGTCTCGACAACAGCAGGTACCATAATTCAGAAAAATGGATGAAAACAGACTTACACAAAGTCACATCATTATAAAATTTTGCAAGTTTTAGAGGAAAAACATGGCATGTATTAGAATGCTTTTGATTCTTCACTGTAATACAGGAACCAAGAATATAAATAAATGAAAGAAAGTTTTCAAAATTCTGAAGTTAAATTATTTCCAACATAGAGTCTTATACCATGTCAAACTATTAATCAAGTATAAGGATAGGATTTTCAACAAAGTTCAAAAATACACATTCCACACACCCTTATCAAGAGGCTTCTGGAAAATAGGCTCCACCAAAAGAGAGACTAAACCAAGAATGTGACAGATGTTTAATACAGCCAACAGGAGAGAGACAAAGGGAATTTCAGTGAGGATGACAAAATGAGATTCCAAGATGACAGCTCTAGGACAGGTGTAGAGGACTGCAATCCAGATTGCATTATTGGGACTTATCATTGTGACTCAAGAAACAGATATATCAAAGGCACGTCTCCAATGTGCATGCTGACGTTATTTTCTTCTTTTTATAGTATTTTATTAAAGTACAATTCATATACAGTAAATTGCAAAGTATTATTGTTTTAACCTGAAGACAGAATGCTCAGATGGACTTAGCCCAGTTTCTTTCTGAACTTGACTTTTCCTGATTGGTACAGATCCTTCTCCCCACTCCACTTCCTTTGGCTTGGATCAGCTGGGTACATTTATTTTACCTCACAGACATAATTTGCTTTCATCTACAGCTAAGAACAAAAGTTAGGAAAAAAGACATAAAAATAAGAAGTGTAAAACAACACACATTCGAGACAGGCTTTGCTTACTATTTCAATTTTTAGTACTAAACAATATATTGTTTAGTAATATACACAGAGATGGTACAATTTTTTAAAAAAAAACAAAAGAATGCTTAACACAACATCAGAATAACGGTTGCTCTATCAATGAGAGAGAAGGATAAAATTAGGGATTGGCAGTGGCTTTCTGATAATAATAATGCATCTAGGTGGTGTAAATGATTAGGTTAAATGCTTGACTACTAACTGTAAGGTTGGCAGTTAAAAAGAAGAAAGAATTGTCTGCCGATCTGCTTTTGAAAGGTCACTGTCTTGAAAATGCTATGGAGTGCAGTTATACCCCACACACATGGGGTCGCCATGAGTCACAGTCGACTAAATGGCAACTGTTTTTGTTTTTTTAATCAGTAACATGAAATTTTCATATATTCTTCCCTTTATATGACAATTTTTATAATTAAAAAGCAAGTAAAATACTATCATAACCAGCATAAATATATTTGATTAATATAAGAGTCTTTATGTCTAAAAGTTGGTTGCTCATATCTTACAAAATGCGGGCAAAGTAAAACAAGGTGGAAATTCAACTTGATGCTGTTGCTGTTAGATGCTGTCCAATCGATTCTGACTCATAACAACCCTATGTACAACAGAATATAAAGCTGCCAGATCCTGCTCCATCCTCACAATCATTGCTGTGTTTGAGCTCACTGTTGCAGCCACTGTGTTACTCCATCTCATTGAAGGACTTCCTCTTTTGCGTGACCATCTACTTTTCCAAGCATGATGCCCTTCTCCAGGGACTGGTCCCTCCCGATAACATGTCCAAAGTAAGTGAGGCCAAGTCTCACCATCTTCGCTTGTAAGGAGCATTCTGGCTGTTCTTCCTCCCAAACAAATTTGTTCCCTCTTCTGGAAGTCCATATTACACAGTAAGTCCCTGATTTAAAAACGTCGGACTCACTTACAGACAGCTAGTACTTAAGAACAGACTGTCATAAAGCCTATTATATTAAAAATTTGAGTAAAATACAATGGTTCATTATAATGAACACAATGCACTACTTTGTTACCCTCGTGAAAACATTGCATGACTTTAGCAATTCTTCGACTGGAGGAAGGAGAACACTGTCTGCCATTTTAAGTCAGATCAAGTTGCCATTAACACTGTGCTGAGTGTGTAACTTAGTATTTGGCTTAAATTTTTCTCTTATTTATCCTAGTAACTATGTCTTCAAAGTGTAAATCCAATGCAAGTTCTGGTGATGCATCAAAGAAAAGGAAAACAATCACGATTGAAAATAAAGTGGAAATAATAAAGCAATCAGAAAGAGGTGAAATGCCATCGGTCATTGGAAAGCATTAGGCTACAGTCGATCAACAACAGGAACAATTTTAAAGGATAAAGTGAGAATAATAACACATGTGAAAGGCTCTGCCACAATGAAATTTACAATTATTACTAAACAATGCAGTCGTTTAGTTATTGAAATGGAAAGACTATTGATAATTTGGTTAGACTATTAATATCACTTGAATATGCCTATTAGCCTTACTTTAGTGCAAGAAAATGCTCGAAGTCTTTTCAAAGATATAATGATTTAACGTATTATTATGTTTAAGATGTTTCAGTGTATTTGTTACCACAAAACGAGGATCTGAGCTACCTGCCGCTAAAGACAATACTGATACAGGAGTGAGGTGAGCAGCAAGAGGGTTTTGTTTTATTGTATATCAATATACAGGAGACAGAAGGGAATGAGCTCCTCCAAAAGATCTGTCTCCCCGACTGGAGACTGGCTGAAGGTTTTATATGGACAGGATTATAGTTTCTCTTCCTAGTAGTCACGATTTTCATGTCTCAGATGAGTTAACCTCTTAGTGGCAATCCTTGAAGGTTATCTGGCACCATTAGTCACGATTGTCATGTTGCAGATGAGTTAATCCTTTTACTGGCAGTCCTTGAGGGTTATCAATTTGTTTTGCCACCCTCCAAGGAGAAACTTTAGTTAATCTTACTGGAATAGGAGGAGGGAGAAGGAAGAAAAAAGAAAATATCATGAGGAAAAGCTGGGACTAGTAACAGTGGGAAGCAATGGTGGTAATTTCTGTTCCATATTTGGAAGTGTTTTCTTAAGTGTTTTACACGATTATAAAGGTAAAATATATACTATATACTAAGACAAACATTTAACTAATGGATACTAAACAAGAGCCTTATGTACCTGTTCTAATTTACCTACAAATTCAACTTAAAGACAGACTTAGGAAAGGATCACGTTTATAACCCAGGGACTGCCTCTATTCAGTATTCTTTGCCAACACTGTAATTCAAAGGCGTCAATTCTTCTTTAATCGTCCTTAATCATTATCCAGCTTTTCCATGCATACAAGGTGATCGAAAATACCATGGCTTGGGTCAGGGGCACCTTAGTCCTCAGAGTGGTATCTTTGCATTTTAACACTTTAAAGAGGTCTTTTACAGCAGGTTTGCCCAATGCAATACGTCGTTTGATTTCTTGACTGCTGCTTGAACTTGTGTATGAGCAATTGATGGTCCATTCCGCAGTCAGCCTCTGGTCTTGTTCTGACTGATGGTATCGAGCTTCTCCACTGTCTCTTTCCACTGATGTAGTCAATTTGATTCCTATAGATTCCATCTAGCCATGTCCACATGTATAGTCATTGTTTATGTTGTTGAAAACATGTATTTCTGATGAATAAGTCGTTGGTCTTGCAAAATTCTTACAAAAAATTTTTTTCAAGTTGATGTATATAAAAAATAAAAACAGTTCAGAATGTGAGATAACACTGTAGCTAATATTGTGAATTTAACCAAATACACATTATTTTATTCTTCTTAGATAGGCACAGACTCTATTACACTATCATCTTTGGACCACATATGGACATCAACTATAACTGATATCTAACGCCATGGTCCCCTCTCATTCCATTCACCTGAAGTCTCTCAAAGCAATGTATTCTATTTCTCTTGCTAATCATTGTGTTGCTAACGTTTAATATATATTGATTGTATACTTATGTTTTCCTAATTATTTTTTGTCTTAGTGGGTTTTATTTTATTAAAAGGGCATCACACACAGAATTCTGAATAATTTATATATATACTCCCTGCTCAAGGAGGTGGACATCAACTCTCCACCCCTTAAGAGTGAGCTATGCTTTATGAACTAGTTTCCAAAGAATACAGTTTGGAAAGTGGAGAAGTAAAGAAATCTGGCAAATACCTCAGTCAGGTTATCAAGTTTAACATCATCAGGGATAAGCCATGTTGATAGCATTTACCCTTGATATGATGTGCTAAGAATGGCTAAGAATGGCACCTCACCTATGTGATCTTACTAAAAAAAAAAAAAAACCAAAAACCATAAACTCAATCTAACCATGAGAAAAACATCAGACAAATCCCACTTGAGAGGCGTTCCACGAAGCATCTGACCACTACTCCTCAAAACTGTCAATGTCATAAAAATCAAGGAAAGTCTAGGAACTATCACAGTTCAGAGGAGGCTAAGGAGGCATGACAATAAAATGTAATGTGGTACCCTGGATGAGATCCTGAAATAGAAAAAGAACATTAAGGAATAACTAATAAAATCATAAGTACAGAAATTAGTTTTAAAAAATTCTGTATGTAATCTTCCTGAAGGAGTCTCTGGGTGGCACAAACAGTTAAGTGCTCAGCTACTAACCAAAAGGATGACCATTCAAATTCACCCAGAGGTGCCTCAGAAGAAAGGTCTGAAGATCTACTTCAGAAAGATCACAGCCATTGAAAACCCAGTGGAGTTCAGTTCTACTCTGTAACACCTGGGGTGACCATACCATGAGGTGGAACTGACTTGATGGCAAATGGTTTGGTTTTGGTTTTTAATCTTCTGGAACTTAATTTTTTTTCCTTTAAGATATTATTACTTAGATTCACTTTTATTGTGGGGGTATTTGTAATTTATTTGTTGCATAATATTCTGTTGTGTGAATGCACAATTTTCTTCTATCAACAATCCTAATGATGAAATTTCATTTGCTTACAGAATATTTATTTTGTTAACTATGCTGTTATGAATATTCTTATACATAACTTTTATTGCACATGCAAGATATTCTCTTGGGTATACATTCAGGAGTGAAATTGCTGGGTCATAAGATACAAAGATATTCAACTATAGGAGATAATGCTAAACTCTTTTCCTGAATTATTTTCACTCATTTACAGTATAACCTGTAATATAAAATAAAACCTGTAGACCATCTGTAATTTCAACTTTATTTTTTTTCATTATCACCCCCAAGAGCCTTATTTCTGGAGCCCTGGTGGCATAGTGGTTAAGAGCTACAGCCGTTAACTAAAGGTCGGCAGTTTGGATCTACCAGCCGATTCTTGGAAACCCTATGGAACAGTTCTACTCTGTCCTATAGGATCTCTAAGAGTTGGAATCGACTCGATGGCAATGGGTTTGGGTTTTTTTTTAAGAGCCTTTTTTAGATTTTTTTTTCTAATAACCATCATGAAATTTTAATACCACAAACATACTGTACATATCTTTAAGTATATGTATATATACATAAAAATATGATACATAAAAAGAATAAGATTTTCTTTGCTCCCTCCAAGAAATAAATTTTCCCCCTTCAGGATATTATTGCCCCCATTTAGAATGCATGCTGTAGACAGACCATTTCCTCTCCAACATTGAATGGGTATAAAATGGAATTTTATTATGGTCTTGATTTGCATTTCTCTCATCACTGTTAATGTAAAATATCCTGATATGTTTTATTGACCATATTGTATGTTCTTCTGTGTTAATATCTTTTACCTATTTCATATCGCTTGGTTTGCCTTTTTCATAGATTTTACAGAAGTTCATTGTATTTTCTTGCTGGTTGTATGTATTGTGAACATATTCTCCCAGCTTTTACCTTGTCATCTTATTTTCCATAAAGCACCTAATAATGGAAAAAAATTAATTTTATTATATTTACATATGCGTATCTTTTCTTAGATAGTAGGTGCTCTTTGTATTTGTTAACAGTATTTCCCTATTGCATGATCTAAAGAATTTTATAATTCTCTACATAGAGGTGTTATACATCTTTGTAAAATTATTCCTAAGTCCTTGCAAATCTCTGATACACATGTAAATGGTGTCATCTTTCTCATTAAATATTATAGTTGTTTACTGTGGTGCATAAACATGAAACTGATTTGTATACATTAATCCACACGTCTTCTAAAACACTTTTCAGATTTTCTTTGTAAATGACCACGCCCCCCTTTTGATTCCTTATACTTTGAATTTCTATCTATTATCATATTGCATTGGCTAGACTTCTAATAGAATGTTGACTGCATTGGTGATAATTGGCATTTTGTATTTTCTCTAATTTTAAAGCAAATGATTATAATAATTTGCCATTTCGAATGATGTTTGTTCATTTAATTTGTATAAACTTTATCAAGTTAATGTAATTTACTTCTTTTCTAAGTTTACTAAGTTAATTTTCATCATAAAATAAAATTTATCGAATAATTTTTATACATCTTTTAATACAAAGTTTATTTTTAATCTTTTTATCAGTTAATGTGATGAAGGTGATTCTGCTTTTTTTAATATTAAACTATTCATGCCTAACTGGGATAATCATAACTTAGTCGTAGTGATTACCTCTGACTATGTTTAATGCATTGTTTAGGATTCAGTTTGTTAATATGCAAAAGAATAGGCCTTTTTGAAATTTATGGCATATTCACAAAAATGTATTATCTTCTCAACTAAACATGATAACTAGATTGTACCAAAGAGATTTTTAGTTAAAATTTTCTGAAATTAAAATAATAAAATTAGACATCAGCAATTAAGATATTGTCTAAATAAATTAACTACATTTAAAAAAGAAACCTTATCTAAATAGTCCTTGCATCAAAGACAAAATAAAAATCTAACATAAAAATTATTTATAAAACAATAAAAATAAGCATCAAATACGAAATTAAAAGTGAACAGAAAAATTATTTCTAAAACAATAAAGGTAAACATAATATTGAAAATTATGCAATAGATTTAAATATAACTTATTAAAATAAAAACTGAAATTAAAGTAGCAAAGCATTAAACATATGAAATCAGAAAAAAGTTAGCTAAATAATAAGGTCATTATTTTCCTCTAAATTTAAACGGACGTTGTCATGGAGTTACCCACAATACTGTTGTAATAATTTAATTATTTCATTGTCTGTGGGTATGTATACTTCCTAGTTTTTAAATATGAGAATGTTTATGCTATTTTGTTCCTTAATTAAATTTGTCAAGGATTTGACTCATACATTAGAGTTTTGAGATCCATTTCATTATTTTCAATCAATACATATGTTGTAAAAATGACCTATGAATACATAAACTGATGAGACCAATAATCATAAGTAACACTGGAAAGATTATCAAATATTTATTATTAAACCGCCAAGACCAGATAGTTTTGCACCAACTATATCACATTTATTTTTTCTTGCTTCTTAATGGAATCATTCATGTTTGGATAATTTAAGGATATTATTGATTCAATAAAGGGGCCCTGGTGGAGAAGTAGTAAAAGCGATCAACTGCTCACTGAAAGGTTGGCAGTTCGAAACCACCAGTGGTTCCGTGGGTGAAAGATGTGGCAGTCTGCTTTCAGAGAGGTTTACAGCCTTGGAAACCCTATAGGGTGGCTATGAGTAGGAATCGACTCAATGGCAGTAGGTTTTGTTTTGTTTTGTTTTTAGTGTATTGATTCAACATGTGGTACCACTCCCTGGTATAGTTATTTGGGCCATGTCAATGATTTACATTACCATAATACTTTCATTTCTCATTTGCAAAGACTGGACAGTGGCAAACTTGATTATGATTTGGATAAAACACAGAGCATAGAACATTCAAAAGTCTTTTCTTCTCTCTCTCTCTCCACACACATACCAGATAGATGGATGGATATGTAGAGATGCAGATCTATATATGCAGATATTATATTAATAAATTTCAAGTGTATTAATGTATTAATTTAGTAGTACTGTATTTATGAGTTGCAACTTTGAATACACTTAGGCAAAACCAAACAAGAACAAAAAAACCTATGGAATACCTAGACATCACATCATAAAATAATTATGCAGGAATAGGAAAAGCTAGTTACATTTTTTTTGTTTTTAAAAGGATCCCTGGTGACAAAAAGAAAATAAACTAATTTCCAAAACTTTTAGATGCCTTTAGTTGAAATAGTTTCTTAACAAATTATTGAAATTATTGTTTTTAGTCAATTATTTTATTCCACATTTTAATAGATGGTGGGAGGTCAATGAAAAGATATTTTTCTCAACAATATCCTTTTCACTGCATTTTTCACCTCTCTGTTCCTTAGGCTATAAATCAGAGGATTTAGCATGGGGGTGATAAGAGTGTAGAACACAGCTATAATCTTGCTTTTCTCTGGTGAGGAGATGGCCCCAGGCTGGGCATACATGAAGAACAGAGTCCCATAGAATAAAATCACCACAGTGATGTGAGAAGTACAAGTGGAGAAGGTCTTACTTCTACCATGGGTTGAGGGGATCTTCAGGACAGTGGAGAGGATGTAAGCATAGGAAACCAGAATGATGGTTGTGGTAGCGATGATAATGAGAACAGAGAGAACAAATAGCACAATCTCATTCACAAAAGTGTCAACACATGAGATCTTGATCAGGGCCGGGACATCACAGAAAAAGTGATCCAGTCTGTTTTCACCACAGAAATGCAAACTGAAGGTGAAACATGTTTGAATCATGGAATTGATGCATCCACAGACATAGGAGCCAACCACCAAACGAACACAAGCCTGCTGAGACATACGTACAGTGTAGAGGAAGGGCGAACAAATGGCTGAGAAGCGATCATATGCCATCACAGCCAGAAGAAAGTTCTCAGTCCCAGCAAACAGAGCAAAGAAAAAGAACTGTGTTGCACATCCTTTGTAAGAAATTTTCTTATCCGTGGACAAGAAATTGGCTAGAGTTTTGGGAGCAATGACTGTGGAGTAGCAAAGGTCTAAATAGGACAAATTTCTGAGAAAGAAATACATAGGCATGTGAAGTCTGGAATCCACCTTAATGACAACTATCATGCTGATATTTCCCACTACAATGACCGGGTAGATTAGCAAGAACACTAGGAATAAGAGGATCTGTAGTTCTGGAGATGTTTTGAATCCCAGAAGAATAAACTCTGTCAACTCTGAATAATTCTTATTCAGCTGACTCTTCATAGCTGAGATCTATCTGAAAAATGAGTGAATGATCGATCATGAAGCCTGTGGAGAAGTTGTCACCTGTTGACTCCTGAAGTTCCCAGGGAGAAAAAAAATGTTACTGGCAGAGGAGATTTTCCTGGCAACACGTCTGACAGCATAGTTTTACATTTGATAACACCAACGTACAATAACAATGTAGCTGTTTAGGTTTTTTATCCTACAGCTCAGTACGATATAGGAGAAATGGATGGGCAGGGCGGGTCTCTGACAATGAAAATTATCGGTAATTTTATGCCATATCCTAACAGCTTCACAATCAGATGGACAGTAACCAAATTTTGCCTCTTTAGAACTAAAAGATCCTACCTACTCTTTCAATGCCTCAAAGTCCTCTTCTGCCATATGTTTTTGTTAGATGTCGTCGAATAAATTTAGATTCAGAGCAACCTCATGTGACAGAGTAGAACTGTCCCATAGAGCTTTCTAGGCTGTAATCTTTACGTGAGCAGATAGCCAGGGCTTTTTCTCCTGTAGAGCAGCTGGTGGGTTCTAACCACTGACCTTTCAGTTAGCAGCAAAGTGCTTAGCCATTGCGCCAGGAGGGCTTCTTTTTTCTGCTTTAAGAATAGAGAATTCGGTGGAAACAAAGTCAGTTCCTTTCCCCACCACAAGATACATTCTTTTATATAAAAAACACTAGGAAAATGAGATTGTTGTTTCTTAAGGTAAAATGGACCACCAATCGTGGAGAAAGTCATCCAAAGGGATAAATCAAATTCTTTCCTCCTATGCTCTTTACTCATACACTTTTCTACCTCTACCTCCTGCTTCATCCACTACTAACTGTTTGCTAGCAGTTTCTAATTTGGCAGCCAAATTTCAGTGCATCTTTTCCTTTTACTATCAAAGGGATAACATCTCAGATATATGAATTATTTTTGCTTATACAAGACAACTGTGGTTGAAGTACAAGATGACTTTCCAGAACAAAAAGTATTTTTCCTGTGTAAGTTGTTAATCAAACAGAAACCATTACTGCAAATCAATTGGGGGAAAAACAAAAACAAAAAACCTGTGCTGCCTATGTTCTGCTTTTTGCTCTTTTTTTATTACTATGAAAGTTTAATTACAAATACCAAAGAAACACACTGATAAAATATTAATAATTTTTAAGATATCTGAAAAATTAAATACAAGTGGGAAAAAAGTAACTTTGTATGTATAATTCTGTGGTTCTATTACTATATTTGTGGAGCCCTGGTGGCGCAGTGGTTAAGAGTTACAGCTGCTAACCGAAAAAGATCGGCAGTTTGAATTCACCAGCTGCTCCTTGGAAACCCTATACGACAGTTCTACCCTGTCCTACAGGGTCGCTATGAGTCGGAATAGACTCGATGGCAACAAGTTATTATTACTATATTTAATTTTGGAACTAACAAAAAATATTTCTTCCTCGGAGGGAGCTTGACATCATACTTGGAGTTACATATTTTCTTTGAAATTTTCATAAAATTGCAGTAGAGTCAGAAGAAGTGAAAGTGAGTTCGCCTCTGTTACTATTTCTTTTATAAAGCCAAAATGTTTTATTGGTCAAAAGCATGGTGTCTGAATTCACATAAATCTGGATTTTAAATCCAAGCTTCATCCCTCACTGAGTAATCTTAGGTAAAACTACCATGAGTCCCTGCTTTCTCATTGGCAAAATATGGCCTAGAAACATCTACTGTATAACATTGTTGTTGTAAGGCTTAAAGTCAATGATGTATGTAAATTAAATAAAATATGTAGCTCCTGGGAAATAAAAATAATAAATAATAGCTATATGAGAGACTGAACATGGAAAAAAAAGAATTTTTGCTAAACTAAGAAAATTATCTTCAGAAAAAGTTATTTTTTAAAAACAAGTACCTTATTTGAGATCCAGCAGATTTCAAAAGAAGCCTCATTGTAGAACTAAGAAAGCTGATTTTGCTTTAAAGAAATTTTTGAAGAAAGAATAGCTTATTATAAAAATGCTTTACAATATATATTCAATATATTTAAGTATCTGAGTACACTCAACAAGTAGACATATTTACTTCTAAATCTCATTTACTTCGTTATTACTTATCAGAACCAAAAGAAAATTCTAGCCTGGACATTCAGTTTGAACCTTGAGAAATGCCTTAACTCTTTATATTGTGAAAAGACAAAACTGAGAATTCCATCTACACGTTATCTGCCATAAGTTCCTTCTGATCTAGCCATAGAGTTACTGTTATAACCAGGAAAGTAAAATTAGAAAATGTATATGAATGTGTGATCTTTTTGAAAAATGAAAAGAGCCCTTGAGATCAATTAGGTCAGTACTTGCCAAACTTCCCCAATACCTCAGCCACCTGGGGAGGTTTTGTTTTGCTCTGTTTTCAATACTGATTCCTGGGTCACATCTCACTGTTAATTAATCTGAAAGCTTTAAAAACATCTCTGAATGAGATGGGGGCCCTGGTGGTACAGTGGGTAAGAGCTACAGCTGCTCATCAAAAGGTTTGCAGTTCAAATCCACCAGCTGCTCCTTGGAAACCCTATAGGGCAGTACTACTCTGTCCTATGGGGTCGCTATGAGTCAGAATCAACTCAGTGGGTTTGGTTCTGGTTTTATGAATGAGATGAGAGTGGGAAGAGTTCTTTTTTTTTTAAGATTCTCAACTGTATTATTATGTTAAAGATGTTTTCATGCATCTGGAAGTGTTTCTTTAATGTTTTTATGCATATAAAGGTACACTATATACAAAGACAAACATTTGACTAACCGACGTTAGATATGAATCATACCTGACTGTTCCGATTTACATGTAAATTTGACTTAAAGATAGATTTAGGAATAAAATATGTTTGTAATCCAGGGACTCCCTGTATTTTGTTACAGAAGCCCTTGGAAACTAAGACAGAGGATGAGACTATTTTTCAAAATAAGCTACAAAAATATAGAACTTCCTTCCTTGAACATCTTGCAGCCTTTGCAAGGACCTGCAAACGGTAGACCAATTTTATCTATGTGAACTTTAGGCTTAAGTGCCATCAGTAACTGTGTTACAGTGATAAGCAATGGGCTTGTGATATTGATCATATCTGTGGAAGTCCCAGGTTAAGTTAATCAGTAAAAAAAACCAATACACACACAAATGAACAAAAAACTAGAAGGTAGGCAAAGGAAAGTACCAGCCTTTCTACAACTCAGACTAAAGAAAAGTTTAATTTGACTTGAAAAATAAAAGACGTACGACCAAATTTCTTATTTTGGCCAAGATAAAGGAATAGGAACCATGTTTGTCACTTGCCTAATCAACAACAACAAAAGGCAGTCTCTCTGTCTGTCTCTCTTAAGTCTCATACTCTCTTTCCTTTCTCCCTTCCCTCCCATCCTTCTTTCCTGTCTCTAACAGGTATCAACACATAGGACATTAGGCAGTGAAGGACAGTGGTTACTGAGAGGTGGGAAACAAATGTGGGGGTGAGCCCAACATTTGTCCCGGTTTATTCCATTGACAGCAATTCAAAGAATTGAAACTGTAGTTAAAAACTTTCCCACCAAGAATAGTCAATACTCATTTGGATTCACTGGTAAATTCTACCAACTATTTAAATACAAATAATAATAATAATTTTACACAATTTCTTTCAAAAATTTGAGGGGATACTTTCTAACTCATTCTATGATGTCAGTGTAATGTTGATATTAAACCAGACAAAATCTGTGCAAGAAAAGAGAGTTACAGGTCAGTATCTGTTGTGGACATAGATGCAATATTTCGAAACAAAATTTTAGTAAATTCAATCAAAAAAGATCAAAAGGAGAATATACTATGATCAAGTGGAATTTAGCCCAGGAATGCAAAGCTGGTTCAACGTTCCAAACTAAATCATTGTGTTTACCATATTAACAAACTAAAAAGTAAAAAAAATAATAATCATAATCTTAGCAGATGCAGAAAAAAAAATTGAGGAAATCAAACATTTATTCCTGATAACAACTCTCAGCAATTCTCCTCAACTTGGTAAAAGACACCTATGAAAAACCTACAGGTAATACCATCCTTAGTGAGGAAAGGCTGAAAACTTTTCCCCTAGGATCAGGAACAAGACAATGATTTCTGTTCTCATCACTTTTATTTAACATTGCAATGGAGTGATTGCCAGTGCAATCAGGAAAGAAACAGAAATAACAGGTATCTAGATTGGAAAGGAAGAAATAAAACTCTTAATTTGTAGACAACATGATTGTCTACATAGAGAATCCTGAAGAATATACAAAATTCTTCTAGGACTAATAAGCGTGTTTAGCAAGGTTATGAGATCAATACAAGATCAACACACAAAAATCAATTCTGGGACTAATAAAAAAAGTTTAGCAAGGTTACAAGATACAAAATCAATATACAAAATATTCTATTTTCAAATACTAACAATAAAGTTAGAAATTGAAATGTAAAATATCATTTAAAATATTGTTAAAATTTTTGAAATATTTAGTGATAAATTTGATGAAAGTTGTGCAAAATTTATGTGCTGAAAACTCCCAAATACTGCTTAGAGAAAGTGATGATTGTGATTTAAATAAATTGAGAGAGAATCATGTTCGTAAGTTAGAAGACTTAATATTGTTACAATATCAATTCTTCTGGAAGTGGCCAATAGATTCAATGCAATCTCAGTTAAATTTTGTAGAAGAAACTATTTTATATTATTGATTGATTGATTTATAAAAGTTTTTGTATATTAGCTGTTAAATATTTTGATTATCATTCCTTCTGGTAACCACTAAACAATTAGATCATTAATCAAAGTTGTTCCCATAGTACAATCTCCACATCCAAACGACATCTTCTGTCCGTTCTTCCAAACCTTCAAGGAGGGAATAATTTCAAAACCATACAATCTCCTCTAAGGAACAGAAAAAGAGGGAAAATTCTCCATTTTTTTTATTTTATTGTTTTGTACTTCAGGTGAAGGCTTACAGAACAAATAGTTTCTCGTGAAACAGTAGTACACATATTGTTCTATGACATTGGTAAACAACCCCACAACGTGTCAATCCTCTAACTTCTCAACCTTTTTTTTTTTTGGTGAAAATACACATAGCCAAAGATACACCATTTCAAAAATTTCTACATGCCCAGTTCAGTGACATCGACTACGCTCTTCCAATTGTGCTGCTATTCTCACTTTAGATGAAGGCTTACAGAACAAAATAGTTTCTCATTTAACAGTTAGTACACATGTTGCCCTATGACAATGGGTAACAACCTCACAACACATCAACACTATCCTTACTCAACCTTCTGTTCCCTATCACCAGCTTCCTTGTCCCCTTCTGCCTTCTGGCCCTTGTCACTGGACTACTGTACCTCATTAGTCCCATTTGGTTTTATGGGGCTGTCCACTCCCAGGCTGAATGGTGAACCTCAGAGATAACTTCACCACTGAGCGAAAGGGGTGTCTGGCGGCCATACTCCCGGGGTTTCTCCAGTCTCCTTTAGGCCAGTAAATCTGGTCTTATTTTTGTGAGTTAGAATTATGTTCTACATCCTTCTCCAGCTCTGTCCAGAACCCTCTGTTGTGATCCCGGTCAGAGCAGTCGGTGGTGGTAGCCGGGCAACATCTAGCTGTACTGGACTCAGTCAGGTGGAGGCCTTGGTAGCTCTGGTCCATTAGTCCTTTGGACTAATCTTTTCCTTGTATCCTGTTCTCTTCATTCTCCCTTGCTCCAGAAGGGATGAGACCAGTGGAGTATCTTAGACGACCGCTCACAGGCTTTTAAGACCCCAGACACTACCCACCAAGGTAGAATGTAGAACATGGTCTTTATAAACTGTGTTATCCCAGTTGAGCTAGATGTTCCCCGAGACCATGGTCCCCACAGCCCTCCGCCCAGCAATTCAGTCCCTCAGGGAGTTTGGATGTGTCTATGGGGCTTCCATGACCTTTCCTTGTACGAGTTGTGCTAGTTTCCCCTGTATTGTGTACTGTCTCACCCTTCACCCAAGATACCACTTATCTATTGCCTATTTAGGATATCCCCCACACCCCTCCCATCCCTGGTAACCAACGAAGATTGTTACATTTTGTGTGTCAACTTTTTCATGGGTTTTTGCAATAGAGGTCTAATACAATATTTGTCCTTTTGTGATCGACTTATTTCACTCAGCATAATGTCCTCCAGTTTCATCCATGTTATGAGATGCTTCACAGATTCATTGTTGTTCTTTCTCGTTGTATAGTACTCCATTGTGTGTATGTACTGTAGTTTGTTTATCCGTTCATCTGTTGATGGGCATCTAGGTTGTTTCCATCGTTTTGCTATTGTGAACAATGCTGCCATGAACATAGGTGTGCATATGTCTATTCGAGTGACGGAGAGTCTTCCCCTTTTTTGCTGACCTTCTACTTTACCAAGTTTGATGTCCTTCTTCAGGGACTGATCCCTCCTAATAACATGTCCAAATTATGTAAGACATAGTCTCTCCATCCTTGCTTCTAAGGAGCATTCTGGTTGTACTTCTTCCAAAACAGATTTGTTCTTTCTTTTGGTAGTCCGTGGGATAGTCAATATTCTTCAGTTTTTGGTTTTAGAACCCCTAGATCCCGACCAGCTCTGCACGTGCTTGCCGAGATCATACCATTCACTTCACAAATAATGGGTCCCATATTTTTAGGATAATAGTAGTTTGCAGCCCCATTTATCATATTAAAGCAGGATTTGGTTTTAAAGCTTTAGGAAATTGCATTCAGCAGTATATAAAAAGTATAGGTTAATATGATAAAGTTCCCAGGAACATAAAGTTGATTATAGAAAACCAATTAATGTAATTCACCACATTAATAGAGCAAAAGAGAAATCACATTGCATCATCTCAATAGATGCAAAAAGCAATTGATAAAATTAGGAAAATACAAAATAAATCCACAATGGGATACTATGAACCATAATTGTCCAAATTTTGTAAAAGTATGACTGCCACACGCTGGCAAGTATGTGAATTACAGTGGCATCTCATATGCTGATGATGGGAGTGTAATTTGTATGACCTTTTTGGAAACAATATATTGTAATCTTCTAGCTAAAAAATACCTTATGCTTCAGGAAATTCAATCATTATAGATGTAGATACCTAAAACCAAACAAACTCATTGCTTTTGAGTCAGTTCTGACTCACAGCAGCCCTATGGTTTCCAAGGCTGTATATCTTTTAATAAGCCGACTGTCGACTCTTTCTCCCACACAGCCACTGGTGAGCTCGAATCGCCGATCTTTTGGTTGGCAGCCAAGCGCTTAACCACTGCACCACCAGGGCTTCGTTCTGTCAAACATTTACCATTTTTTAACAAAACACTTATTTTTGCAACTCTCTTTTCATTTTAGGGTGATTATCCTTCCTCATATGCTTATGTTGGAAGTTCCTTTGGTGAAGGGGGCTTGGTCATAAAGTCTCCTGGTATTTATTTATTCAAAATTATCTTTATTCTTTTTTCTCTGTCTTAAATGCCCTCTCTCTCTCCACTCCCTGAGTGCCGGATATACAATACTTGATTTACAACTATTTAATCTCAGGATATTAACAATATCATCTCACTGTTTTCTGACTCCTATGTTGCCTTTGGGAACTCAGCTATTAGTCTGTTTTTTGTTGTTTTTTTTTTTTTGTCCCCCTCCCTCCAGATGATAGGTAATATTGTTACTGAACCCTAGAAGGTGAGTTCTGCCCAGTGCGCTCAGACCTGCCAATAATCTGGACACCAGTCTGTGAAAAGAGAAAGTAACTTTATTGCAATGTGGAAAGCAAGGAGCCTGGAGGAAGTTCCTCCGATCCGACTCTCCAAGCTATGGGGAAGCAGGGCTTATATGTGATTTGGGCAGCAGGATGGCAGCCACGAAGGCATACTGGGAGGGAAAATTCTAGAAGGTGGCCAGGAAACAGGAGGCGACATGGTTCTTGTTGAACCTCTTGCTTTGGAACAGGGTCCGGGTGAGAATTTTCCTTGTGGTTCATTCCACCTGTTGCTGGGTCCTCTGTTGAGGTCAATTACCAGTTGAAGCTGGCCCTTCTGCTTGCTTGTGGGGGCGGGCCCAATCTGGCTTGGGCAGTTTAAGGACTAATGGAAATTTACTGGCATTTGTACTGGCAGGTTACAGTACGGTGTTGGCGAAGAATATCAAATATACCATGCACTGCCAGAAGAATGAACAGGTCTGTCTTGGAAGAAGTACAGCCAGAAAGCTCCTTGGTAGCAAAGATGCTGAGACTATGTCTCACATACTTTGGACAGGTTATCAGAAGGGGCCAGTCCCTGGAGAAGGACATCATGCTTGGTAAAGTAGAGGGTCAGTGAAAAAGAGCATGGATTGACACAGTGGCTGCAACAATGGGCTCAAACATAGCAATAAGTGTGAGGATGGCACAGGACCAGGAATGTTTCGTTGTGTTGTATATAGGTTCGCTATGAGTTGGAACCAACTCGATGGCACCTAACAACAAGAGATAATAGTCATTTTTGTCTTTCATTGTGGCTTCTTCTCTTTATTTGTAGTATTCTGAATTTTCACTATAACTCTCTGAATATATTTCATGATTATTTATTCTGTTTGGGATGGTTGCACCAGCTTTCTTTTCTTTAATTCTGGTATTCCAACAAGACAAATAATAGACTTTCTTATACTATATATAATCCATATCCTAGACTTCAATCTCATGTCATCTGTCTCTTTGTCGGTCTTTGGTGTGTTTTTATAAATACCCTTATTCTTTCTTCAGTTTTGCCTCATCTGTATTTAGGTTTTCAGCTTTGTTTTAATTTTAAGTTTTAAAGGAAGTTTTTTAACTTCCTCTTTTTCTTCTGCTTTCCATATTACACTCTTTGGATGGAAGTTACTATGCATAACCTATGCTTAAGTATTGGGGAGCTATGTTTAACCTCCTTGGGAGAATCAATGTAAATTATTTGGAATTCTTCTGTAAGGGAGGATTGTCTCTTCTTCATTTATTAAAGTATTCCATTATTTATTTATATTGGTGCGGACTTGTGGCTATTTTGTTATACTTTCTAGAAGTTTTATTTATTGTTGAAATCTGTTTGGTTACAATTTTATAGACTCTTTCTTATTGAATTTAGTGTGTTTAAAGGAAAAGAAAATATTTAAATTGAAGGAAAGAGAGAAACTATAAGCACATGGAAATACTCAGGGAAGTATAAGGCACAGTTTTTGCTAAGGAGGCATTCACTTGTTATTGCAGGACACAGAAATAAATAAATATAACATAATAAATTTTAAACTGCAAAAACAGGAAGAGAAAGCATAAAATAATACATGATTTTAGTAAATGTGATTTACTTTTAATGATTAAAATGAAAAACTATTTTTTCTACATATGGGCATATAAAGTATGCATTTTTAAATATCCATAAAATTGTAATCTCATCTGTTATAATGACACAAAACATTTCCGGGGGAAAAAAAAATCTCACATGCCAGGTTATGTATTTATACTGCAAGGACAACTGAAAGATATGTATAATTTTACAAAGTGTCATGAAAAAGGAGTTATAACAATTTGTTGGGGTATAAAATTTAAATGGTAAAAAATGTAACACTATATGCTAAATATAAATACAAGGGACTTAATATAGGCTTATCCTTGTCAAAGAGTTAAACAGCAGGAAATTATTTTCTCAATAGAAAAATACAAAAAAGAGGAAAACAGAAAGAACAAAAATATTGAAAATGGTAAAATAAAGACAAATAATAATAAATGTAAATAGGGTATGCCAAAGAAACACAGAAGCCAACTAAAAGAACTTGCAGTGGCAAATCTGGAATAATTGGAGCAACAAAACACAAAGTATTGGATTATAACTCAAAGTATAAAATAAATAGCCACAAGTCCACACCAATATAAATAAATGATTGAATACTTTAATAAATGAAGAAGAGACAATCCTCCCTTACAGAAGAATTCCAAATAATGTACATTGATTCTCCCAAGGAGGTTAAACATAGCTCCCCAATACTTAAGCATAGGTTATGCATAGTAACTTCCATCCAAAGAGTGTAATATGGAAAGCAGAAGAAAAAGAGTAACATTACAGTGGAAAAACCTGACAAACACTACCTTAGCTGGGTGATTAAGGTCAACATCAACAGTAATAACTCATGGTGATAGCATTTACTCTTGATATGATGTGATGAAAATGGCACTTACCTCTATGATCTTCCTCCCAACAACCCACAACCTCAGTCTAATCTTGAGAAAAACATGAGATGAATTCCAATAGAAAGACAGTCTATAACATACCTAACAAGTACTCCTGAGTACTGCTAAGGTCTTTGAATGAAACTAAAAAACTAAACCCATTGCTGCCAAGTCAATTCCTACTCATAATGACCCTATAGGACAGAGTAGAACTGCCCCATAGGGTTTCCAAGAAGCAGCTAGTGGATTAAAACTGCCAGCATTTTGATTAGCAGCCTGAGCTCTTAACCACTGTGCCACCAGGGCTCCACCAAATCAAGGGAAGTCTAAAAACTGTCACAACCAGAGGAGCCTAAGGAGACATGATGACCAAATGTAAAATGGTATCCTGGTTGTGATCTTGGAACAGAAAAAGAACATCAGATAAAAAAATAAAGAAATCTGAATAAAGTATGGATTTTAGTTAATATATCTGTATTGTTCTACTAATTGTAACAAATATAGTATACTAATGGAAATGTTAATAATAAAGAAAACTGTGTGTGGAGTATATGGGAACTCTATGTTATCTTCCCAAATTTTCTGGAAATCTCAAATGTTCTAAAAAAAATTTTTTTTAATCAATTATATTTTATATATTGGCAATGAACATATGTACATTGAAAATAAAATATAATACCACATAGAATTGCTAGAAAACAAAATAATAGGAAATATACCAAACATATATAGGATTTATATGGTGAAAGCTAGAGAATTCTGACAAAGCAAATCAAAGAGCTAAATAAATTGGGAGACATACGGTACTCAAGGATTGGAAGAATCAACATGGCAAAGATGTCAATTTTCCCAAGATTTATATACAGGTTTAATGCAATTCCTATCAAAATACAAAAGGTATCTTTTTTAAACGTTTTTATGAAAATATACATGGAAAAGGATATTCCATTTCAACAAATCCTGCATATACAATCTAGTAACATTGTTTACATTCTTCAGGTTGTGTAACCATCCTCACTATCCCTTTGCAAATTACTCCACAACAATCAGCATATAGTAACTGCCTCCTGAGCTTCTCGTCTAACCTTTTGAGATGCTGTTGTCAATTTGATCCCACATAGATAAATCTTTGAATCAATTCATATCCTACTGCAATGCAGAAAACGTGTACTGAGAAGTATTGTTTAGATGAATAATGATACACTTATATTCCATAAAGTTATAAAAACATCAAAATTAATACATTTATAGAATGTTTAATGACACTGGAAAATGTTTTTCTATAAACAAAATGAGTCAAGTGAAAAGATAAGAATGAAAAAAATTCCTAAAGTGTGGTCCCGATTTTAAAATACACATACATGCATGTGTGTATATATAAATGTATACATATATATTAGATTTAATTTACTTAATTTATTTAAATTTAATTAATAGATACATATAATAGAAGAAAGTAGAATAAAATGCTTGAAGTGGCTGTTTCTGGGTTGTAAAACTACATTTTTACAGTATTTCGCATGCCATATACTGAGTACATATTTAGATAATAAAAATTCTGGAACTTGACTGATTTTGAGCTTGAAGTCTTAGAAGACAAATTTTGTCCACTAACTGATGATCTTAAAAACATCAGTAAGAGGATTATTTCCCACATAATAATCTCTTCACAGCATCTTTCACATCTCTATTTCTCACACTGTATATTAGAGGATTGAGCATTGGTATTATAAGTGTGTAGAACACAGCAACGATCTTGTTTTGCTGGGGTGAGGCGATGGCCCCAGGTTGAGCATGCGTGAAGAACACAGTCCCATAGAATAAACTCACCACTGCTATATGGGAACCAGGTGGAGAAAGTCTTACTCCTGCCCTGAGTCGACGGGATCTTCAGGACAGTAGAGAGGATACAGGCATAAGATATCAGAAGAGCCGTTGACGTAGCAATGACAATAAAAGCAGAGAGAACAAACAGCACAATCTCATTCACAAAGGTGTCAACACATGAGATCTTGATCAGGGCTGGGACATCTCAGAAAAAGTGGTCCAATCTGTTTTCTTCACAGAAATGCAAACTGAAGGTGAAACCTGTTTGGACTACGGAGTTAATGGCTCCACAGATATAGCAGCCTATTACCAGCTGAACACAGACCTTCTCGGACATGTGCACGGGGTAAAGGAGAGAAGAGCAAATGGCTGAGAATCGATCAATTGCCGTTACAGCCATAAGAAAGCGTTCAGTTGTGACAAAGAGGGCAAAGAAGAAAAATTGGGCTGCACAGCCATCGTAAGAAATTTTCTTTTCATTAGACAAGAAGTTGGCTAGAGTTTTGGGAGCAATGACTGTGGAGTAGCAGAGGTCTAAATAGGACAAGTTTCTGAGAAAGAAGTACATAGGGGTGTAAAGTCTGGAATCCACCGTAATGACAATTATCATGCTGATATTTCCCACCCCAGTGACCATGTAGATTCGCAAGAACACTAGGGATAAGAGGATCTGTAGTTCTGGAGGGGTTCTGAATCCCAGGAGAATAAACTCAGTCACCTCTGAGTAATTCCTATTCAGCTCCCTCTTCATGTCTGAGGTATAAGTGCAACCGGAGGGATAGAAAAAAAGAAACAAATTACGAGAATATTTCTTTTTTTTTTGGTAAAAATAACACAACTGGTGAACCAGCAGGGAAAAAGGTTTGCTTCATCATAGCATTCCCAATATTTTCCAAAACAGCAATGAATGTTCAAAGACTGGATTACTATGTGAATACGTTTTCCTAGTGAACACTTCAATTTAATTGGTTAGCCGTTCAATATACTTATTTGCAAATGATGTAGATTAGCCCTTTAGGTGTACTCTGGGAAAACAGAGATTCTAGAAAAATATCTGAAACCAACAGTTTCAGATTTTTTTTTTTTTTATTTCTTGCTTCATTCTCAGTTTTCTGCCACTGAAAGTTGCCTCTCTGACAGAAGGATATGTATCACTGACAGCCTGAGTCATTTTAGATTTTTACTGAGTGAAAATCTAGCTCAACTGATAGTCCCATTTTCTTAAAAAAAAAATGTTATTTTAGTTTTATTTATCTGCTATAGGAAACTAATATATAACAATCGTATCTGGAACCCTGGTGGCACAGTGGTTAAGAGCTCGGCTGCTAAATGAAAGGTCAGTGGTTCAAATCCACCACTTCTTGGAAACCCTATGGGGCGGTTCTACTCTGTGGGTTTGGGTTTGGTTTTTTTTTTCTTGTAGTAGAAGAAGTGCATCAGTCATTATAATAAATCATCTTGATAAATCAAAGCTTCGTCTTGTTACACATTAACCTCATATCTTTGTTTCCTCCATTATTTTTGTCCCTATGATTGTATACGGTCTTAGTGGCACAGGACATGTGCTAAAAGCAGAAGTGATTCTTGCTTATATTCACTGAACTTGATGAAATCAGGCTTTTATTGTCTTCTTTTCTTCCGTTCTTCCTCCTTTCTCTCTTCCCTTTGAATTTTGCAGACTGGAATCCAAATGGAGGGTTCCAAGATATTGGTCAGAGAGCTTTCTATCTTTTCATATATAGACAAACCTAATTACAAATACAAAGATCTATGCATGTGAATAACAGAAGGCACACAGGACAATTCAAAGATACTTATAAATGAAAAAATGTGATAAATACATATTAATGAAAACTTGAATTATACTTATTTCAGTTTATGTTATTATGACTATAAAATGTTCTTAAATAAAATACAGTGGAGAGGTAGAGAAAGAAAGTAATTTTTTATTCTAATTTTATGAATGGGGAAACTGAGATAAAAACAGATTTAAGAGACTTGTATGGATCATGAGACTGATCAGCATACCGGTTTACTCTTCAATACTTTACCATTAAACGTAAAAAAAAATAAAAACTTGACAAATTGTAAATTCAATAATTCTCATGCTATGAAAACGTCACATTATAATTTTTGTTATTGTTTTCATCAATATTTTGACATTATTTTAATGCAGTTTGGATCTATGGAAGTATATTAGAATCAACTTGGTTCAGTGATCAATTCTACTTTCTTGAAAAATTAAAGGGTAACATAGACGTTGATTTATTCTAGAAGGCAGAGGAATGGTCAAAAGAACCTCTGGCAGGAAAGATTAGTCCAAAGGACTAACGGACCACAACTACCACAGCCCCCACCAGACTGAGTCTAGTACAACTAGATGGGGCCCAGCTACCACCGCTGACTGCTCTGACAGGGGTCACAATAGAGAGTCCCGGACAGAGCAGGAGAAAAATGTAGAACAAAATTCTAACTCACAAAAAAAGACCAGACTTACTAGCCTGACAGAGACTGCATAAACCCCAAGAGTATGGCCCCTGGACATCCTGTTAGCCCTGTAATGAAGTCACTCCAGAGGTGCACCTTTTAGCCAAAGTTTAGACAGACCCATAGGGCAAAAGGAGACTAAAGGGGTATACCAGCCCAGGGGCAGGGACTAGACGGCAGGAGGGGACAGGAAAGCTGGTAATAGGAAACCCAAGGTTGAGAAAGGAGAGTATTGACATGTTGTGGAGTTGTGAACCAGTGCTGTAAAACAATATATGTACTAACTGTTTAATGAGAGCCTGGTTTGTTCTGTAGACCTTCATCTAAATTTCAATTTTAAAAAAAGAGTTTGTCCTATTGGGAAAAAAAGAAAGAACCTCTGCTGGCAGAGCCCCTCAACTACAAAACTGCATATTTTACATAAAAAGGTTCTGATTTGGACAGCACAAAAGAAAAGGAGAAATGTAACTAATACAATGTAAAAGGAAAGGATGTAGAGAATAAACAGTAGAAAAATATAAAATATGATCAAGAATGAACACTACTTCTTATGTTATTAAAAACTTTCCTATGTGTGAAGTCAAGTACATGCATGAAGAAACAAAAATATGAAAGGAAAGAAAACAAACCTTTGTTTAACAAGAAGTCTTTCTGCATTTCCTCACTGTGCAGATCAGGTTTCAATTTGCTAAGATGAACAAGTACCAGTAAAAGTTGTAGCTTATCTCTTACTTTTTATTTTTAGTTTACTTTTTCATTGATCAGACCAACAAATAGCTGCGGGGCAGATCCTCAGAGAAATTCTCTCATGGGGAGAGAAACTAACGTGGGGGACATTCCCTCTGCAGGATATTCACCAGGGACTCAGGGTTCCTCTTGCCAGCCAAGCATTTTGTGTTATAATGCAGAAAGAAAAATGAGAGAAGAAATATTAATTAGTAAACTTATCAGACATTTGGAAAGTTAGAAGGCTTCTCTGGAGGACAAATGAGCTAATCTACTTATAGACAAGAGTAATAAACACAATTGGTCAAGAAGTACTTGATTCTTCTTTTATCTTTATGATTTACACACAGGGTTACTATTTTTCATTTGAATTAATTACATCCCTTGCTTTGAGTAATTTATTTCTTACCTCTGCTGTAACTAAATCATGCTGTGATAAGTCAGGATTCACTCAGGAACACAGAAACCATTGTAATCCACACAGAAGAAAATTCATACAGGGAACAGGCTAAACAGTCAATGAAGCAAACGAAAAAATTGAAACACGTGATGTGAAAGTGACAGAGATTAGCAAGAGCAGACATTTGTACCAATTATCTATGATTTCAAGGCACAGGAGGAGGTGGTGGAAAAGATCTTCGAAGCCCTGTCATTTCTAAAAGAGTGAGATTCACACTGGGGTTTGGCTAGCAGGAGCTAAGACCAAACAGAAAAAACACCCCAAGAAGCAGATGGAAAGAGAGAGAAATACCCTCTCTTCATCCCTCTTAACTTGCCTTTGTAGTATTAAAGCAGCCATAGACAGTATGTAAACATAGCGGTGCAACTGAATCTGGCTGACCTCTACTCTAAAATAGAAAAAGATTCCTCAACTAAGCTTTTAAGGAAGAAACAACGTTAGAAGAAAAAAAAAAATCCAAACTCTCAACAGTCATGTTCTGTGTCTTCATAGAAGCTTGGTATCTTTGTTGAGTCAGTTTCTCTACTAGTAAAAGAATATATTTGACCAGTTCAGTGTAGATGGTATGTGAAAACATTGCAAAATATCTAAATATCTGGAATAACAGAGCATAGTTCTAAACTGATATACACTGAAAATATTGCAGGTTACCAAAAACTTTATTTACAAGCAAATACTGAGTTTTAATGAAACAACTATAGAGCAAGAGGACAGGAAGTCTCCAAATCATTAAATAAAACATATGTAAGCAACATTTTTATGATTTGAGGATTTTTTGTCAAGTACTGAAGACCTATGCTTTTCTGTCTTTTCACATGTCATTAATTTGCTCATTCCTATGTTAACATGACACTATATAAAATTTCTCACTTCCTTTAATCAGCCATTAAACAATTTCTGCTGCAAAATAACAACAGCGAGTGATACAGCGTGAGTCATTGGATAGTTTGTGATTCCCATCGCCATCAAGTCGACTTCTGACTCATACCAACCCAACAGTACAGAGTAGAACTGCACCATAGGGTTGCCAAGGCTGTAAATGTTAATGGAAGCAGACTGCCACATCTTTCCCCTGCAGAGCGAATGGTGGGTTCAAACGTTTCAGTTAGCAGCCAAGTGCTTTAACCACTGCATCACCAGGGTTCCGACTTGGTAATAACGATGTCTTAAACCCTTTCTGTATCTTTTATACATAAATAATGAAGAAAACCATGGTATCTCTCATTAATTACAGGAAAAGCATTTGAAAATATTCAACATCCACTTATGTTACTTTTTAAAAATCAATGTTAATGTATTGATTAGATTTTTTTCTTTTTTTTTTTTATTGTTCTGCTTTAAGTGAAAGTTTACAATTCAAGTTAGTCTCTCATACAAAAATTTATACGTACATTGTTTTGTGACCCGACTTGCTCTCCCTATACTGTGTCCGCACATTCTTCCTTTCCACCCCGGATTTCCTGTGTCCATTCAACCAGCTCCTGACCCTCTCTGCCTTCTCATCTCGCCTCCAGATGAAAGCTGCTCATTTAATCTCATGTATCTAACTTGAGCTAAGAAGCACACTGTTCACGAGTATCATTTTATGTCCCATAGTCCAGTCTAATCTTTGTCTGAAGAGTTGGGCTTGGGAATGGTTTTAGTTTTGGGCTAACAGAGAGCCCGGGGGCCACGTCTTCCAGGATCCCTCCAGTCTCAATCAAATCGTTAAGTCTGGTCTCTTTACTAGAATTTGAGTTCTGCACCCATCTTTTCTCCTGCTCTGTCAGGGACTCTCTGTCATGAGCCCTGTCAGGACAGTCATTGTCGTAGCTGGGCACTATCTAGTTCTTCTGGTCTCAGGCTGATGAAGTCTCTGGTTTATGTGGCCCTTTCTGTCTCTTGGGCTAATACTTCCCTTGTGTCTTTGGTGTTCTTCATTCTCCTTTGCTCCAGGTGGGTCGGGACCATTCGATGCATCTTAGATGGCCGCTTGCTAGCTTTCAAGACCCCAGATGCCACTCACCAAAGTGGGATGCAGAACATTTTCTTAAAAACCTTTGTTATGCCAATTGCCTTAGATGTCCCCTGAAAGCATGGTCCCCAGACCCGTGCCCCTGCTACTCTGTCCCTTGACGTGTTTCGTTGTATTCAGGAAATAGCTTTGGTTTGGTCCAGTTGTGCTGACTTCCCCTGTAGTGCGTGCTGACCTTCCGTTCACCTAAGAAAATTCTTGTCTACTTTCTAGTTAGTAAATACCCATCTCCCTCCCTTACTACCCTCGTAACCATCAAAGAAAATTGTCTTCTGTGTTTAAACCTTTTCTTGGGTTTCTGTAATAGTGGTTTTATACAATATTTGTCCTTTTGTGACTGACTAAGTTCAGTCAGAATAATACCTTCCAGATTCCTCCATGTTATGTTTCACAGATTCATCATCATTGTTCTTTATCGTTGCATAGTATTCCATTATGTGAATATACCATAATTTGTTTATCCATTCATCCGCTGATGGGAACCTAAGTTGTTTCCATCTTTTTGCTATCATGAACAACGCTGCAGTGAACATGGGTTTGCATATATCTATTTGTGTGACAGCTCTTAATTCTCTAGAATATATTCCAAGGAGTAGGATTGCTGGATAGTATGGTACTTCTATTTCTAGCTGTTTAAGGAAGCCCCAAATCGATTTCCAAAGTGGTTGTACAATTTTACATTTCCACCAATAGTGTGGAAGTGTTCCAGTCTCTCCACAACCTCTCCAACATTTATTATTTTGTGTTTTTTGGATTAATGCTAGCCTTGTTGGGGCAAGATGGGATCTCGTTGTAGTTTTGATTTATGTTTCTCTAATGGCTAACGATCTTGAGCATTTCCTCATGTGTCTGTTAGCCACCTGAATATCTTCTTTGGCAAAGTGCTTGTTCATATCCTTTGCCCATTTTTTAGTTGGGTTGTTTGTCTTTTTGTTGTTGAGGTTTTGCAGTATCTTGTAGATTTTAGAGATCAGACGCTGATCAGATTTGTAGTAGCCAAAAATTTTTTCCCAGTTTGTAGGTTATCTTTTTAGTCTTTTGGTGAAGTCTTTTGATGAGCATAAGTATTTTATTTTTAGGAGCTCCCAGTTATCTAGTTTCTCTTCTGGTTTTTGTGCATTG
The DNA here is from genome assembly GCF_000243295.1 of Trichechus manatus latirostris. Lineage (NCBI taxonomy): Eukaryota > Metazoa > Chordata > Mammalia > Sirenia > Trichechidae > Trichechus > Trichechus manatus. Next base: position 21,396,052 of record NW_004443963.1, read on the forward strand.
TTACTTATGGTTCGTATTCTGTTTATGCCATGTATTAGGGCTTCTAGCACTGTCCCTATTTTTTCTTCCATGATCTTTATCGTTTTCAATTTTATATTTAGGTCTTTAATCCATTGTGAGTTAGTTTTTGTGCATGGTGTGAGGTATGGGTCTTGTTTCAGTTTTTGCAGATGGTTATCCAGTTATGCCGGCACTATTTGTTAAAGAGACTGTCTTTTCCCCCATTAATGGACTTTGGGCCTTTGTCAAATATCAGCTGCTCATAGGTGGATGAATTTATGTGTGGATTCTCAATTCTGTTCCACTGGTCTATGTATCTGTTGTTGTACCAGTACCAGGCTGTTTTGACTACCATGGCAGTATAATAGGTTCTAAAATCAGGTAGTGTGAGGCCTCCCACTTTGTTCTTCTTCTTGTGTAATGCTTTACTTATTCGGGGCCTCTTCCCTTTCCATATGAAGTTGGTGATTTGTTTCCCCATCTCATTAAAAAATGCCATTGGAATTTGGATCAGGATTGCATTATATCTGTAGATCATTTTGGGTAAAATTGACATTTTCACAATGTTGAGTCTTCCTATCCATGAGCAAGGTATGTTTTTCTATTTATGCAAGTCTCTTTTTGTTTTTTGCAGTAGTGTCTTGTAAAGTTTTCATTATATAGGTTTTTTATATCTCTGGTTAGATTTATTCCTAAGTATTTTATCTTCTTCGGGGCTATTATAAATGGTATTGATTTAGTGATTTCCTCTTGGAGGTTCTCTTTGTTGGTGTAGAGGAATGCAACTGATTTTTGTATTTTTATCTTGTATCCTGATACTTTGCCGAAATCTTCTATTAGTTCCAGTAGTTTTCTTGTGGATTCTTTGGGGTTTGCTGTGTATAAGATCATATTATCTGCAAGTAGAGATACTTTTACTTCTTCCTTACCAATTTGGATGCCCTTTATTTCTTTTTCTAGGATAATTGCTCTGGCTAGGACTTCCAGCACAATGTTGAATAAGAGTGGTGATAAAGGGCATCCTTGTCTGCTTCCCGTCCTCAAGGGGAATGCTTTCAACCTCTCTCCATTTAGGATGATATTGGCTGTTGGCTTTGTATAAACGCCCTTAATTATGTTGAGGAATTTCCCTTCTATTTCTATTTTGCTGAGAGTTTTTATCATGAATGAGTGTTGGACTTTGTCAAATGCCTTTTCTGCATCAATTGACAAGATTGTATGGTTCTTGTCTTTTGTTTTATTAATGTGAAAGATTACATTCCCTGCATACTTGTTATAAATCCCACTTGGTCATGGTGAATTATTTTTTTGATATGTTGCTTAATTCTATTGGCTAGGATTTTGTTGAGAATTTTTATGTCAATGTTCGTAAGAGATATCAGTCTGTAATTTTCTTTTTTTGTGGTGTCTTTACCTGGTTTTGGTAACAGGGTTATGCTGGCTTCGTAGAATGAATTTGGGAGTATTCCATCCTTTTCTGTGCTCTGAAATACCTTTAGTAGTAGTAGTGGTGTTAACTCTTCTCTGAAAGTTTGGTAGAATTCTACAGTGAAACCGTCTGGGCCAGGGCTTTTTTTGTTGGGAGTTTTTTAATTACCTTTTCAATCTTTTCTTTTGTTATGGGTTTATTTAGTTGTTCTGCCTCTGATTGTGTTAGTTTAGGTAGGGAGTGAGATTCGAGAAATTTGTCCATTCCTCTAGGTTTTCAAATTTGTTAGAGTACAATTTTCCATAGTATTCTGTTATGATTCTTTCAATTTCAGTTGGGTCTGTTGTGATATTACCCATCTCATTTCTTATTTGGGTTATTTGCTTCCTCTCCTGTTTTTCTTTTGTCAGCTTGGCCAATGGTTTATTGATTTTGTTGATCTTTTCAAAGAACCATCTTTTGGACTTGTTAACTCTTTCAATTGTTTTTTCTATTCTCTATTTCATTTAATTCCACTCTAATTCTTATTATTTCCTTTCTTCTGGTGCCTCAGGACTTCTTTTGCTGCTTTCTTTCTACTTGTTCCAGTTACAGGGTTAATGTTTTGATTTTGGCCCTTTCTTCTTTTTGGATGTGTGCATTTATTGCTATAAACTGACCTGTGAGCACTGCTTTTGCTGTGTCCCAGAGGTTCTGGTAGGATGTGTTTTCACTCTCATTTGATTCTATGAATTTATTTATTCCATCCTTAATTTCTTCTATAACCCAGTAGTTTTTGAGCAAGGCATTGTTCAGTTCCATGTGTTTGATTTTTTTTTCCTTGCTTTTTCTGTTGTTGATTTCTACTTTTATGGCTTTATGATCAGAAAAGATTCTTTGTAATATTTCGATGCTTTGGATTTTGTTAAGGCTTGCTTTATGGCCTAATATGTGGTCTATTCTGGAGAATGTTCCATATACATTGGAAAAGAAAGTATACTTAGCTGCTCTTGGGGGGAGTGTTCAGTATATGTCCATGAGATCAAAACAGTTGATTGTAGCATTTAGATCTTCCGTGTCTTTGTTGAGCTTCTTTCTGGATGTTCTGTTCTTCACTGAAAGTGGTGTGTTGAAGTCTCCTACTATTTTTGTGGAGCTATCTCTCTTTCCAATGCTGCTGAAGTTTGTTTTATGTATTTTGGAGCCCTGTCATTGGGTGGGTAAATATTTACTATAGTTATGTCCTCCTGGTGTACTGATCCTTTAATCATTATATAGTGTCCTTCCTTATCCTTTGTGGTGGATTTTACTTTAAAATCTATTTTGTCAGAGATTAATATTGCAACTCCTGCTCTTTTTTGAATGTTGTCTGCTTGATAAATTTTTTTCCATCCGTTGAGTTTTAGTTTGTTTGTGTCTTTAAGTCTAAGGTGTGTCTCTTGTAGGCAGCATATAGATGGATCGTGTTTTTTTTATCCAATCTGCCACTCTTTGTCTCTTTATTCGTGCGTTTAGCCCATTTACATTCAGTGCAATTATTGATAGGTATGAGTTTAATTCTGGCATTTTGATGTCTGTTTTTGTGTGTTGCAGATAGTTTCCTTGTTCCATTAAATATTCTGTATTTTCTTTTCATCTTTTTCATTGTTGTTGATTTTGGATTTGCTGAGTCTTCATATTTTTCTTGTTTTTTATTTTGACGTGTAAGATTGTTAATTTCCTTTGTGGTTACCTTAATATTTACCCCTATTTTTCTAAGTTTAAACCAGTCTTTTACTTCCTTATATTGCCTTGACTTCCTCTCCATATGAAAAATCTATGTGTACATTTTTTAGTCCCTCTATTTTGTTTTAATGTTGTCATCTTTTACATATTGATATCTCTGTTTCCCTATTTTCAGTGTCTTAGCTTTGATTTATTTTTCTGACTTCCCTATCTGAGTTGATATCCCAACTATTCTTAGGGTTTCTTCTTTTTTTTTAATCCTTTTATCTTATTTTTCCTCAAATAAGTTGGTGTCAAGTGCTTTATCTTCAATCTCACTAGTTCTGACTTCTACTGCCTCAATTCTGCTCTTATGACTCTCTATTGAGTCATCTAATTCTGAAATTTTATTGTTCATTCCTGGATTTCTGATTGCTGTCTCTCTATGAATTCTTGCAGCCTATTAAATTTGTCATTATGCTCTTGAATAACCTTTTTAAGTTCTGCTACTGCTTTGTCTGTATGTTCTTATGCTTTCTCTGTCTTTTGATGGATTTCCTTCCTAATTTCTTGAAGAGTTCTGTATGTTAATCTTTTGTATTCTGCCTCTGGTAATTCCAAGAAATTCTCTTCCTCCAGATAATTTACTGATTTTTTATTTTGGGAGCTTGCTGAAGACATCATGGTCTGTCTCTTTATGTGATTTGATATTGACTGTTGTCTCCAAGCCATCGATAAGTTATCATAATTTTTTTGTTTTATATTTGCTTAGTGTGTTCTAGTTTCTTGTTTTGGTATGCCCAAATAGGCTGCTCATGTGCACTAGTTTGATTATTGGCACCTTTGAAGCTCTAACATCCTGTCACCAGGTAGTTAAATCTGTGAGTAAGTATGTGAGCCCAGGAGTCCGTTAAATTTTCCTGTATGGATTCAGCTCAGGTGTCCAGGTAGTCGGTCACCAAGTGTGTGGTGCAGGCTCTCACCTACAGTCCTAGACAGGCATGGGTGATTGGTTTATGTGCAAGTATCTGGCTGCAGTAGGGGGTCACTCACTGAGTAAGGCAGAAGACTGATGGTTACCCCTGGGTATCCGAAAGGAAAGCATATCCCTGTTCCCTAGAATGAGTAGGTAGGTGAGTTTTGCAGCCAGACTATGAGCACCATATGCTGTTGTCTGTAACGACTGGGGGGCACTAATTATTCTTGGACCCCTGTCACAGGTGGCTAGATTACATGGGTTGAGCCACCAGTCCTCAAGCCCTTGATGTGGGCAGGTGAGGAGCCTGCTTAATGGGCAGAGCAGTGTCAAATGTCACAAACCTGCCACTTCACAGCTGAAACAGTTGAAGTTAAACTTCAGGTATATACCCTGTTGTACTGTAGTAGTGAGGCCTTACACTGTTGAAATGGGTCCACATAAGTCTACACAGTGGTGAAAGGCATTCAAAGTCTGTGGACCCCTTACCCCTATGCCTAGGCAAAGGAGCTGTGACAACCCTGAGGTCCTGGCTTAGGGGAGATGGCAGCTTATTTTTTCCCTGTTTGTTAATTTGTTCCCTCTCCAAGTCTGGGAGAATGGCTCAGGGTGACTTCAGGGTCCTAATTCCAGCCCAGAGGACTCAGCAATCGCTGAAGCCGGCTGGGACCCAGTGCAGAGCGAGGAGAGGAGAGGTAATGGGAGAGAGGTTTTTCCCAAATGGGGTGTTTTTTTGTTTTGTTTTGTTTTAATCCCTGTGGTGTGCCACATGCAAGTACTTATCTTTAGCCACTTGAGTGCTGCTTTTCACTTGATCTGGATGACCGAGTAAACTCTTTGCTGCTGGGCCTCTCTCAATGTGGAAAACGCCTCTAAAGCGCCGCTGCTAGCCTCACCGCCCACAGGAGCTGATCCAGCCTGAAGGTTTCAGGCTCCCGCTGGGTCAGGTCTGGCAACTCCTCCCTGCTTCCGAACCATCTCTCCCTCCCCCTGCCACTCAGTCCGATTCCTCAACTTTGCCTTTGATGTTCAGGGCTCCTAGATAGTCATATACAATTGATTCACTTGGTTTTTTTTGGTCTTTGTTGTAAGAGGGACCACCGGAATTGTCTGACTACTCTGCCATCTTGGTCTCCCTGATTAGATTTTGAGGTATAATAATTCGTATTAATTTTTAGCAGTTGTTCTAGGAGTAAACAATATATATTCTTTCTTAACTTTTCATAGGATATTTACTTATTTACTTATCACTTCATGTTAACTCTAGAAACCTTACAACAATGTAGGTGTATTGATCACTTTACTACTGTGTTTAAGCTGTAATTGTCCTATGTATATCTACATAAATTATAAGTCGAAAACATAGCTTTATAATTTTGGCTTCACACAACAGTCGCATGTATTTAAAAGATAGTAAAAGATAGTAAGAGAATAAAAATTGTTTTTATATTTGCTCATATATTTACCAATCTCAGTATTTTTCATGTATCTCTACAGATCCTAGTTTACCATTATCATCTCTCTTTAACATGAAGAACTTCCTTTAACATTTCTTAGAGTGAAAATTTGGCATAATGCGTTCTCGTAGTTTTCCTTTATCAGAAAAGTGCTTAATTTTTCCTGAAATCATAAATTGTATTCTTCCTAGATACAGCATTTTGAACCCCTCCCCAGAATACACAACTTTTAAGCACTTTAAAGACATTATTGCACTACCTTCTGACCCACATAGTTTCTGAAGAGAACTACACAGTTATTAGAATCGTTCTTCCTCAATATATAATGTGACATTTTCTCTGGCAGCTTTTAAAAGTTTTTTATTTTGCTTTGTTTTTCTTTTTTTTTTTTTATTTTCTGATTTCTCTTCGGTTATGGGTATATCATTTTAGTATACCATTTTTATTTACATCATTTTATAAATAATTTTTATTTATCTATTGTGACTACAAGGAGCCCCCGTGGCACAACAGTTAAGCTCTCAGCTGCTAACTGAAAGATTGGTGGTTCAAAGCGACCCAGCAATTCTACGGGAGAAAAGACTTGGCAATCTGCTCCCATAAATATGACAGCCTAGGAAACTATGGAGCAGGTCTACTCTGTCACTTGAGGTCACTATGAGTCAGAATCAACTCAATGGCACCTAACAATAACAAAAAATTGTGACTACATATCTCTGTGTGTGTGTGTATTGGTGGATGCTTTAGGGACTATATATGTATATACTTCTCATAGTCTACCTAGAATCAATATTTTATTACATTTTTAATGTAGTTACCACCTCAGAAGCTTTATATCCTTCCCCCTTTATATTATAGTTGTCCTATATGTCAAATTTACATACATTGAAAACCATATCAGATAATATTATAATTTTTGCTTTCATCAAACAAATGTATTTTTTCTTTTTGTTTGTTTTTTGTGTTTATTTTATTTAATAGACTATCATTTTTACAGTAGTTTTAGATTTAAGAAAAAATTATACAGAAAATACAGAGTTTCCATATACTCCCTCTCCCCCAGCACATTGTTTTTTTCTATTATTAATATCTTGCCTTCATATGGTATATTTCTCCTAGTTGATAAACCAATACTGATACATTATTATTAACTACATCCCACAGTCTACATAGGTCCCTGGATGGTGCAGATGGTTTGTGCTCCACTACTAACCTAAAGATTGGTGGTTTGAACCCATCCAGCAGCACCACAGAAGAAGGGCCTGGTGATCCGCTTCTGTAAAGACTATAATCAAGAAAACCCTATGGAGAACAGTTCTACTCTGTAACACATGGAGCCTCCATGACGTTGGTTTTTTTTTTTTTTTGCTTATAGTTTACACTAGGGCTCATTCTTGTATTGTACAGTCCTATGGATTTTGACAAATGTATAATGTCATATATCCACAATTACAGTGTCATACAGAATAGTCTCACTGCCCTAAAAATGCCCTTTATCCACCTATTTATCCTCCTCCTCTTCCTGAACTCTGGGAATCACTGATCTTTTCAGTGTCTCTATAGATATGCCTTTTCCAGATGCCATATAGTTGGAAATATACAGTATATACCTTTTTCAGATTGGCTTCTTTTATGCTTTTAATATTCCCTCTTGTCTTTTCATAGCTTGATAGCTCATTTCTTTTCATCACTGAAAAATAAATAGTCCATTGTATGGATGTAGCACAGTTTGTTTATCCATTTACCTATTGAAAGACATCTTAGTTGCTTCCAATTTTTGGCAATCATAAACAAAGCTGCTATAAACATTCATATGCAGACTTTTTTGTAGACATGTGTTTTCAACACAACAACAACATGGTAAGCCTATGTTTCGTTTTCTAAAAAACTGCCAGACTATCTTCCAAAGTTGTTGTAACATTTTGCATTCCCACCATCAATGAGTAAGAGTTCCCAAGGATATTTTTTTAAACATCAGGGGACATGAATGGTGTATTATCATTTCCAAAACATTTATCATTTCCATTGTTCTTTCTTCATTTTGATGTTTCAGGTTTCATCTGGTATCACTCCCCACTTGTCCAAAGTTCTTTTTTTTTTTTTTTATTGTACTTCAGGAGAAGGCTTACAGAACAAATAGTTTCTCATGAAACAGTAGTACACATGTTGTTTTATGACATTGGTTAACAACCCCAGAACATATCCCCTCTAACTTATCAACCTTTTTTTTTTTTTTGGTGAAAATACACATAGCCAAAGATACACCATTTCAAAAATTTCTACATGCACAGTTCAGTGACATTGACTACGCTCTTCCAACTGTGCTGTTATTCTCACTTAAGATGAAGGCCTACAGAACAAAATAGTTTCTCATTTAACAGTTACTACAAATGTTGCCCTATGACAATGGTTAACAATCTCACAACACATCAACAATATCCTTACTCAACCTTGGGTTCCCTATCACCAACTTCCTTGTCCCCTTCTGCTCTTTTCTGGCCCTTGTCACTAGAGTCCTCTACCTCGTTAGTCTCATTTGGTTTTACGGGGCTGTCCACTCCCAGGCTGAACAGTGAACCTCGAAGGTAACTTTACCACTGAGCTAAAAGGGTGTCTGGGGGCCACACTCTCGGGGCTTCTCCAGTCTCCTTTAGGCCAGTAAACATGGATTTTTATCCTATGCATATTCAGATTAGTATTCAGCCAAAGATTCAAGGTGACACATTTTCTGATTTCTGGAGTTCTTTCTCAGCATTGCTATTTCCTCTCTTGTAGGTTACTTTACAAATTCTAACAACGTTGCCCTCTCTGAAATTCAACGTCTGACTGTTCAATAAGTTCACCAGGCTCTGCTTTCATGACAGTCTTCTTGCTCTAGAGTCATGGGATATACTTGATTTGTTTTGTATTTCTCAGAGATTATAGGCACTCATGGCTTATTGTACAATACATGAAAATAGTTGGTTTATATATTTTTCTCCAGTTTTCATTTTTTTGTGATGGAGGACAAGTCTAGTAGGAGTTATTCTTTCATGACTGGATGTGAAAGCATCTTAAAATTAATTAATTTTTAAATGTTTAACCATCTTTACATTTGTGGCATAAACAGACACTTCAGTGTGGTTTTATTATCCTTTATATATTGATTTATTCTATTTGTTATTATTGTGTTTAAACCTTTTAAAGTTATGCTTATGAGAGATATTTATCTATTTTCTTTTTCTTTTATGGTGGGCTCAAATACAGTTAGACAGTATTCTTTTTGTAACTATTCCTGAGAGAATTTTTGTAAGATTGATCTCATTTCTTCCTTAAATGTTATAAAATAAACACTGGTGAGGTCATTTGTGCATGGATATTCTTCATGGGAGTGCTATTAATAAAAATTCAATTTCTTTAAGAGATATTTTAAAATTCAGTTTATCTTTTAAATATTCTTTTTAAATATTTTATTTCACAAAGAGTAATTAATTTTATGATTATACATTTTGTTTATTACTTTTTTAATTTTTTAAAATATCTTGAAGTTTTATAGTGATATCCCCTTTTTAATTCCTGGTACTTGTGATTTATAGCTTTGTTGTTTTTCTTTAGTTAAGTGTGCTAGGGTTTTATACGTTTTATAAATCTTTTAAAGAGTTAATATTAATCCTTAAGGATAGTCTCAATTTGTCTGATTTTTTATCTATATTATTTTCTTTATTTGGTTTAGCTTGCTGTTTTTTATTTTACGTTATTAAGATAGATGCTTAATCCATTAATTTTTCTGCTTTTCTCTTTACTGATATTTGTATATAAGACTTTATATACCGCTTTAAGTACTTTTTCTGCTGTATTCCAAAAGTTTAGGTGTACCATAGTTTTATTATCATTTAATTGATGTTAAATTAAAATTTAATTTGATTAATTTTTTACCCATGGATATTTAGAAAGTGTTTATATTTAATGTCTATGCCTATTGATTTTCCTAGTCATCTATTTGTTTTTTACTTTTATATCAAGTTGTTCATGATCAGAGAACATACACTGAAGGATATAAATCCTTGAATTTGTTGAGTGTTTCTTTATTTCCCACTCTATTGTCAATTTTGGTAACTTATGTATGTATTTAAAAGTAGTGCAGTTATTGGAAGTTTAAGTATGGGGAAATTTATGTTGAATTCTGATAAATTTTATAGATTAAATGTCCAATACCCACCTCATGTTCTTTCTAACTGGAGATGTTGATAAGTTACAATGTCTCCTGTTGCTATGATTCTTAACATAGATTTGGTTCTACCGATTAGATCCATACAAACAGAATTTGGAAGACCAAAGTGAAATGGAGAACATCTATCTGTTTCTGTTGATTTTTTCTGCTGATTAGGAAGGTTATGGAAACATGTGGGGTTTTTATTATTTTTTTTTTCTGCAGCAATGTTAAGTATTGTGAATTCTGAGATTGCAACCTCTGTTTGCTTCCATGTATCTGATCACAGTTATGACATTGCATTTTTTAATCATACCTCTATTGGTAGACTCTTTGGGGGAATTAATCCTATATTGATATAGGGATCATTACAAGCTCATCAGCAAAGGTTCCTCCAGTCTTTCCAAATTTTATATGCCTCAATTCTCCTGAATGAATATCTTTGAATTTCTAATACCTAAAGTGTTTTCCCTTCCTACACTGACCAAACTTTACTAACACTGTGTTTTAAAAAAGAGACGCTCTGGTCCTGCATCATTCTGCCATCAGCACACTGAGAAACTTCTAGATTGATTCTAAAAAATTTGTTAACTAAAAACTAGATTTTTTTAAATCATAAGATGACAATTAATTTATGGAGAGATTTAAGAAGAATGACATTCTTATAATACTTAGGTTATGAAAAAGAGGATTGTGTCTCTAAGTGTTAATCTAGCCTTTCAATCACTCAGTAGTCATTATGGATTGAATTGTATCCCCCAAAAATATGTGTTGAAATCTTGACCCTGTACCTGTAAATATGACCCTGTTTGGAAGTAGGGGTATTCTTTTGTTGTTATTGAAGTCACAACAAAGTATGGTGGGTCTTAAACCTAATCACTTTTGAGTTACAAAAAGAGCAGAAGAGACACAGAGACATATAAGTGGAAGACACCACATGAAGACACTCACACATGGCAGATGTATCTACAAGCCCAGGAATGTCAAGGATTGCTGGCAGCTACTAGAAGCTGAAATAGACCAAAAAAAAAAAAAAAGGAACTTCCCCTAGAGCCAAGACATGAATTTGGGCTTTTAGCCACCTGAACTGTGAGAAAATAAGTATCTGTTCTTTAAAGCCACCCATCTGAAGTATTTTTTGTTATGTCAGCAATAGGTGACTAAGTCAGTAATTACTAAGGAATTTTTAAATATAGGTCCTGACCTCTTATAAAGATTTTTACTAGTGATTTTTCTATAATTATGTTGAATGTTATCTAAGGCTGGGTTATCTAAAGAAGCAAAACTACTGAAGAGTATGTATATATATATATATATAGAGAGAGAGAGAGAGAGGGAGCTTTATCTCAAGGAAATGGCTCAGGCAGTTGTAGAGGCTGGCAAGTCCACGTTTCAGCCATCAGGCCAGAAGATTCTCCTGACTCACATAGCTGAAGAGGCTGATGAACCCAAGATCAGCAGGTCAGAATGCAGGCCACTGGCTCATAGTCTGTGGAGGCTGAAAAATCCCACAGTAAGTTGCTAACCCAAGTCCCAAGAACTGGAGGTCAGGTGATGACAAGCTGGATGCAGAATCTAGAACAAGAGCCTTTCTGGAACATCCATTTATATACTGGAGGCAGGCCACATTCCCAAGGGAACTCTCTTTCAACTGATTGGCTGCTCATCACAGATCTCATCACAGTGTTGATTGCATCATTACATAACTGCCAAACTACATCATTATGTAACTGCCAAACCACAGAGAATCAAGGCTCAACCAAGTTGACACATAATCTTAGCCATCACAATCCACCCCTTGTCAACTTGGCACCTAAAAGCACCTCCTTAAACCGTACATAATCTCTAAATAAAGACAATTGCAAAGTCATACTTGTGGATAATATGATACAATTAACACACATATAACCGAAAGCGCCCTAGCTCCATTTACATCTTATATTTTATAAGTGAAGAAAACAAAAATGTTTGATGCACATATACAAGGAAGAAATACTCATAACAATTATAGTCCTCATTTTTGCAACTGGTCACGTGGTCACAGCTGGTATTTAGAACTACCTTCTTCCATCATTTCATATTCCATTTACCCTCAGCAAGCACCTCAGTTGGTCATGGTTCTTTGCCTGGTGGGGTGAGCCAAATCTTCATTTCCGAAGGGTCTGGGACATCAGTAGTCAAGTCAGAATTGGGTTACTGTAGTTTTCCATTGACTTAGTATAGTAGCATAGTAGTACTAAGAGATGCCCTGAGGGATCCCCTTTATTCCAGACATACTTTTCTTTACCTCCATTATGTAATATTGATCCAGTTTCCTCTTGGTAATCAGGATCAATCACACCAGCTAAAATGGTAATTCCTTTCTTTGCATGAAAGCCCAAAATGGCCCAATGACATTCTTAACTTCAAGTTCAAGGGTATCACTGACATTTCTACGAGTGGGAGCACACCTCCCTTTGGAACTAAGATCTCTAGAACCATAGAGCACAGGGTTTCGGGGACAGGAAGCAAAAATTTTGCTGGTGGATCACTAGGGATAATAGTAAGTGGTGCCACTCTCATTTCCACCTCTTGATTCCTGGACTCATGAATTCTGGTTATGGGAGAAACAGCAACATATATTGGACACTAGTTTAGAGCATATACAGCCTCTTGGAGAACATTGCCCCAACCTTGAAAAGTGTTGCCAACTAGTTGGCACCCTAATTGTGTCTTTAGAAGGTCATTCCATCATTCTATCAAGCCAGCTGCTTCAGGATGATGGGGAACATGGTAAGACCAGTGAATTCCATGATCATGGGCCCACTACTGCATTTCATTTGCTGTAAAGTGAGTCCTTTGATCCGAGGCAATGCTGTGTGGGATACCATGATGGTGGATAAGACATTCTGTAAGTACACAGATGGTAGTTTTGGCAGAAGCATCGTGTGCAGAGAATGCAAATCTGTATCCAGAGTAAGTGACTATTCCAGTAAGGACAAATGCTACCCTTTCTATGATGGAAGCTGTTCAATGTAATCAACCTGCCACCAGGTCCTGGCTAATCACCTCCAGGAGTGGTGCCATATTGGGCACTCAGTGTTGGTCTCTGCTACTGGCAGATTGAGTACTCAGCAGTGGCTGTAGCCAAGTAGGCCTTGGAGAGAGGAAATCCATGTTGCTGAGCCCATTCATAGCCTCCATCCCTGCCACTATGGTCACTTTGTTCATGAGCCCATTGGGCAATGACAGGAGTGGCTGGAGAAAGCAGATGACTTGTTTCCACAGAACACATCATCCTATCATTTGATCGTTGAAATTCTCCTCTGCTGAGGCCACTCTTTGGTGAGCTTTCACATGAGACACGAATATATTCACTTCTTTGGCCCAGTCAGAGAGTTCTATCCACATACATCTTCCCCATACCTTCTTGTCACCAATTTTCCAATCATATTCCTTCCAAGTCCCTGACCATTCAGCCAAACAATTAACCACAGCGCATGAATCAGTACATATCTGGCCATTTCTCCTTCCAAGCAAAGTGAACAACCAGGTGCACTGCTCAATGTTCTGCCCATTGGGAGGATTTCCCTTCACCACTGTCCTTCAGGGAGGTCTGAGAAAAGGATTACAGTGCTGCTGGCATCCACTTTCAAGTGGTGCCTGCGTATCGAGCAGACCATCTATAAACCAGGCACAAGTTTCCTCTTCCTCAGTCAACTGATCATAAGGAACACCCCATGAGGCCATAGATCCAGACTGGGAGAGGGCAGGTAATGTGACAGGAGTAGAGATCATGGGTATTTGGGCTGCTTCTTCATGCAACTTACTTGTGCCTTCTGGTCCTCCTCAGGCCCAATCACATATAGACCACTTCCTTTTAATGATGAAGTGTTACTAAGCACATTGGACAATATTACCGTGTAGGTCAAATAACACCCAGCTCATGATGGGAAGCTCAGGGCACATGGTGACTTGGTGGCCCATGGTTAAGCATTCAGTCTCTACTAAGGCCCAGTAACAAAGCAAAAGCTGTTTCTCAAAAGGAGAGTAGTTACCTGCAGAAGATGGCAGGGCTTTGCTCAAAAATCCTAAAAGTCTGTGCTATGAAACACCAACAGGCAACTGCCAAAGACTCCAAGCATCTCTATCTGCCACTAACACTTCAAGCACCCTTGGATCAGCTGGATCATATGCACAAGTAGCAAAGCAGCTTGCACAGCAGTCTGAACCTGATGCAGAGCCTTCTTTTGTTCTGTGCCTCATTCAATGCTAGCAGCTTTTTAAGTCACTTGATAAATAGGTGAGAGTAGCACACTCAGCTTATCAGTCACTTTGCTGTACTGTGGTGACTTGCAGATTGCTATGATACTGGAAGATATGCCACCGGTATTTCAAATACCAGCAGGGTCACCCATGGAGGACAAGTTTCAGCTGAGCTTCCGAACTAAGACAAAGAAGAAGGTCCTAGAGGTCTGCTTCTGAAAAAAAATAGCAAGTGCAAACCTTATGAATATCAGCCAATACATTGCTTGATATAGTGCCAGAAGAAATTTGGAAAAGAGCTACCTGGCTAAGTGAATGGAAGAGATCCATATTTGTGCCTATTCCAAAGAAAGGTGATCCAACAGAATGCAGAAATTATCTAACAATATCATTAATATCACACACAAGTAAAATTTTTCTGAAGATCATTCAAAAGTGGTTGCAGCAGTACATAGACAGGGAAGAGCCAGAAAGTCAAGCTGGATTCAAAAGAGGACATGGAATGAGGGCTATCATCATTAATGTCAGGTGGAAACCTGGCTGAAATCAGAGAATACCAGAAAGATTTTTACCTGTGTTTTATTAACTATACAAAGGCAACTGACTGTGTAGATATAACAAATTACAGATAACATTGCTAAGAATGGAATTCTAGAACACTTTATTGTGCTCATAAGGAACCTGTAGATAGACCAAGAAACAGTCATTTGAACAAAACAAGGGGACACTGCATGGTTTAAAGTCAGGAAAGGTGTGTCATGGCTTTGTCCTTTCACTATACTTATTCAATCTGTATGTTAAGGAAATAATGTGACAAACTGGAGTATATGAAGAAAGCATGGCATCAGGATTAGAAGAATTATTAACCATCTGTGATAGGCAGACGACACACCTTGCTTGCTGAAAGTGAAGAGGACCAGAAGCACTTACTGATGAACATCAAAAACTACAGACCTCAGTATGGATTACACCTCAACATAAAGAAAACAAAAATCCTCACAACCAGACCAATAAGCAACATCATAATAAACGGAGAAAAAATTGAAGTTGTCAACGTTTTCATTTTACTTGTATCCAGAATCAACAGCCATGGACGCAGCAGTTCAGAAATCAAAAGATGCATTGCAGTGGGCAAATCTGCTGCAAAAGATCTCTTTAAAGTGTTAAAAAGCAAAGACATCACTTTCAGGACTAAGGTGCGCTTGATCCATGTGGGCAGAGTAGAACTGCTCCTTAGAGTTTTCAATACTGTGACATTTCGGAAACAGATTTTTAGGACTTTCTTCTGAGGCACTTCTGGGTGGATTCAAACTGCCAACCTTTAGGTTAGTAGCCAAGGGCTTACTCATTTGTGCTACCCAGGGACTCCAGAGAACAAGGATAGAGGCCCATTAAAAGTTGTCACCGTTAGATTCTGGGAGCATGGCACTATAGACAGAAGCACCACACCATCTCTCCACAGCAAAGACCCGAAAAACTAAGTAAAACAGAGACAAACGTCAATCCTGGATTTCTAAGCATCAGTTGAAGGAATAAAGAACTCAACCAAGCACGGAACGGTGTAAGAAACTGAAAGAGACCAAGGAGAGTTACAAGCAGAGGTCCCCTATCAGCTAATACAGTACAAATATACCATCTTGGACTCCTGCTGGAGATCAGGGGACAGGGCATTTGGGAAAGCAGATTCACGGAGCTCCCAGCAGGAGACAGAGCACCCGGTAATCAGTGATACAGGCTTTCCCACCCCCAACACTGCCTCCCCGCTGCTTCACCTTTGTCGCTTCCCGTGCTAGCTGGTCCACAGCTTCCCAGCAGGCGTGGATTCCTGGTTTCCCAGCAGGCCAATTCGCTGCTTCCAGGCACAGATTCCCGGCTTCCCGGCATCCCGGCTTCCCGGAGAGCAGATCTGCCACTCCCCAGCCGGCCACAACTGTGGTGGGAGGCACCTGTCTGTGCCGCCCGAATTCTCCTCGCCCACACTGGCTGGCATCTTCAATGACATTTCTTTGTTGCTGGTATTGTTTTTTGCAGCGTTTTTGGTTTTTTCCCTGTCTTTCACCACATCCCCCTCCTTTCTCTCAAACACCTGACTCCATGTGCCCTCATTGCTTATTCTTGACAGGCTATGAAGCGCTGCTCAGCTGGGAAACTACTTCCCTGGTCCTTTTTCCCGGTCTCGGTCTCGGCGGCCACGCTGGTGGGTTCCCAGGGGGTTTCGTGTGTGTGTGTGTGTGTGTGTGTGTGTGTGTGTGTGTGTGTGTGTGTTTCTCTCTTTCTTTTTCCTTTTTTTTGTTTACTTGTTTTCTCTTTCTTTTTTCCTTTTATTTTTCTTCATCTTTCTGTTTATCATCTCTTTCTACTTACCTTCTTTTACTGTCTCCTGAATACCTGGTGCTGTGCATCATTTCCACCCCTTCAAGCCAGGCTATACTGCCCAGCTTGGGAGCTACTCCTCAGTGTGTACAGCCACACCAGTGAGATTACTGGGGGCATTTTTTTAATTTTTCTTTTCTTTCATTTTTTTTTTTAAATTTAACTATTTACTTTTCTTTTCTTTTTGTTTTTCTCCATTTCTTGGTTTCTTGTCTCTCCATGCCAATGGCAAGTTCCCTCAGCTTTTTTTTTTTTTTTTTGGCTCATCTTTCTCTTGCCTCTCTCCCTTTCCCTACACAACATAGCCCCACACATCACAACCTCACCCTTCCCCTACCTCCTGTTTATCTGCACCGTGTGCTGAACATTGCACTCTCAAGCAGCACAGGCATGACCTACTGGAACCTGCTCTGCACTGACCATGGGCTCATCTTGTTGACCCAAGTATGTGTCACAAACAACCCATCCCAGGCCCTCCCTTTCAGCTGGACCTACCCTGCTACACCATAGCTGAATGACTGGCCAGCCCATTGGACAAGGAAGTGAAAAATATCATGACCGCAGATGAGCAAACAACAAAGAACGCACGGCCCCCCTGCTCAGATGTAACCAAATAAAATGAAAAAGCAGGATGAAACAAACAAATCTACAATCAATAAATGAAGAAAATAACTACTGAATGTCCCAAAGACAGCAGACAATATCAAAACATATGAAAAAAAACAGGACAGGATGATTCCAACAGGCATCCAAAATAAAACACCAGATGACTTTGCAGTAGAAGAAAAGTCACTAGAACTACTTGAAAGGGAATCTCTAATATTCAGAGGTTTCCAAGCATTGAAGCAAAAAACAGACAAAAATGAGGAAAAAATGGATAAATTCAGGGAAAAGGAAGACAAATTCATGAAAAATACAGACAAAATTGGAAAAATTCAGGAAATAATACAGGAACAAAATTCCAAAATAAATTCACAACTAGAAATCATACAAAAACACCAATTAGAAATCCAAAAGATAAACAAGATTTCAGAAATGGACAGTGTCATAGAAGGGCTGAGGAACAGGTGTGAAACGATGGGAGACAGGATTAGCAAAATTGAAGACAAACACTTGGACACAACTTTGAGGAAAAATCAGAAAAAGAAAAATGAAGAAACCCTGAAAATGATGTGGGATACCATCAAAAGCAAAAATTTGCAAGTGATGGGAGTTCCAGAACAGGGGGAGAAAACAGAAAACACAGAGAGGATCATTGAAGAATTACTGACAGAAAACTTCCCTAATATCATGAAAGATGAAAAGCTGACAATCCAAGAAGCTCAACAAACCCCATATAAGATAGACTCCAAAAGAAAATCACCAAGGCATATCATAATCACACTCGCTAAAACCAAAGACAAAGGAAGAATTCTGAGAGCAGGTTGGGAAAAATGAAAAGTCACATACAGAGGGGAAATAATAAGACTAAGCTCTGATTACTCAGAAGAAACCATGCAGGCAAGAAAGCAATGGGATGATATATATAAAACCTTGAAAGAAAAATATTGCCAGCCACGAATAACATACCCTGCAAAACTCTCAAACATACACGATGGTGAAATTAGGACATTTCCAGATAAACAGAAATTAAAGGAATATGTAAAAACAAAACCAAACTTACAAGAATTATTAAAGGGAATCCTTTGGTTTGAGAACAAATATCAGATGACAACCAGAATCTAGGACACAAGATCACACCAGCCATATACCAACCTAGGAAATGAACACTCAAGGACTATTCAAAACCATAAGATTCACAACAGGGAACCAAAGAGGTTAATCTGCAAATAACAACAACGTCAGAACTATAAAAGATGGAATAAATGGTGTAGGTATAGAACTTTCTAATGGAGAGGAAGGCAAGGCAATACTAAGTAATAATAGACTGGTTCAAACATAGGAAGATACAGGTAAATTTCCAGGTAACCACAAAGAAAGTTAACAAACCTATTCTTCAGAGTAAAGAAGAAAAACATGAAGTCCCAGTTAAAACAAAATCTACAAAAACAAAAGAAAGGAAAAAAATCCACAAACAAAAGGAGTTCAGCACAAGAGAGTAAGAGGAAGAAAGAAATCATAAACACCACAAAAAAAGCACTACAAAATGACAGCAATAAACTCACACCTATCAATAATTACTCTGAATGTAAATGATCTAAATGCAACCATAAAGAGACAGACAGTGACAGAATGGATAAAAAAACAGGATCCATCAATATGCCGACTACAAGAGACACACCTTAAAAAAACGACATAAATTTATTAAAAATCGAAGGTTGGAAAAAAAATATATCAAGCAAGCAGCCACCAAAAAAGAGTAGAAATGGCAATACTAATCTCAGATAAAATAGACTTTAAAACAAAATCTACCATAAAAGACAAAGAAGGGCACTACATCATGATTAAAGGGATGATCCAGCATGAAGACATAACTATAATAAACATCTAAGCACCCAATGCCAGGGCTCCAAAATACATAAAACAAACATTAATAGCACTGAAAAGAGAAATTGACAGTTCCACTATAATAGTAGGAAACTTCAACACACTGCTCTTGGTAAAGGATAGAGCGTCTAGAAAGAAACTCAACAAAGTCACAGAAGATCTAAAGGCTGCAATCAACCAACTTGAACTCATAGACATATATAGAACACTCCACCCCACAGCTGCAAAGTACACATTCTTTTCCAAAGCACATGGAACATTCTCCAGAATAGACTACATCTTAGCTCACAAAGCTACCCTCAACAAAATCCAAAACATTGAGATAATACAAAGTATCTTCTCTGATCACAATGCCATGAAAGTAGAAATTAACAACAGGAAGAGCAAGGAAAAAAAATTCATTACATGGAAACTAAATAACATCCTGCTTAAGAACCTCTGGGTAATAGAAGAAATCAGAAATGGAATCAAAAAATTCCTAGAATCAAATGAGAATGAAAACACATCATACCAAAATCTTTGGGACACAGCAAAGGCAGTGATCAGAGGTCAATGTATAGCAATAGATGCACACATCAAAAAAGAAGAAAGGGACAGAATCAAAACATTAGCTACACAACTCAAACAAATAGAAGGAGAACAGAAAAAGAAGCCTACAGCCACCAGAAGAAAGAAAAGAATAAAGATCAGAGCATAAATAAATGAAATAGAGAATAGAAAAAAATAGAAAGAATCAACAAAACCAAAAGTTGGTTCTTTGAAAAGATCAACAAACCACTGGCCAGACTGATAGAAAAAAAGCAGGTGAGGATGCAAATAACCCAAATAAGAAATGAGATGAGGGACATTACAATAGATCCAACTGCAATAAAAAGGATCATAACAGAGTATTATGAAAAACTATACTCCAACAAATTTGAAAATCTAGAGGAAATGGACAAATTTCTAGAAACACACTATCTACCCAAACTATCACAAATTGATGTTGAAAATCTGAACAGACCCATAACAAGAGAAGAGATTGAAAAGGTAATTAAAAAACACTCCCAACAAAAAAAATCCCTGGCCCAGATGGCTTCACTGACAGACCAAACATTCAGAGAAGAGCTTACACCAGTACTACTCAAATAATTTTAGAACATAAAAAAGGAAAGTTTACTTCCAAAGTCATTCTATGAAGCCAGTATAATCCTGATATGAAAACCAGGCAAAGATACGACAAACAAAGAAAAGTACAGACCAATATCTCTCATGAATATAAATGCAACAATTCTCAACAAAATTCTATCCAATAGAATTCAGCATCATATAAAAAATATAATACACCACAACCAAGTAGGATTCATACCAGGTATGCAAGGATGGTTCAACATTGGAAAATCAATCAACATAATCCACCACATAAATAAAAGGAAAAGAATCACATGATCATCTCAATCGACACAGAAAAGGCATTCGACAAAGTCCGACACCCATTCCTGATAAGAGCTCTCAATAAAATAGGTAGAGAAGGGAAATTTCCCAATATAATAAAGGGCATCTATGCAAAACCAACAGCCAACATCATTCTAAATGGAGAGAAGCTTAAAACATTCTCCGTGAGAACAGGAATGAGACAAGGATGTCCTTTATCACCACTCCTATTTAATATTGTGCTGGAAGTCCTAGCTAGAGCAGTAAGGCAAGAAAAAGAAATAAAGGCCATCAAGTTGGTAATAAAGAAGTAAAACTCCCTAACTGCAGATGATATGATACTATATATGGAAATCTCAAAAGACTCCATGAGAAAACTACTGGAACTAATAGAAAGATTCAGCAGAGTAGCAGGATAGAAGATAAACATCCCAAAATCAGTTGGATTCCTATATACCGACAAAGAGAACAATGAAAAGAAAATCAGGAAAGTGATATAGCACCTAAAAAAATAAAATACTTAGGAATAAATCTAACCAGGGATGTAAAAGACCTATACAAAGAAAACTACAAAACATTACAGCAAGAAACCAAAAGAGATCTTACATAAATGGAAAAACATACCATGCTCATGTATAGGTAGACTCAACATAGCGAAAATGACAATTCTACCCAAAACAATCTACAAATACAATACAATCCTGATCCAAATACCAACATTCTTTAAAGAGATGGAAAGAATAATCATTAACTTTATATGGAAAGGAAAGAGACCCAGGATAAGTAAAGAATTATTGAAGGGAAAGAATAAAGTAGAAGGACTCGCACTATTTGACCTCAGAAACTACTATACAGCTACAGTAATCAAAACAGCCTGGTACTGGTATGACAGATACATTGACCAGTGGAACAGAATTGAGAACCCAGATGTAAATCCATCCACCTATGGTCACCTGATCTTTGACAAGGGCCCAAAGTCCATAAAATGGGGAAAAGACAGTCTTTTTAACAAATGATGTCGTCTGCAAAAAAAATGAAACAGGACCCATACCTCACACCATGCACGAAAACTAATTCAAAATGGATCAAAGATCTAAATCTAAAACCAAAAACTATAAAGATCATAGAAGAAAAAATAGGATCAATGCTAGAGACCCTAATACACAGCATTAACAGGATATAAACCATAACTAACAACATACAAACTCCAGAAGATAAGCTAGATAACTGGAATCTTCTAAAAATTAAACATTTATGCTCATCAAAAGACTTCACCAAAAGAGTAAAAAGAGAATCTACAGGCAGGGAAAAAATTTTCAGGTATTACAAATCCGACAAACTTTTAATCTCTAAAAGCTACAGGAAAACACAACACCTCTACTACAAAAAGACAAATAATCCAATTAAAAAATGGGCAACGGAAATGAACAGACACTTCACCAAAGAAGACATTCAAGTGTCTAACAGACATATGAGGAAACGCTCACCATCACTAGTCATTAGGGAAATGCAAACAAGTCAATCACAAAAGGACAAATATTGTATGAGACCACTACTATAAAAATTCATGAAAAGGTTTACACACAAAAAGAAACAGTTTTTGATGGTTATGAGGGAGGGGAGGGGTGGGGGTGGAAAAACACTAAATAGATAGTAGGTAAGTGGTAATTATGGTGAACAGTAAGACAGTACACAATTCTGGGGAAGCCAGCACAACTTGTTCAGGGTAAGGTCATGGAAGTTCCACAGACAAACACAAACTCCCTTAGGGACTGAATTGCTGGGCTGAGAGCTGTGGGAACCATGGTCTTGGGGAACATCTAGCTCAATCTGCATAACATAGTTTATAAAGTAAATGTTCTACCTTCTACTTAGGTGAGTAGCATCTAGGGTCTTAAAAGCCTGTGAGTGACCATCTAAGATACGCCACTAGTCTCACTCATTCAGGAGCAAGGGAAAATGAAGAAAACTAAAGATATGAAGGAAATATTAGTCTAAATGACTAATAGACCATGTCTTAGTCTGGGTTCTCTAGAGAAGCAAAACCAGTAAAGCATATAAATATGTAGAGAGAGAGAGGTTTATATCAAGGAAACAGCTCACGTGATTGTAGAGGCTAGAATGTCCCAAGTCCATGGATCAGGGTAGAGGCCTCTCCCAAGTCACGCAGCCGCAGAAGCTGGTGAGTCCAAGATCGACAAGTTGGAGAGCACAGCTCCCGCTCACAGGCTGTGAAGGTTGATGAATTCCAAGATCGGCAGACAAGACCACAAGGTTTCTCCTGATTCACTTAGCTGCAGGGGCTGGCAAACCCAAGATGGGCAGGTCAGGGAGCAGGGCTCCACTCACAGGCTGCAAAGGTCAATGAATCCCAAGTTCGGCAGATAAACTGACAGCTCAAGTCCCAAGAACCAGAGATGAGATGACAGGAGGCGGCCACAGGATCCAGAGTGAGCAAAAAGTCAGAATGTCTGCTTATAGTCAGATGCAGGCCACACTCCCAAGGAGACTCCCTTTCATCTGATTGGCTACTCACAGTACATTCAATCATGGGAATGATCACATTAAAACACTGAGAGTCATGGTCCAGCCAAGGTGACACACATTCTTAACCATCACAGACCACAACTACTATAGCCTTCACCAGACTGAATCCAGTACAACTAACTGGTGCCCAGCTACCACCACTGACTGCTCTGATAGAGCTCACAATAGAGGGTCCCAGACAGAGCTGGAGAAAAATGTAGAACAAAACTCACAAAAAGAGACCAGACTTACTGGCCTGACAGAGGCTTGAGAAACCCCAAGGGTATGGCCCTCAGACACCATTTTAGCCCAGTAATAATATCACTCCGGACATTCACCTTTTAGCCAAAGATTAGACAGATCCATAGGACAAAACAAGAATAAAGGGGCACACCAGCCCAGGGGCAAGGACTAAAAGGCAGGAGATGAAAGGAAAGCTGCTAATAGGGAACCCAAGTTCGAGAAGGGAGAGTACTGACATGTCAAGGGGTTGTTAGCTCATGCTATAAAGCAATATATGTACTGTTTAAAAAAAAAAAAATTGTCACCATTAGCCAGTGCAGGTAGCGTGTGTTTTTGTGTCAGGTGGAAGGGAGGCAGCGAACAAGGAGCTAGATCTGTGAATTTGATACTTGAAAGAATTAGCATTAAAAGTAACATATTTTAATCTTTTGTACATGTTTCTTTGTCTAACCACTGGTGTTTTAATCAAGTATTGAAGACAGCACATTGTTTTCACTCTGCACAATCTAAATTTTTTCATAGTTTTTACTATGACTATCACATCAATATGCCATCAAATCTTAAACTGATGAAAATGCATTCCTTTTAGAAATTATTAGAGTGGAAGTAATTGTTCTTTATGTTCCCTCCTTTCTTTCATATTCATAGTTATGCCACAAGATCAAGACTGAGAGAGGTGTTGGCTTAGTTTCGTTTTACAAGCAATAAGACATATAAATAGGAACTTGATTTTTAAACTCTGTAAACAAAAGTTATATTAGAAGGTAATATTTTAAGCAACAGTGGTAAATTAACACATAAAGGGAGAGAGTTCAGAGGTATTTTTCATAGTATCAGTAACTTCAGTACACAACTGAAAATAAAGTATTATTTCCCTGAATTCATCTATTGCTCTGTCTGTTTTTCTTGACTTTGGCCATGTTTTTGTTGATTTTGTCTGTTTTCCATGATTTTTTCTATTGTTTTCTTGATTTTGTCTGTGTTTTCCTTGATCTCTTTCCTAATCTCTTGCAGAGCCCTAAATTTTAGTCTTATGAATTCTATATCAGGTAGTTCTGCTGCCTTTTCTTCTATCGAAAGGTTATCTGTCTAAGTCTGTATTTTGGTCACTTGCTGGAGGCATCTTGTCCTGCTTTTTTATGTTTAATATTGTCAGCTGTCTCCAAGACATTAAGGTATTATTTTTTATTGATTGATTGTGTGTTCATTTATTTCATCTGCTTCTTTGTTTTGTTTTGAAATGTCAGGGCGAGTGAGTCAGGCATACTTTGCTATTTGCTCATCCGCGGGCATGATAGCTCTCACCACCTTGTCCAGGTGGGCAGAGCAGCAGCAAGCAGAGTGAGCCCACTTCACTGTACACTGGTTTGGTGAGGTGGCTGAGGATGGACTGGGTCAGCAGTGTCTGCCTCCTGATGTTGGTCCAGCCTTGTGGGAGCATTCGCAGCCCCTCACCAAATAGGTGGAGGTGTCAGATGGGGAGTGGTATGGGCTCACTTACACCATTCAGCAGCTGGTCGAGTGGTGGGAGGGGAGGGGAAGTTTAGGCCTGGTGTGGCAGCGGGCCTGAGCCGGGGACACTCTAGTCGTGGCACTACGGTAAGGGCCAGCATGAAGGAGGGGTGGTAAAGGGAGGTGGCACACAGGGTTAGGGGACAGGAAAAAGAAAAAAAAGAGAGAGAGAGAAAGAAAGGAAAAAAAGAAAGGTGGCAGGTGTGGGCAGGTTGGACCTGGGGGCCAGTGGGAGGCAGGGGAGGTCCCATACTGGGCTAGACAGGAGGTAGAAAGCAGCAAGCCAGCTGCTCTCTAGTGAGGCAATGCAGTGCGGTCCGATGGGAAGGAGTGGAGGTGGTATACGGGGCTCGGTTGGAAGGAGAAAGAAAAAGAAAAGGAAAAAAAGACACAGTGGGAGCCAGTGGTTGGGGGAGGGGCACACTCCATGTGACAGTGGGCCAGTAGCTCTCTACCCAAGGCAGGGCAACATGGCCTGCAGGAAAGAATGGGGTTGGTGAACAGGGCTAAGTGGGAGGGAAAAAGAAAAGGAGGAAAAAAATGGTGTGGCAGAAGCAAGTATGTGGGGGCGGGACAGACTTGTGTTGATAGCAGACTAGTAGCTCTCTAGTCAAGCGGCATGGTGTGGCCCATTGGGAAGGGGTGGTGGTGGCCTATAGGGCTAGGCAAGAGTGAGAAAGAAAAGGAAGAAAGGACAAAGAAAAAAATGGCACGATAGTAGCTGGCAGGTGGGGGAGGTGTGGGGAAGGGATCATGGTGGGCTGGTAGCTCTCTAGCCGAGTTGTGCTGCATGACCCATCAGGAAGGGGTAGAGGTTGCATACCAGCTAGATGGGAGCAAGAAAGAAAAGGAAAAAAAATTGCACATCAGGAGCCAGCATGTGGGAGAAGGGTGGACCCAGAGTGGTGTCAGGCAGTAGCTCTCTAGCCAAGTTGTGTGGCGTGACCTGTCGGGACGGGGTGAAGGTGGCTAATGGGGTTTGATGTGAGGGAGAAATAAAAGGCGGAAAGGGAAAGAAAATGGCACAGCAGGAGCTGATGAATCAGAGCAGGGCAGACCCGGGGTGATGGCGGGCAGGTATTTCTCTAGCTAAACGATGCATCATGGCCCATCAGGAAGGTGTGGGGGTGGCTTACGGGATAGGTGGGTGGGAGAAAGGAAAGGTAGAAAGGGAAAAGAAAAACATGGCAGGGCAGTATCCAGAGGTGAGATGGACCCAGGGTGATGGTGGGCCAGTAGCTCTCTAGCCAAGTGGTGCAGCATGACCCCTCAGGAAGGAGTAGGGTGGCATACTGGGAAGAAGGGTGAGGGGTGGAAAAGCATGTTTCTCTGGTTACCAGGTGCTCTGTCTCCTGTTAGGAGCTCCATGAAGTTGCCTTCCCATACTCTCTGTCTGAGGTCATTGCTCGCTTTGCTCCAAGATGGTGAGGTTATGCCCTGTTAGTTGCCAAGAGACCTCCATTCTGTATCTCTCCTTTTCTCTGTTTTCTTTCAGTTTCTTCTTCCATTCGGTGTTTGATCTAGTCCTTTATCCTTTAATTTTATGCTTAGGAATCCAAGACTGATGTTTGTTTTTCGGGTCTTTGTTGTAGTGGGACTGCTTGATGCATCTGTCTAAGGCACCATCTTGGCTTTGCCTCTGTATCTTTATCTTAATGACATATTTTATAGAGTTTATGAATAAAAGACTTGATTCACAGTGGTTTAACAAGTGTATATTTCTTGAGCTAATTAGTGGATCTTCATAAATCTAGAGTGAGGTTTTATCAAGTAATCTTGAATTATTTCTGTTCAAAAATTCTTTCAGTGATAACTTAAGTCAGCAATAATAATAAAACTTCCATATGATCAAAAACATGAAGGATTCGCTAATACCGGAACATCCACAAACATGCTTAAACTAATTTTTATTACATAGAAATATAGGATAAAACCAAAACCCTAAAATGTAAAAATAAAATAAAATAAAAAGATGTGAAATATAAAATGATGCAAACTGGAGAGGAATAGTCAGAGAGATAAAAGAAGATGAAGGAGAAATACACAGAACAAGAATAGGGGACATCTGGCTTAGTCGCAACTCACGTAGAAATGGAGACCCCTGCTGGTGCAAGTGGTTAATGTGCTCAGCTGCTAAATGGATAGTTGGCAGTTCGAGTCCACCCAAGGCATGGCAATCTACTTCCAGAAAATTCACCATTGAAAACATTACTGATTACTGTTACACTCTGACACACATGGGATCCCACGAGATGACAACTGGTTCATAAGGAAAAAACAACAAAACAAAACTCATGGTTTCTTTTGACTGCAAGATTAAGAGGCATTGTGTAAAAAACCTTCAGACTTACATACCTTAAAAGAAGTATAACTATCAGGTAACTTGGAGGTGATGGCAGCCCTATGTGTTACAAAATAGAACTGCTCCATATGGTTTTCATAGCTGTAATCTTTATGGAAGCAGATCACCAGGCCTTTCTTCCCCAGCACCACACCGCGAGTTAGAACCACCAACCTTTAGGTTAGTAGTCGAGTGCAAACCATTGACTCAAAAATAACAAGTTCATTTTTTGGTTTTTCAGCAGTAGTATTTTAACTGGATAGATCGAATCTAGTCTGATGTAAAATCTTAGCAATGGATTTTTTTTCTTTTTTTTTAAACAGAGACACTAACAAGATAGTGGAACAAGAGAAAGAATGAAATAATAGAATACACATCCCTAGGACTATATTTTAATCACCAGTTCTATCCTATACCCCGTGTAATTTAGCTATGATATTCTTTCAAGGAATGAAATGTGACTTCTCTAGATTTATTCTTACCGTGATAATCTGTAATTTATGGCATAACACATTTTTGAAACTCAAGAAAAAAAGTATACTTCTAAGCATATAACAAATAGTCTTGGCTACCTTATTATATGACTAAAATAGATATGGTTGTTTTGTAATTTTTCTTACCTGAATTTATGTTTCATTTGTTTCTGACTGGAATTTCTAATGAAAAATAAGAATGTTGAATCCAGAAATGAGAAGACTAGGGATAATATTGTATTCACCTTTTTTTTAAATGTTGAAAGGATGCTATTTAGAGGATGAAATAGAGATACTCAGTATAGCAGAATTTTGGGTAGAAGTTCTGACAATCAGGTACTTGTAAATTACAGAGGGAATGATTTTAGTATAATATAAACGAAAAGAAAGTTTTCTAAAAAGAAGTCTCGTCTGAAATAACTTTGTGAGTATCCCAAACGTATGCAACAAGTGAAGAAATCATACTTGGTTTTTGCTCCTCACACGGTCCTCATGGGATGACCCTGGAATTTGCCCGTGTTATGAAATAATAATTGGCTTATTTTCAACCCTTCCTCAGAGGGACCCTTTCCTCCAAAATTCTGAAAAACCTTATGCTGCAATACTCTGTAATAGTTTCATGGGGTTGGAAATAAGCAAGACTACCATGGATTCTGGCTGCTCCTGTTTTTGTTGATCATTGGGGATCAGGAACTCTTGCTGCTCTTCTTAAATTTCCATTTGCTCCTATCTTCATTCTAAGGCCTGTAGAATGCCAGCATGGAGGCAAGAGAATTTCATGCACTTTGATTTCATTGATTTATTGGCACTTATTTCACCTTTGGTAAAGAAATACCCATAATTATCTAAGAGAACTAAAGAGATTCCTAGTCTATCATCCTCACCCTATGTTCAGGAAGACAGATACAACAGCTTTAAAAAATTATATTAAAGAAAGATCAAACTTTCATAACGGGTAAAGGAAACTTATAGACCTATAATGGTCATGCCACTGGGAAGCCCTGGATGCTCATGGTTAAGCACTTGGCTACTAATCAAAAGGTTGGTGGTTTGAAACCACCAGCTGCTCTGCAGGATAAAGATGTGGCAGTCTGCTTCTGTAAAGATTTACAGCCTTGGGAACCAAATGGGGCAGTTCTACTCTATACTATAGGGTCACTATGAGTTGGAATAGACCTGACGGTGATAGGTTTGATAACGCCACTAGCAACGAACATGGGCATACAATGCTTAGGAAGGATGTTATTTTCTTGGGGATTAAACATATTTGACTTTTTAAATTTAGACATAGTTTGTATTTCTTATATATATCTTTTTCCTAGAACAAAATTTTAAAAAAAGGATCTCTCCAGTTTCATGTGAAACAGATTCCCAAGGCAGAAAAATATAAATTCAGGTAAGAAAAATTACAAAACAACCATATCTATTTTAGTCATATAATAAGGCAGCCAAGACTATTTATTATGTGCTCAAAAGTATATTTTTTGTCTTGAGTTTCAAAAATGTGCTGTGCCATAAATTACAGATTATCAGGGTGAGAATAAATCTGGACAATTCACATTTCATTGCATGAAGGAATATCATGGCTAAATCACATGGAGTATAGGACAGAGGTAGTGATTAAAATAGAGTCCTAGGGATGTGTAACGCATTGCCTTTGAGTCGATTACAACTCATGGTGCCCTAAACCCTGGTGGCGCAGTGGTTAAGAGCTACGGCTGCTAACCAAAAAGTTGGCAGTTCGAATCCACCAGGGTTCAAAACTGTATGGGGCAGTTCTACTCTGTCCTATAGGGTCGCTATGAGTTGGAATTGACTCAACGGCAACAGGTATATAGGGATGTGTGTTCCGTTATTTCATTCTTTCTCTCTTGTTCCACTGCTTAGAAAATTTCATAACCAGAAAAGTATTCCATTATTTATAATCAATTATTTCATAAATTATACTATTTATAATTCTTTTATGAATGTATGACTTATGGAAAACTCCTACTTGCCCTTTAACGTTATGTATATTTGTCCTCACTTTGAAGTGATTGAACAAACCCTTAACCGCAACAAATTCTTCATCACAGTCATCTTCACTTGCTGCATGTGCAGATTTTAAATCATTGAAAAGACTTCAAATCTTTTTTTTCCACTAAAATAACACTAAATAAGAACCATAAGCACCTGTTCAGACTTATCGACAAATTCTTGAGGACACTCTCATTTTTCTGAACCAAAAATTGTGACACGATATGGCCAAAATATACGCGGACCATGTAAAATCAGGTTTGTTCTCACAAGCCTGCCTATATGAAAGTTGTCATGCTTATAGACCCCCTAGCTACAAGTTTGATTATCTAAGTTGCTCTTCAAAAGTCTAGCATTTAAAAAAAAAAAAAATTCTGTAAAATGCTGGCATTGGGATCTTTATTTATTCCTGGTGATTTAGGAATGAATTAAAGTAGTTATAATATTGTAATAAAAATTTCATAGCATATATCACAGTATGTCATAAGTAAGCATTCAGTTCTTTTTTGTCTTCATATTCAGTGCCAAACACAACACTGGCACAGAGTAGATAATAAATATTTACAAAGCGTATCAACGGAGGACAGGTGGTGCAGTGGTTAAGAGCTACAGCTGCTAACCAGAAGATCAGCAGTTCAAATCCACCAGCCGCTCCCTGGAAACCCTGTGGGGCAGTTCTATTCTACTCTGTCCTATAGGGTTGCTATGAGTCAACATTGACTCGATGGCAACAAGTTTGGTTTTCTGGTTTTTTCAGCACGTTAGTGGAGGATGAGACAGACGGAAATGGATTATCCTTGAAAAAGTATTGTTAATTTCATTTATGTAAAGTTGAAAAAGTAGCCTTTATTTGATTTAAACCTAAGATTTCATCCTCTTCTTCTTTCTCCTGCTCCAACATCATCGCCTCCTCCTCCTCATTTTCTTTTTAAATAAGATCAACAGACAAGGCCTATTAAGTTTGTGACATGTTACAGAAGTAAGAAATGTGTGTGGAGGGATTTTAGCATATCTTAAAAGACTTTCCTATGACACTTGGTTTAAATGCCACAAAAGAAGAAAAGAAGTGGCAGGGTTGTCCTGCCTTGCTAGACTGACAATGGATATGTTGTTTCATAGGAAAAAACAAAAACATAAACCTAGAAATAATCTAAATAACCGAAATTGTTTTGGTTGTTTAGCATGTCAACCAAAAACAAATACGTTAACTTGTACGCTTCGAGGAAATCGTACTTATTCTTAAAACAACTAAGTTTTTAATCATCAGACGAATAGTTTAATAAAATTTGTTCTCTAATCTTTTATGTACTAAACTTCTTAGATTTGTGCCTTACTTTGAAGCTTCTAGTTTTTTCTCAACTTCAGAATGGTTTGAGATGATGGGGATTTTTTTACACTTTTATTTAGAGAAAAGTAGGATCAATAAACCGTATAGGATAAGGAGAAATATAAAGGTATCACTCACATTTTACTTTCACACTTAAATAAAATTAGACTAATTCCAGAAGCTGAAGATTGGCTCTGCTTTAAAGTAAGACAATTAACTCTTTGGTATTTATTTGTAGCTCTAAGAGTTTTTATTGGTGAAAAGTTCATGTTGCCTCAGAATGTACTTTTAGTTTCATTTTCTTGTATTTATTAATTTTTACTAGTGCATCGGAGCAAAGTGTTATTAGAGAGAAAAATGGATATTAAAATAAGTTAAAATTTAAGAAAGTATCTTCTTAGTGTTAGAAGTTTATTAGATTTTAATTTCAAATTATCATTTCTATCCCAAATGGCAGTCATAAACCATCTCAAATGACGAGATAAAGAGAGCTAAAAATATATCAAACTATGTTTTATTGAAAATAACACTAGACTTGAAAACAATTTGGATTTGACTGACTTTGAGTCCAAATTCCGTCTTTAACTAATTGTATTACCTTACAAAAGTCAAAATACTTCTCATCTTTAATTTGCTCTTGTGAGGCACAAACGGAATGTGAATGGAAGTATTATGTCAACTGTAAAGTCTTCTATAATGTGAAGTGTTACTTGTGAGACTAGGGAAAGAGTGGAAAGTTTATTTGTTGACTTTCTCTTATACTTTCAAGCAAAACTTTGCCATGGGTGACAAGGGAGGGGACAACCCCTTGGAGATGACTGCCTTCATTCTTGTAGGCATCATGTTCCGTCCAGAGCTCCACAGTCTCCTCTTCCCACTGTTCCTGATTGTTTATGGCACGGTCCTTCTGGAGAACCTTACCGTGACTGGCATCATTGTGACTGATCCCTGCCTGAACACACTAACGTATTTCTTTCTTGGCAGCCTCTCTGTTATTGACGTCTCCTACTCCACTGTTGCTGCACCCAAAGCCACGGTCAATATCCTTTCTCACATAAAGACCATATCCTTTACAGGCTGTGTGGCTCAGCTGTTCTTTTATGTTCTCTGTTCTGGCATCCATGGCCAATGACTGCTTCATTGCCATGTGCAACCCATTCCTGTACACTGTCCATATGTCAAGAAGCCTTTGTATTCTGTTGGTGGTTGCTTCCTACCTCTGTGGCTGGGTTAGTTCCATTATTCAAATCAGTGTAGCATTCTCCATGTCTTTCTGTGCTCTGGAGTCATTGATTACTTCTATTGTAATTCTAATCCAGTTGAGAAGATCTATTGTTCCGATATCTTTATCAATAAGATGGCGTCACTTAGTTTGGCTGTAATCATTATTATACCCACAATAATTGTTATTATAGTATCTTACATGCATATTTTGTTCATAGTCTAAAAAATCCACTCCAGTGAAGGAAGGAAGAAAGTCTTCTCTACTTGTAGCTCCAACATGGGTGTTGTGTGTTTGCTCTATGGTACTATCTCCTTTGTGTACATTGTTGTTATTATTTTTGTTAGGTACCATCAAGTAAGTTCTGACTCATAGTGATCCTATGTACAACAGAACGAAACACTGCCCAGTCCTGTGCCATCCTCGCAATTGTTATGTTTGAGCCCATTGTTGTAGCCCCTATGTCAGTCCATCCTGTTGAGGGACTTCTTACACCCCTAAAGAAACCTAAACTTCATAAAGTCGCCTCAGCATGTTACATTTTGTTCAAACTCATGTTGAATACTTTAGTCCACTCTCTAAGAACTAAGAATGTTAAAGATGCCATGAGAAAAGTCCAGTGGAAGAAAAAATTTTTACTCTAAATCCACCTCCATTTATTTTACTGATTCTTACATCAATTGATTTTCGCTGCCTGGTCTTCTAGACTTAGGCTTTTAAAGCTCGGGTTTATTTAAAAACTTCTTAAATTTTCTTTTACACAGCATTAAAAATTTGCTAAAATGCTTCCTCCAAATAATTTATTCACACTTTTTAAAGACAATGTTAAATCTGAAACTTCTAGACACACATGAATACTTGCAGCATTTTTATAAGCAGTTATATATCTCTCAATCTCCAAGTAATAATATTTTATGGAAGTAGGGGAGTATAGAATTTTATTGTTTCTCTTCTCTGTGTGCCTAAGTAAAATTTAGATAGAGAAAACACTTTGTGTAATGATTAACTTGGAAACTGTTTTCCAACTGGTGTATATGCAGTTGACGCTCAGTCTAAATGCTAGCTTTGGGTTGTGTTTTTGACGGCATGTCAAAGATGTGAGAGAATGTGTATATGATAAAGAGGAAATGAGTAGGAAAAATCACCAGGGTTCTCTTTGTTGAATTAAAGGAGCAAAGAAGAAGAAACTTGGGAAAATTGCATTCACTTGGTTAACATTTTGTTTGGTGTTCTTTGAATGGAGAGTCGTGCCTGCTTTGCTCTCATACAGTGAAAACAT
This sequence comes from Trichechus manatus latirostris, assembly GCF_000243295.1. Lineage (NCBI taxonomy): Eukaryota > Metazoa > Chordata > Mammalia > Sirenia > Trichechidae > Trichechus > Trichechus manatus. Next base: position 21,429,243 of record NW_004443963.1, read on the forward strand.
CTCATAATCTCATGATGTTTTTCAGCTCATGCTCTCTATCTTTTGGATAATGCAAATTGTTGGTAGTGAACATACAGTTAGTGAAAACATCATATTAAAATGAAGTCAGCTAAAAAATCTCAGTTAAAAATATCACCATGCCTTACGATGACCCCTGTAACAGTTGGATCATACCTGCGCGTGTGTTTGTCTTTGTATGTGTGTGTGTATTGATGTGATTACAGGGTAATTTGAAAATGTGTTATTTCTGATAAAACTCAACATCAGTTGAGAGGAGAAGTTGGTTAAGGCAGCATCTTACAGGTTTCAAGGAAAGCCAGGTTCCAGAGAAATTTATGGCAGGGTCACCATTTTTGCAAGTAATGTAGGCAATGCTTCTGTAAACATTACAGTTTACGATGCTTAAGTCTAGATGATATCAACTGTAGACAAAAATTAAATATAAAATATAATTGCCAGTTTTGTCCATACATTTGGCATCGTGAAAACTTAAAGCATAGATCCTCAAATAAGTCTTCTTTTTTTTTTCTTTTTTTCCCCCCATTTTGGTTTAGATAGCAAAGACTCTTGATGAATACGCATTGGCGTATATCTTTGTGGGTTAATATTTATCAGGCTGAGGAATTTCAGGAATAATTATTCTTACTTAAGAGATAGAGATGCTAACTGATTTATTAAATCACAATTATATTTATACCCTTCTCTACAAATATTTCAAGCTACTATTTTTCTTGATACTAACTTAATTCAGTAAAATACCATTTGAGAACAAAACAGAATCCAAGTCAGCTTGGGAAAGTGATCTTTGGTGCTGATTATTATTCCGAAAAATACTTTTTTGAGTGTAAGTGTTACTCTTTTATACTGAATGCCCATTAGTCTTAGACTGTTGCTCTTTGATAACAGCCACCAAGTATGGGTTATTAAGCACTATGGGGAAAAGGCAATAAAATGTCAGATAAGAATACAACCTAACTCCATTTGCTTTAATTTTTTGGTCTGGTGGATTGTATTTTCTATTCCGTAGCCATAACAGATTACATTATTTCAACGTCTAACATCACATGTGGCATTGCTTAAACCACTCCAGATGTCTGAAGGAATCTGAATAAGTTTATAACCAAGGCAGAATGTTCTCAAAGCATCAAAGCTATCTCTTATTTTCTTTTATAATTGCATAAACCTTTCCCTTGGTAAATAGTTTCTTCACTCACAATCTCTGTTTGGAATCTAGTGCCTAATTTATAACATACTTGTTACTTGTGCCATCAAGATTCCATCTTTCCAGCCCTTTGTTGGCCTTCTTGACAAAGTGTTTTTCTTTTCAGTGATGCATGAGTTGCTTTTGAAAGGCTGCTACATTAAAGAGAGTTTGAAGATTACATTCTGCATCATGTATATACCATAAACTGTTGTTTATAAGGGACCTTAAAAACTTCACACAAAAGTCCATGGGGAAAAGCTGTTTTAGTAAAGTGATGTGATCTTGAGAGGCCAAAGATTTCACCAGATATCTCAAACACTCTTAACTTATTTGTCCTACATTGTTTCATCTTCCCATTACAATTTTTGGACTTGCACATATATGAATTGTTCTGTAATATCGTATGCTTTATATTTTAATTGTATGTATTCTTGGTATTTACCTAATATTTGGATATTGATGCACAACTTTGTTGAGGTCTTTTATAATAATATTTGTTACTTCTAGGATGCTAAGATTCTCTGAAGAAGCCCTGGGAGGGGTTTCTTAAGGCTAACATAAGGACTGGTTGTCTAAACCCACAAGTAGCTCCATGGGAAAAAAGGCCTGGCAATTTGCTCCCATAAAGATTACAGCCTAGGAAACTATAGCAGCTGTTGCACACTGTCCTATAGTGCACTATAAGTTGGAACTGCCTTGATGGCACACAAAACAAAAAGTAGTTTTTAAATTCAGTTATGTTCTTTATATTCATTGGTACTCAATTATTCCTCACCTAGACTAGTGAAGGCCCCCATATCGCCAAACTGAGATAACCTGAATTGTTAACCAAATATCAATTATTTGTGCTCACTTCCAACCACTGCTTCATGATATTGAAGTTATTCTGTAAATCATGGGTGGGAAATGTATAGAGAAATGGTACTTGTAAATGTGGGAATGCATTGGGGTGGAAAGACATTGCAATAGACTCAAAGACAAAAGACCTGATTCTACTAAGTGATGGAATTAGGAAATGAAACTAACCTTTGAATTCATTATCAGTTGAAATTGGCTTCAATTTATTTACAGTATCTCAATAAGGCTAACATTAGTAACAATTACAAAAAGATTTAAATCCTAACACTGTATGGGATTATGTGTAACATTAGGCTCAAAGCCAAGAGTTTGTTTATTTTGCCTTGTGCCTCTCAGCAGGTCTCTGCCGTGGGTGACAGGGAAACAAGCAATCACTCAGAAGTGACTGACTTCATTCTTGTAGGCTTCAGGGTCCGCCCAGAGCTGCATATCTCCTCTTCCTGCTATTTCTGCTTGTATATTCCATGATCCTTCTAGGGAACATTGGGATGATGGTCATTATCATGACTGATCCCTGGCTGAACACACCAATGTATTTTTTCCTAGGCAACCTCTCCTTCATTGATCTCTTCTATTCATCTGTGATTGCACCCAAGGCTATGATCAACTTCTGGTCTGAGAGCAAGTCTATCTTCTTTGCAGGCTGTGCGACTCAGCTCTTTCTCTTTGCCCTCTTTATTGTGACTGAGGGATTTCTCCTGGCAGCCATGGCTTATGACCGCTTCATTGCCATCTGCAATCCACTCCTCTACTCTGTTCAGATGTCAACACATCTCTGCACTCAGTTGGTGGCTGGTTCCTATTTCTGTGGCTGCATCAGCTCAGTTCTTCTGACCAGCATAACTTTCACCTTGCCCTTTGGTACTTCTCAAGCCATTGACCATTTCTACTGTGATAGTCGCCCACTTCAGAGGATTTTGTGTTCTGATCTCTATTTCTATAAAATAGTGTTTTTTTCTTTATCCAGCAGCATCGTCTTGCCTACCATCATAGTCATTATTGTTTCTTACATGTATATTGTGTCTACAGTTCTCAAGATTCGCTCTACTGAGGGACGTAAGAAGGCCTTGTCCACTTGCAGCTCTCACCTGGGAGTCGTGAGTGTGCTGTATGGTGCTGTCTTTTTTATGTATCTCACTCCTGACAGATTTCCTGAGCTGAGTAAAGTGGCCTCTTTATGTTACACCCTAGTCACCCCTATGTTGAATCCTTTGATTTACTCTCTGAGAAACAAAGATGTCAAAGAAGTTCTGAGAAAGATCCTGAAGAAAAAAATAGTTGTATTTAATTCTTTTTTAACAGTGATATAGATGAAAGTTTTGGATAGTGACAATAATTTAGTGAAGCACTGAGGCAAAGAATGTTCCCATTGATGTTGGAAATATTTAGGTTAAAGAGTTTATTTATTTTGATTCTGTGTGCTTACCTCTGAGAAATATATTTGGGCTATATTTTCTGTAGTTATTGATTTTGAAGTGACTTTCTATGTATTTCATAATTTTGGGTAAAGATAATAATTGTCATTTTTTTAATGAAAATATATTTTCTACATTGCACCTATCTTCCTGATGATGTTTGAGATGTATTAATTTTCTTGAGTTAGAAATATGTAATGTGTTTGAAATGTTATAGGCAGAGGCAACAAAAGTTGATGTAATAAGCAAAGGAAACAAAATCTTAGCTTTATTTAATAAATATTTTTCAGTGTGTAGTGAGAACTTGATACTTTTCACTGAACAGAGTCATAAAGGTGACTTGGTGAGTCTCCCTTATTTCCAGAAGCTGAATGACTGACACTATTTATTTCATGGTTTCTCTGGCTTCATTTGTCATTATTTTGTCCCCCATCTAAATATTTATTAGATCAATAAAATATTCAATAAATATAAAAAAATAAATAGCCAATAAAATGAAAGCTACTTTGAAAATAAACAGAAAGTCAAGATAATCAATTTTTGTTATATATGCCTTTGTGAGTATTTATCCATCAAATTAATATTTATTGAATTCTAATACCTTCTTGGCCCTATGATAAATAGGTATATAGGTATATAGGCCCTAAAACCAAACCAAACTTGTTGCCATCGAGTCAATTCCAACTCATAGCGACCCTACAGGGCAGAGTAGAACTGCCTCATAGGGTTTCCAAGGAGTGACTGGTGGATTGGAATGGCTGACCTTTTGGTTAGCGGCCATATGCTTAACCACTGAGCCACCGGGGCCTCATATAGGCCCTGGGTATAAATAATTTCCATACTTATGAAACTCACAGTCAAATAAGAGAGACAACTTGTTAAACAGAGACCTAAAATGTTGTGTAGTTAACACAGTGAATAAAGACATGTATAGAGATACAAACGGAGCCTCTAAATGCAAGTGGTCATAATGGTCAGCGAAAACTTCCTAAGCACATTTTTTTAAATGGATAGAAATGAGTCAGATGAAACAGGTTTTCCATGCAAAGAGAAATAAAGGATTATGTGATGTACTGCATGAAGTTTAATAACTTATTTTTAATGGACAAGGCAGGGAGTGACCGATGAGATTTAAAAGGAAAACCTTGGAAATTATGGATGCCTACATGTCAAGCAATGGATGATAGCCTTTATTCTGACGAAAGCAGAAAATAATGGCGATTTTTTTTTTAAAGTAGTAATTAGAGCTATTTGGCATTTACAAAAATTACACTGGTAGCTCTGTAGAAAATAAATATTAATAGATGAGAGACCTAGAAAATGTTGTGGGAGTCCAAGAAAGAGGTGAGAATGGCTTTAACGGTGGAAGTTGTGTTAGAGGTAAATGAAGGGGGAGAATATGTTAAAAATAGCAAGTAAACTAACTGAATATATTAATTGATTATCTGATGAAATAAGAATAAGGTTAAAGTAAATAGTGACTTCTAATGTTTGAGCACCAATGACAAAGGAAATGCTACCCTATAAATTGGGAGAGAAAACATAAGAGTAATAAAAGTTAATAGTTGAGAGAACAAGCTCAGCAGCCAGACTATTTTTAAATTTGTTTTGGCTCATGTCATTTTGGGAGAGTTACATAATATACTTACTTGTTGATTTCCTCATAGAAAATGGGATGCATAATAGTGTCTACCACATAAGAAATATTTGAAGGATTAAACGATATAAATTTCTTACAAACTTGTTAAATTCATATATTTAACTAATACCGGATTTGTTCTTTCCTCACTCCTTGATACTATATCATGTCCACAAAATCTGAAAGATGCTTACAATAATTTCCTTAGCCCACTTCACTTGATTCTCTACCACGGAGCATCCTCAGTTCTCCAGACTTACTTATGTTTTCATTTCAATAGATAAATCTTGAGAAACTATTTACTGTATTATTTCAGGGTTTATCTTTTTAAGCTGAGAAGTACCATAGTTTTACCCAAATAAAGTATACCTTGCCAGCTGCTCCCTCCCCCCAGGGGTTTTTTCATAAGCACTGCTATGCCAATTTTTAAAAATATATTACAGTAAAGAAAAAAAATTAGGATAGAGTGCTTATGAAAATACCTTGTGGAGGAGAGAGTGGTTGGCAAACACACACAGAAGGTGCCTGTTATTTGCATAAAAATACTGTATTAGAATAGATTGAAAGTGAGAAAAAAGGAACAGTGCCCCAATTAGATGGAAAATAGCATCTTATCATCAAACACTATATCTATTTATCTCTCAACTCATTTTTTAAAGAATAACCCTCTCTTTTACCTTAACTAATTTCTAGTCCTTCATTCATGTTTTAATACAGAATACTAGAGAAAATGGAGGACTCACTAGGTTACAAATAAAGCATTGGTCATGACACAACATTTGAGAAGATTTTCAGGTAAGTGGTCACTGTGCTAAGGTGGTGTATTTTCTTTCACCTAAGATGGAGAAAAAAGATGTTTAGGTTAGAAAGAGACATATTTCCTAATTTGCCTCCAGGAGATAAAATGCAGACCCCTTCACCCAACACTCTGAGACCTAGAATGAAGCAAGCATTCAACAAAAGAAACTCCTAATTCTGTATAATTCCAGTCCACCCGAGTCCCAAGCACAGGTCTTTATCCACCGGATATTAGCAGTCTTACATTAAACCAAGAAAAAAGGAATTTAACAATGGGATGACTATTGGGAAGAAAAATATTCTTCTATATTTTCCTTTAACCATGTGCTGCAAACCCCCATCTGACAAACACCACACACACACACACACACACACACATATAAATACAAACACAGTTTCTTTCTCTCTCTCTCACACACACACACACACACACACACACATCAAGAACACGGGACTTACTCTCCCCCGTTTTCAGCCAAGGGATACAATATCTCCCCAAGAGAAACAGACCACCAGCATTTCTTATTCTCTCTAGCTCTGTGTTGCAGGAGCTCTATTCCAGGCAAAAGTACCCAAAAGGTATGGGGATCTCTTACCCTACCCAGCCCTCGTTTGTAAGTTGGAAGCTCTACTTGAGGCATGACAGGCCAAGAGTACTGGAGCTCCATTCACTCTTACCCCAGCTCAGTCATAAGGTAGAGGTTCCATGCCAAGAGAGGCAAGGTGAGATGATTAGAGGCTACCTATCCCATCTAGCAACTACATCTTATAGCAGGGGTGTGCTAAATACAGGGCAATGTGGCTTAATCATAATTTTAGCAATGGTTAAAACCATGAGGCAGGAGATCGACAGGGAGATAGAAGACTTGAACGACACTATAAACCTACTAAGCCTAACAGACACCTATAAAACATTTCACCCAACAACACCATAATACATATTCTTCTCAAGTGAACTTGGGACATTCTCCAGAGTAGTCAATATGCTAGGACCTAAAACAGGCCTTAGCAAATTTCAAAGGATTAAATTCATATAAAGTATACTATCCAGACACATGAAGTTAGAAATCAGTAACAACAACAACAACAACAAAAAAGTGGGTAATTCATGAATATGTGGAAAGTAACGCACTTTTAAATGAATGGATCAAGTGGTTCAAATTTGGGTGGAACAGGTCAAGGGATCCCAAATGGGATGAATAAGTCAGAAGAGAAATAAGAAAACACTTTCATAGGAATGAAAATGAAGACACTACATACTAAAATTTATAGGATGCAGCTAAATCAGTGCTAAGAGGGAAATCTACGATAGTAAATGCCTGCACGAAAAAAGAACAAAACACAACTCTACAACCTAAACTCCAACAATAAGATACTGAAAAGATAAGATCAAAACTAAATCTAAAGCAACCAGAAGGAAGGAAATAATAAAGATTATATTGGAAATTAGTAACATAAAGAAGAGAAATACAATAGAAGTAATCAATGAAACCAACAGTTGGTTCTTTGAAAAAATTACAAAAACTGACAAATCTTTAGCTAGTCTGACCAAGAAAAAGAGAAAGACAACTCAAATTACTGTAATCTGCAATGAAAGAAGAGACTTCACTGCCAAGCTTAGAAAAATAAATAGAATTAAAAGTAATACTATGAACACCAATATGCCAACAAATTAGATAACTTAGACACATTTCTAGAGAGACACGAACTACTGAAACTGACTCAAGAGGAAATAGAAAATCTGAAAAGACATATAACAAGTATAGAGATTGAATTAATAATTGACAAACATCCCACAAAGAATAGCTCAGGCAAGATGGTTTTACTGGTAAATTTTCGCAAACGTTTAAAGAAGAATTAACACCAATCAACAAATTCTTCCAAAAAGTAAAGAAAGAAGGCACCCTCCCAACTCAATCTATGAGAGCTGTATTACCCTGATACTCAGAACAGACAAAAAATCACAAAAAAGAAAACTATGGATCAATATTACTTATGACTATAGATGCAAAAATACCAGCAAACTAAATGTAGCAACATATAAAAAAAATTATACACCATGAGCAAGTGGGATTAATCCAAGGAATGTAAGGTGGTTTTAATATCCAGAAATAAAATATTGTAATATACAGTATGTTGTGAGGTGGAAGGAGTTTGGGACGAATCAGAGAAAATGAAATCACCATGAGATCACAGTGTCTCTCAACCAGCTGGTTAGCATGAGTCAGGATGGACTCAGTGGCAACTAACAACAACACACTGACAGATGCATAGCTGGAACATTCCATCGCAACAGGAGACCTTCCAGAAACAAGTGGCCAAGGAAGGCACCAGAATAAGAAAAGACAAAGGAACAGTCAGTGAAGAGAAGAGAAAAAGGGTGAGTGGAGGGCATACTTGGTCTGTGAGCCTAGGAAATCTGCCTCTGTATCAAGGTGGGGAGTCTGTGGGTCAGATTTCAAGGAGCATCAGTAGCTTGGATTCCTTATAATCACAGGACTTTATCTTATCCTTGTCTTGCAGATGTTGGATGAAGTTACATGGAGTATGTAAAGCTTTGTGGGGTATATAAAAAGCCCCACAAAACTGTGGCTAAAAATCTGCTTATTTGGACTATTTTTAAAACAACTGGATGTGTAAACATTTGACTTTGGTGCTGGTAGACAAAAAGGCTTTGGTTTGCCCTGAACAAGTAAAAAACCTGGGGCTAATACACAGAGGCTATTTTTTGCTCATTTATGTAACATTATATCTGTAGTTTAAAAAGGAAGATGTAAAGCTCCCTGTTTTACTTCTTGATTACAAAAGTATCAAAGTAACACCTTGTATATAAGAAATACCGAGGAATTCATTTTAAAAAGTATTAGAACTAAAGAGTTCAGCAAGGTTGCCAGATATAAAATCAATATACAAAAATCAATTGTATTTTATACATTTGAAATGAAAAATCTGATAATTAAATCAAGAAAACAATTTCATTTGCAATAGCATCAAAAGAATCAAATAATAGTGTTGTTAGGTGCGTTCCAGTCACTTCTGACTCATAGTGACTCTATGTACAACAGAATGAAACACTGCCTGGGTCGTGTGCAATCCTCACAATCGTTGTTATGCTTGAGTCCATTGTTGCAGCCACTCTGTCAATCCATCTCGTTGGAAGTCTACCTCTTTCTTGGTGACTCTCCTCTACCAAGCATGATGTCCTTCTCCAGGGACTGATCCCTCCTGATAACATGTCCAAAGGATGTGAGACAAAGTCACACTATCCTAGCTCTAAGGAGCATTCTGGCTACACTTCTTCCAAGACAGATTTGTTCATTCTTTTGGCAGTCCATGCAATAGTCAATATTCTTTGCCAACACCATAATTCAAAGAAGTCAATTCTTCTTCGGTCTTTACTCATTGCCCAGCTTTCACATGCATATGAGGTGATTGAAAAAACCATGGCTTGATTCATGTGCACCTTAGACTTTAAAGTGACATCTTTGCTTTTTAACATTTTAAAGAGATCTTTTGTAGCAGATTTGCCCAGTGCAATGCTTCATTTGATTACTTGACTGCTGCTTCCATGGGTGTTGTATGTGGCTCCAAGTAAAATGAAATCCTTTACAACCTCAACATTTTCTCCATTTATCATGATGATCCTTATCGGTCCAGCTGTGGGGATTTTTCTTTTCTTTATGTTGAGGTGTAATCCATACTGTAGACTGTAGTCTTTGATCTTCATCAGTAAGTGCTTCAAGTCCTCTTCACTTTCAGCAAGCAAGGTTGTGTCATCTGCATATCGCAGGTTATTAATGAGTCTTCCTCCAGTCCTGATGCCATGTTCTTCTTCATATAGTCCAGCTTCTCAGATTATTTGCTTAGCATACAGATTGAATAAGTATGGTGAAAGGATACAACCCTGACACACACCTTTCCTGACTTTAAACCACGCAGTTGTCTCTGTGTTCTGTTCAAACAACTGCCTCTTAATCTGTGTACATTTTCCTCATGAGCACAATTGAGTGTTCTGGAATTCCCCATCTTCACAATATTATCCATAATTTGTTATGATCCACACAGTCAAATGCCTTAGCAGAGTCAATAAAACACGGGTGAAAATCTTTCTCGGATTCTCTGCTTTCAGCCAGGATCCATCTGACATCAGCACTGACATCCCTGTTCCAAGTCTTCTGAATCCAGCTTGAATTTCTGGCAGTTCCCTGTTGATATACTGCTGCAACCATTTTCAAATGATCTTCAGCAAAATTTTACTTGCTTGTGATATGAACGATATTGTTTGAAAATTTCTGCATTCTGTTGGATCACCTTTTTTTCGAATAGGCCTAAATATGGATCTCTTCCAGTCTATTGGCAAGTAGCTGTCTTCCAAATTTCTTGGTATAGGTGAGTGAACACTTCCAGCACTTCATCCATTTGTTGAAACATTTCACTTGGTGTTCTGTCAATTCCTGGAGCCTTGTTTTTCACCAGTGCCTTCAGTGCAGCTTAGACGTCTACCTTCAGTACTATCGGTTCTTGATCATATGTTACCTCCTGAAATGATTGAATGTCTACCAATTCAATAAAATGATTAGAAATAAATTCAACAAAAGAAATACAAAACTTATACTCTGAAAACTATAAAACATTGTTGAAAGAAATTTAAGAATATTTTTTAAAAAGTGGGGAGAGAGTCCATGTTATTGGCAAAAAAAATTAAACCACTGCCATCGAGTCAATTCCAGCTCATAGCAACCCCACAGGTTTCCAAGGTTTGAAATCTCTATAGAAGTTAACTGCCACATCTTTCTCCTGCAGAGCTACTAGTGGTTACAAACCACCGTCCTTTCTGTTAGCAGCTGAGCACCTTAGGATTTAACATTGTTAACATGGCATTACTCCACAAACTGATCAATGTGATTCCTACCAGAATCTCAGGTGAGAGGGACTCCGGCAAGATGGCGGTCTAGGCAGAAGCACCACGCCGTCCCTCCACAACAAAGATCCGAAAAACTAAGCCAAACAGAGAATCAACAATCCTGAAACCC